>NC_050580.1:90814733-91173720 GCF_011100635.1 Trichosurus vulpecula | reverse complement strand
AATAAAACTGTAATTCATTAAAAACTTCCCTTCCCAATGACATGTTCAGAGCCACAATATTCTAAGTAAAAAGTATTGTAAGCAGATGACATAGTGTTTTCCCAGCTACCATTTTCACCTTTGTTGATTTTTCTTACTACTTACCTACTATCAAATTAGAACTAGATCTTACAGTGTGTTATCATGAGGACAACAGGGCAGTTTGTCTTAAATTCAATTTAGTTTTGAATAAATTGTCTCAACTATCAAGGGCAAGAGACAAGCTACGTATTGTAGAAATTCTCATGGAATGGCTAAGAGTTTTAATGATGGAAGAATTTACATATTAAAAATGAAATTCAGTGCTCAATTGTACTCAGGGTAGAGTTGTCAGGGCTTTGTACTAGGACACTGAAATCTAGAGGATATAGACAGTACTTATACTCCAGCAGCTTAGACGTAACTAAATCCATCGGAAGAATAATTAGTTAAAATAGAAAGATTTAATTTTTTCTCCTCAGTTGAGTTCTCTGGGGTTCCATCTTGCTTCCCCTCATCTCCCTCCCAATGACTATGCCCTTTTAATCAGAAGCAACCTCCACAGCAGCAACCTTATAATAATTCCCTTACTCCTTTACCTCTCAACTGCATTTGGCTAAAATAGTTAATTTCAGACAGTATATTTTGTAATTCTTGCCCTTGGACTGTCTTAAAAAATTGTTTTTTATGAACTTGACAGACATCAACAAACATAAATGTCTTCTTCAAAAGAACAGAAAAAAAGGATTATATATGACACTAAGAAATTCTAACTTTTTATAAAAGCAGATATTAAATGTCAGAAGATTGTTCCAACACTATCCTGCTTGTCTGTGTGCCTTTGGTATATCTTGGGAAGGCTAGCTGCCTGCCCTGGGCACCAAAATTGCTAATAATGGCTATAATTCAGTGTTACTATGAATCACACTCTTTTAAGAAATTTTAGAATACTAAATGCACCCAAAACCAAAAATAGAGAATAATATTTGATTTGCCCCTACCTTCTCAATGGTGCTTCTTTTCCTTGGTACAGTTTTATGAGTCATATGGATTTATTTCAAGTCATGGATTACTTATGAAATATGAAGTCAAGGGTTGAACAACTGAAGGGTGAATGAGAAAGGTGGAATCAACCTACTTTAGTAATTCAGGCCAAGAAAATATGAAAACTCACTGGATATCTGGTCTTCTTGTTGGGAATTTCCCCATTGTTTATTATGTGTGGAGCTCATGGTACCTGCTTTTGTTTACATTCAAATGCAATATTTTTTATGACTCCATGGAACAATGATTCTAATTTGCATATGAAATTATCAAGTGGAAAATGTAAGAAATTTTAGCTAAAATGAAGACCTAGAATCACTGAAGTTTGTGTTCGACAATGAAAAACAAAGTAACCACATGTAAACAGATCTCTTCTATCTTATATTTTTATGACATAAATCACTGGGGTTTATAGAGTTTCCACCATATCCAGAAACTGGAATACTGTTAGAATTAGAAGGATCCCTAACACTAATTGGAATAACAGTTATGAAAAATAATAACACACTGGGATGTTCACATCAAATTAACCATTATTTTTACCAGGAAAAAAAGGTAGAGTGGATGGGAGCTGGGGAGAGTCATGGTGCAATGGAAGGAATATTGGCTCTAGAGTCAGAGAACCTGGGTTCAAATCTTACCTCTGATGCTTCCTTCCTGTGTGACTATGGTCAATTCACAACCTTCCTGGGCCTCAGTTTCTTCATCTGTAAAAGGAAGGAGTTAGGTTAGATAGCTTCTGACATCTCTTCCAGCTCTAGATGTGTGAGCCTAAGAGTAGTACCTTGTGTGGATAAAATATCTATCTCCAGGGAATAAATTTTAATATTTTAATCTCTCCACATACAATAAAATACAAAAACATAAAATGACCCTGGGATCTATGCAGTCCCCCTTCTGTTTCCCCAGGGATGGTGATAGAAAAAAGGGCAGAAGGTGCTAAGAACCACCTAATTCTTAAACCATCTATAAACATGATTTTAAATGCTAGTATTCTGAATGTGTGATCTCTGTCAAATAGTCAATCAGTGGTCATACTCCTGGAGAAACTGAACCACACCAAGGATTTTCCTTGAAAAACCTAAAGAAAGAATTAGCAGAGTTGGTTTCTTTATGCCTCCAAAGGCAACCAGAGCCGTTGCATAAGACTTGATCATCTTTCCATGAAGCATTCATGAAAGGCAAAAAAAAAAATTCAAAAAAAAAACCTGCAAAGATAATTTCAGCTGATATCCTAACATCTATGTCAGAAAATGAAGGGGAGAAAGTCTTTGAAAACTTTGCCAAGATTTGTATACCTTTGTATACCAAGGTATACAAGTATACCTTGATAGTCAATGACTTGATTGGGAAAATGGGCGAATGGAAGACCCTGTTTTTGCCTTTCTTTGTATTCCCAAGACTCAGCACAGTGCTTGACACATAGTGAGTGTTCAATAAATACTTGTTAACTGCCTGATTGACAGCAAAAACTATTTTGAATAATATGGTCTTCAAATAGATGAAAGAACGGAGCCTAGTCACAAATGTCACATCTATATATCATGAATACTTTCTGTAAGAGAGCCACAAGACACTAGGCACCAAACATAACCAAAAGAAATGCAATTGACTATAGCTTGAGGGACAGGAAATGACTGGTTACAGATGCGACAGTCTTTCAGATTCAGCTGTCTGTGTATAGTCAAGTAATTACTAGTTAGAGCAAAGGTCAAAGGAAATACCAAATTAGAAGAAAGGATAAAGATGAGAAGACACACTAGGTGTGATTGCAGCAGCTCCATCTCGACCTGTTTAAACAAGCTAATAATTCTGGAAAAAAATGAAAAGAGGGGAGGAAGACATTTTTTTTTCTTTTTGCAATTCTTAGAAAAGCCTGATTTATGTAAAAGAACCTTCGTGACCAAGCCAGGGGAGTGAAAACTATGTTGGCGGCAAGTTTGGGCAGGCATTTCAGATGTTCTGTGATCCGAGACTGAAATTACTTAGAAAAAAGTATGTCAAGGTGGATTGCATTGGGGAAATTGCTTAGTGTTTTGAGGGATCCTGATTTGTCCATCACCGCAACAATCCATCTTGTCAGTGTCAATATGCTCCCCAATGATTTCGTGTCTGAAAATCATGAAATATCATGATTTCAAAAAAGTCAAAATTGCAAATCAGACAAAGGATAATAAAAAGACCATCGACCAGTGTGGGTAGACTGAGGCACGTAACAACAAAAACAAAAATAAACAGCAGCAACGATGTTGCATAATATTATTCTTTCTTCTAATTTGGCACTATGCATGTACTAGCATGTACTAGTATGCTAACATATACTATGCTACATAAATACATAAATGATGCATTTATATAGTGACACAGGGTGCCAATGTGCTTTTTTTTTTTAAACAAACAATATCTCATTTTACCCTCACAACAGGGGATAGGTGCTACTATCTCCTTTTTACAGTTGAAGAAACTGAGACAAACAGGTGGAGTGACTTACCCAAGGCCACACAGCTAGGAAGTATCCGAGTTCAGATTTGAAGCCAAGCCTTTCTTGCTCACTTTAGGCACAGCACTCTATGACCTTGCTGTCACAAATGATTGCTCATAATGGACAAAGTGCCCTATGTGATAAGATCAAGGGTATACATGACATGGGAAAAAGTTGGGCAAGTTATTTATTTGTAGGCAGTATAAAAGCTGCATTGGTAACTATAAAGTAATAGAAGAACCAGAAGAAAGCTTTCCAGAACATTGAGTAGGCTTATCTAGGGATTTATAGAATGATGAAAAGAAATATCATTTCATGGAACCTTTGGTCATCTCTATTTGTTTAAAAAAGAGAAACCACCATAAAGATAATTGCCACCAATGTGCCAACATCAGAGGATGAAGAGGATGAAAAATTTTATGAAGAACTTGATAAGACACCCATCCTTCAGAATTAAATCAATATATGCTTTAGTGACTTCTGTGTAAATGTTGGCATGAAGGAGGGTGGTGAAAAACATAGTTCAGCAGTGAGAAATAAAAGAGACCAAAGGCCCTCACTCGTATATCATGAATATTTTCTTCAAGAGGGGGTTTGGAAGGCACTAATTTTTGTGAGCATAGAATAATGGTACCAAAAATGAAACTGATTATATTGCATCAATGAACTAGTTAGTGACACAAAGGAAATAATAGAGATAATGACTACTTAGTTATATAAAATTAATTTCTGAATCGATTGTGTATAGTCAGAATGTTAACTTATTTGAGCCAAGACCAAAATTAGTACCAAATTAGAAGAAAGAATAAAAATGAGAAAACATGACAAGCAATCCAAACAATTCCAGCCTGTCCTATTTAAATAAGCTATTGATGTTTTCTTGAACTTCTTTTTCTGTAGTAATTCATGTTTTCTCCTCAAATTTTGCTATCCTTCCCTCTTTCAGATATCTTTAGAATCAATCCATGAATATCCTTAAAATTGTATCTCTCCCCAAATGGGCCTCCTACGTGTATATTCTTGTTCTAATCCAGCTGCTTTTCCCATTTTTATCTTTCTTAAAGCCCTTTAGACTTCTTAATCCAGCACATGGGGGTACGTGGTGTTACAGACCAAATTTGGTGGTTCTACTGTTATTGCTATGTATTTTTATTTTATTTTGTTTTATTTTTGTTCTGTTGCTATTGATAGAACTCTGGTTCTATTCATCTTGACAGGCCTTTTCAATTTGTCATCTATTTATTGTTCTTTGAGTTTTATACTTAAATTTTATGGGAATGATCTGGTTTAATTGCGTTTCAATTCAAGGTTTTTGTGAAGTAGGCTTCCCTCCCCAACTTTCTGCTTCTCACTTTTTTGATCTATACTATTCATAATTATTAACCAATTAGTAAATATTCTAAATAAGTTTTGCCCTTAGCTACCATGATAAGCATATAATATGTTTTGGAAGCTTTCTATTCAAAATTATTTAAATAAATTGTTTTGTGTTGGAAGGATTGTGGGCAGAAATGGGAAATTTAAAAAGGAAGGGTTTTGGGCAAAAGATTGGACATGTTGAGCTTGAGAAGTTTATGGGAAATCTTGTAGAAAATGTCCAATAGGCAGTTCATGATGTGCAACCGGGACTTAGGAAAGAAACCCAGGCTAGTTGTACAGATCTATAAAACATCTGCATAGAGATGATAATTGAATGCATGGCACCAAATGAGTTCAATAAAAGGGAACATAGAGAGAGAAAAAAGCTCCGGAAAGAGGCTTGTGGTACATCCATGGTTAAGTGGTGAGAGTATGAATGATGGCCCAGCAAAGGATACCGAGAAAGAATGTCCAGACAGGTAGGAAGAAAACAAAGAGAGAGCAGCATCTTGAAAGTTTAGAGTCAAGAGCAGGGTGTCAATTGCTACATAGAGGACAGGAAGGATGTATAGGCATGGGACTAGAGCTGTGATTTAATTGGTACCCAGGGATCTCCTGGATGAGGAAATTGCTATTATCAGTAAGGGTTGATGCCTTCTCTTCAATTTACAATCTTAAAGAATTGCCTACGGCACTAAGAAACACCGTGACTTGAATGGGGTCACATAGCCAGAATGTGTGAGAAACAAGACCCATGTTTTTCCTGGCTTCAAGGCCAATTCTCTTTTCACTATACTAATTTGCCTCTCAAATGAAGGATGAGGCTTGAGGAAAGACCTTTAGATTTGTCAAGTAAGAGATTACTGACAATGCAGTAAAGAACAATTTCCATTAAGCAATGAAGCTAGGAACAAGATTGTAAGGTTACAGGGGACTGAAAAGTGAATGAGAAGAGAGGAGGTAGAGGCAGTAAATGCCTCTGTGTTGTGTGTGTGTGTGTGTGTGTGTGCATGTGTGGGTGTAGAAATGTACATTTTGATGCTGAGACCTTTTTTTTTTCCATTAGAGAACCCACCTTAAACCCAAATCACTCTGACTCTCATTGATTGAACAACAATAGATCCCAGGTCAAGCCCCACTTGGTCATTGTTTGGGCCCTGATTGGCTCAGAGTGAATGTAAATAGCAATGTTTTGGCCCAAAATCCTGAGGGTGTTCCCTGTCCAGATTGATTTTTTTTTTTTTGATTAGGTAAAGAGGCCATTCTCTGCTTCATTTCTTACCTAGCCTCAGTTACTGAATGGGTATTGCCTCAGTCAAACTGAGACCTATGAAAGGCCTTAACTTAAAAAGGCCAACATCTCTCACTGCATCCAGAGCCATATTTCACCACTGGACCCAGATGGCTCTGGAGGAGAAAGTGAGTTGGTGACTTTGCCTAGCCATTCTCAATTAAATCCAACTCACTTTCATGTCATGGCATTACCATCTTGATGTCATGGTCCTCTTTGAGAAGGAAGGAGGAAGAAGGAGAAGGAAAAGGAGGAGGAGGAGGAGTTGGTGGTGGTGGAGGGGGAAGAAAGGAAGAAGAGAGAAAGAGGACTTGACTCATTTCTTATTGCCTCTATGGGTTTTCAACTTGGGGTTTGTGAACTTCGTAAAAATGTTTTGATAACCATATTTCAATATATTTGGTTTCCTTTGTAATCTTATGTATTCTAGTTGATGCATTTAAAACCATTATTCTCACAAGGGGCTCATAAGCTTCCGAGATTATCTCCAAAGGGGCCTAAGATATAAAAAAGTTTAAGAATCCCTGTTCTAGGATTTAAAAAAAAAAGACTTTCTGAGTTTGATGTATAAGGCCCTGTACAATTTGGGTTCAATCTACCCTTCTAGCCCTATTCTTTTCACATTATTCCCCTCCCAGGCAAAGGGCAGTACCAGTTGTTCTTGAATACTACAACTAGTTGTTTTGTGAACACTACATTCTATTTCCCATCTCTGCCCCACGCCTGGAAGGGGGAAGGCAAGGCAATTGGGGTTAAGTGACTTGTCCAAGGTCACACAGCTAGTAAATGTGTCAAGTGTCTGGGGCCAGATTTAAACTCAGGTCCTCCCGACTCCAGGGTCAGTGCTCTAGTCACTGTACCATCTAGCTGTCCCTTTGCAAAATCTTTATCTTCTTTCTGGCATCCTGTGCCATCTCCAGTTGTCCTGATCTATATCGGGCCACTGGACCTAATCAGCTCCAGAGGAGAAAGTGAGTCTGGTGCCTTTGCACAGTCCTCTCTCACTTAAATCTAATTCACTTACAAGTCATGGCATCATCTTCCTGATGTCATGGTCCTCTTCAAGCTGAAGGACAAACCACAAAACCTTCTTTCTAATCCAATGCCGGAAATAGCAATGAAGGGCTCATTTTGAACAAGGCATCAAATTTGCCACTTTCTGAGGATAGAGACAAAACTGAGGACAGTCTGTCCTCAAGAAGCTCGCACTCTACTTAATATTTTTCCCTGGAGGTTCAGCTTAGTTTCTCCCTTGTCTGTGAAGCCTTCTCTGATCCTCCAGTTCTTAATCTGTCATCTCTCCTTAAATTACCTCTGATTCATTTGCTGATGTGCATGTTCTCCCCCTCTCCTAGTAGAATGTAGGGTCTTTAAGGGCAGGCACCATTGTGTATCTCTATTGGCTAGCAGAGTTTTTTTGTCAGAAGTAAAAGTTTTATAAAGGCTTGTTGTTTTAACTTGAATATGTATTTATGAAGGCCTTTCTGTGTTAATCCGAAAATATTGGTAGATTATTGTAAAAGTGCTTTTGAGTTAAGAAGAAGAAAAGATCACTTTGACTGGAAGGAGTCAGAGAAATTATAAGTGAAGATAGGGAAATGAATGCTTATGGAGGATAGCTACACTGAATAGATGAATCAGTTTCCCTATCAAGACTAGTTTCCTTTCTGCCAAATGAGAGAGTAGGACTAAACAGTGCATAAGGTTCCTGCCATTTTTGACATACCCTATCTATGTTATTTTCTACCACACTCACTGTATGGCATCCTTCAATGGACAAATCAACAAGTATCAATGAAGACAAACTCTCTAGGTTCCAAGCACTATGCTAATCCCTGATGCCATGATGGAAAAGCAGAAACAGTCCCTACTCTCATCCTGATGGGGGTGACAGTATATAAATAAGTAGGTACATACAAGATATATAGAAAGTCTAAGAAGAATAACCTTAGAGGAGAATCTCTAACAGCTGAAAGGATCTGGAAAGGCCCTTTGCAAAAGGTGATGTTTGAGATGAATCTTGTAGGAAGCCATAAAGTTAATGACAATGCTAACGTTAAGGTTTATAAAGTGCTTTAGATTCATTATTTCATTTGATAGCATCTCAAGCTGGACCTCAGCCAGTATACTAATCATTTTGCCTAGGAGGAGACAAACTTCCGTGAGGGTGGGGAAAGAATTGAGAATGATATGAATAAAAAGTGAGGGGCTAAGAAATACTTGAGAGTTTGGAGAGTAGAAGGGAAAGGAATGAGCAATTTTATACTACCTACTATGTGCCAGTTAAGTAAGGTAAGTACTTAGTAAATATTATCTCTTTTGATCCATACAACAGCCCTGAAAGGTAGGTGCTATTTTTATTCTCTTTTTACAGTTGAGGAAATTGAGACAGGAAGACTTTAAATTATTTGCCCAGGAACACACAGGTGGTAAGTGTCTGAGGTTGGATTTGAACTCAGGTCTTCCTGACTTCCTGCTCAGAGTTCTCTCCACGGCACCACCTAGCTGCCTCTGGGAAGCTGAAGGAGTGGTGATACAATCACTGGACCACAGATCTAGAGCTGAAAGGGGCCAGTGTGGAGGAGGAAACTGTACTGGTATCCCAAGCAGTGCCCCGACACATAATAGGTGTTTAAAAATGCTTATTCACTTACTAACTCACTGACCAGATACATAGTCATTGCTGTTATGACCAAGAGGATCTTGAACCTCCACAGCTCTGATTTTAGTCCCAGGACTCTCCCTCTTCCTCCACTATTGGTCCAGAAGTTAAATTCCCTTTTCTATCTCCCTGAGGCTTGGGTTTGAGAAATTGTAGTGTAAGACTTACTGCAGAGAACTCTAAGACTCTACTGCTGGAATGAAGAAAAGCCGTTGGGCATGCACGTGCTAATCAGAGTACTATCTGTGCCCTGAGATACACAGTGTATTTATCACAAAGAATTTTTAAAAACATTAACTCAGCCACCCACACCCCCCTTTAGCAATGAACTTATTTTCCTGCTAAGTATATTAAGACACCAAGAGAAAAAGCTTTTACCAGGCCAAAGGTACTCCCAGAAAAACATTGGAATTAAGCCTTAGGAATCCATAGCCTTAGTCCTCAGCCACCATTCCTTTGCAGACATCCAACCATTATAAAGCAAAATAAAATTTTATAAATTCTTGTTGTACTCCTTGAGTCTCAAAACTATGACTCGATTTTACTTTTCGTAGTCATGTTTTTCTAGTGCTCCCCACATTTCTGTTTTGTCTGAGAATATCTATCTAATCTATCTGTCTATCTCTCTCCCTCTCTATCTATCTATCTATACCACATTTCACTGTCTCACCCAAGTTGGAAGCATAGAGACTACCCACAGGCACTTTGATTTTCTGACCTGGGCCATTTTGCCCCTCCTTAGACAATCTGTTGATAACTCTGTTGCCCAAGGGTTCAGGATATTAATGCTGAACTTAGTATGGACAACTGATTGGCCCAGCCCAGTACTGTAGCTCAGAACTCCAGAGCTCAAGAGATCCACCATCCTCAGCAGATGTTAGAAGAGTGATCACTACACCGTGCTTTAGAATGTTTCAGAGGCTCTATTGGCTATAAAAGCAATTTACTACTCCTATACATTTCTTCTTGAATGATCCCCTCATGAACAACACAGGTTTTCATTTGTTGTTCAGTCATTTTCAGTCATGTCCAACTCTTTGCAAACCTATTTGGAGTTTTCTTAGGAAAGATATTGGAGTGGTTTGCCATTTTCTTCTCCAGCTCATTTTACAGATTAAAAAACAGAGGCAAACTCTTAACCAAGTGACTTGCCCAGGGTCACATAGCTAGTAAGTGTCTGATGCCAGATTTGAACTCAGGAAGTTGAACCTTCCTGACTCCATTCCTGGAACTCTATCCAAAGTGCCACCTAGCTGGTCTTTATTAGTAACTAGTTATTTCTTCTACAATACATTTTATTTCTGTTGACATTGATATGGGCTTTATGATTTGTAGAACAATTACACGTATTCTCTCATTTGAACATCACAGCAACAACCCTGTGAGGTAGATGCTACAAGAGTTATTATTACCCACATTTTACAGATGGAAAGCTCAGTCTCACTTGAGTTGACTTACCCATGAGGTCGGTGACTTGCCAATAGTCATGCAGCTAGTAAGTTACAGAGTCAATATTTAAGCCTAAATATTCCCGATTCCTGGCCCACTACTCTATCCACAAGCCCTGCAAGAGAACACAGGAGCTGCACCAGAAAGGAGTTAAGTTCCAACAGCAGCTCCTGGTGACCTCTGGACAGCATGGGATTTTTCTGCATTTGGAAAAGGCTATGCGGCTTCATTCCCCAGCTTACCTAGACTCTGGGATAGAATCTTTTAATAAACATTTCCCCTAGGTTTGCTGTCTCCCATGTCACTGTATGATTGATTAATAATTTCCAGAAATATGAACAATTTACAATCATCCTAAACCCTCAGGCTTGGATTTTTGTATAAGTCAGTAAGCTTCTCCTCTGTAAAATTTGCTGAACACCTGGCTAAAACAGATATGCTACCTCTGCAATAATTCTTCCTGGCCCTTAGATCATGATAGCAACTCTCATCAGGATTTGGAAACATTCATCTCAGCTGAATCTCTTCATTGTGAGCTTTGCCTTTTAATGGGCTTCTAAGCTTTGAATGTGCAAAAACATCCTTTCTGTTTAACTTTGATAGTGGCTTGTTTGTAAGCAGGTTACAGATCACATCACAGACACCAACAAGCATTTATTGAATGCTTATAACATACAACCCCAGTTCATTACCCAAAATCTAAACTCATATGAGTTAGGTTCAGTCTTGGGGGCTTCACACTATGTAATTATGTGGGCTAAGTCCCCACCTGGAAATTCCCTTGGGGACATAAGATTTGGGTTTGTATCTAGGTCCCCCCCCCCAAAGGAAAGATATCTCACTTAGGAGGTCAACAGGAAACCAACTATCAAACAGGCTTTATTTAATATTTTTATTTAGTATGACAAAAACCTCAGGAACTCTGCACCTGAATCCACATATAGCCAAGATACTTCTATGTGCTGTTGCCTTCTCTAGAGACCCCTATATTTCTCTAGATTTATAATATTGTCTTAGATTGTTCCTGCCAGGTCACACAAGAGTTTCTTCTTGTTGTCAAGAAAACCTCCCACTTGGTGAACTCCACCCTCCTTGGAGACTTATACAATCTCTTTGACTTATAGTACTGCCCTGAGTGGCTTTTGTTGTTCAGTTTTAGTCATATCTGACTCTTTGTGACTCCATTTGGGGTTTTCTTGACAAAGATATTGAAGTGGTTTTGCCGTTTCCTTCTCCAGCTCACTTTATAGATGAGGAAATTGAGGCAAACAGGGTTAA
The DNA here is from genome assembly GCF_011100635.1 of Trichosurus vulpecula. NCBI lineage: Eukaryota > Metazoa > Chordata > Mammalia > Diprotodontia > Phalangeridae > Trichosurus > Trichosurus vulpecula. The sequence continues at coordinate 91,162,137 of NC_050580.1, read as the reverse complement.
GTGATTTGCCCAGGGTCATGCAGCTAGGAGGTGTCATATGTCAGATTTGGGTCATCTCCCTGACTCCATGCCCAGCCCTCTATCCACTGTTTCATCTACCTGCCTATCATAGAATGGAATCACAGAACTCCAGATTTGGAAGAGACCTCAGTGGCCTCACCATTATTTCAAGTTCTGCCCTCTAAGGCCAAACAGAATAAATTGAATCATGTCTCATCATGTTTGGCTTCTTCAGGCTAGGTATTCTCAGTTCTTTTTTTCCTTTTTTTTTAGGGGGGAAGACAGGGCAATTGGGGTTAAGTGACTTGCCCAAGGTCACACAGCTAGTAAGTGTGTCAAGTGTTCTGAGACCGAATTTGAACTCAGGTCCTCCTGGTTCCAGGGCTAGTGCTCTACTCACTGTACCACCTAGCTGCCCTAGTACTCTCAGTTCTTTAATAAATTCCCATATGGCATAAACCCAAGGCTCTTCACCAACTTGATTGTCTTCCAGTGGTTTCTCTCCAGCTTATTAATTTCCTTCCTAAAATGTGGCATCCAGAACCTAGCACAATACTACAGATGTAGTTGGGCCAGAGCAAGGTAATGCAGGGGTATCCCTGAAAGTGATGCCTTTCTTAATGTAACCTAAGCTCATATTAATTTCATTGGCTGCTATTTCACAATTGTTACATATTGAACTTTCATTCTACTAAAACTCCCAAGTCATTTTTTCTCAGATGAACTACTGTCTTTCCACACCCTCTCTCATTTTTTTCTTGTGAAGTTGATTTTTTGAGCATAAGTATAAAACTTCCTATTTACTATTTTTTAAAAATAAGCTTTTATCGATGACTTTTATATCTTACATTTTCACAGTTATCCCAAGACTCTCCACCCAATCCCTTCCTAGAGAGCCATCCCATATAATGAACATTTGTTTTTAGAGAGAAAAAAAGTCAATATAATTGAACAATGCACTGAAAAAGTATGAAAACTTGTGAAATGTATAACACTTTTGGACCTCTCATCTTCATGCAGTGATGGGTTGAGGGTGTCCTCTCATTTTTCTTTATTTGAGTCCTGCTTGATCTTTTTAATTTTATTACATTTACTTTTGATTTTTGGTATATGGTGTCTCTTTCTATTTATATTGTTGTGGTCACAGTGTTTATTTTTTTCTTGCCTCAGTTCATATAGTTCTTTCCCTGCTTCTCTGTATTCATCACATACATCATTTCTTATAGCACATTAATATTCCATTACATTAATGTACCACAATTTGTTTAGCTATCACCCAGTTGATGGGTATCTATTGTGTTTCCATTTCTTAGCTGTTACAAAGGTGCTACTATAAATATTTTGGTATATATGAGAACTTTCTTCTTATTAATGACTTCCTTGGGGTATAACCCCAGTAATGGGGTCTCTGGTTAAAAGGATATGGACATTTTGGCCACTTTATTTGCATGATTCTAAATTGTTTCCAAAATGGTTGTACCATTTCACAGCTCTACCAACAATGCATTAATGTTCTTATCATTGCACAACCCCTTCGACTTTGAGTATTGCCATTTTTGCTGATTTCCATGCATGAAATGAAACCATGGTGTTGTTTTGAGGTACGCTTCTCTTATTATTATTAGTGACTTAGAGTATTCTTTCATGTGGTTGTGAATACTTTGCAATTCTTCTTTTGAGAATTGTTTGTCATATACTTCATTTATCTATCTAGGAATAGCTATTAATCACATATATATCCATATCTATATTATATCATTTATACACACATATATACATATATTATTTTTATGTCTTGGATACCAAATGCTCATCAGACAAATTTGATATAGAGAATTTTTTTTTCCATTCAATCACCTCCCTTTTATCCTAGGTGCATTAATTTTGTCTATACAGAAACTTTCCAATTACATATACTCAAAGTTATCTATTTTATCTTTTGTAATTACTTCTATCTTTTGTTTGGCTAAGAATACATCTACTACACATAGCTGCAAGAGATATATGACTTGTTTATCTTCTATTTCTATAGTATAATCTTTAATATTAAGGTCACGTATCTATTTACAATGTATTGTGGAATATGATGTAAAGTGTTGGTCAAAGCCTAATGTCTGCCAGACTGCTTTCCAGTTCTCCCAGCAGTTTTTGTTATACTAGGATTTTTTTCTAGGTAACTTATGCTTTCAATTGGCATTTTAATTTCTTCATTTAGAAGTTCTAGGCAATTCTCATGTATTATTTCTTACATTATGGAGTTCAGGTTTTTACTTTGTCATGTTCCTTTGGGAGGTCTATGATCTTTAGGTGGTCTTTGCACATCAGTGACTTTGACATCAGTATTTTTTGCTTATATAGTGAGCATATTTTCTTTTAATGCTAATATTTTTTTTTTGCTTTTCTTCTTCTAGATTGCCCTTCAATTCTATGTGTTTCCATGCCCAACCTATTCTTCTCTTCTGTTTTTTTTTCTTTTGGAAGACTTGCCATTGCAGATTCCAGTTTTTCTATTCTGTGCATTATTTTGCTTTGCAGGTCATAAATTCTGCTCTCATAATTCTCATTTCTCTTTTGAACCATTCAGGAATAGTGTTCTGTGGTTTCATGTTCTTCTCTCATTCCACAGGGTCCTCTGTTTCATCATTCAGGGTTATATTTTTCTCTTTTTTTGCAGGATTATTCATAGATGTCTGTACTTATTTACTAGATCTGGAGGCCATATTTCCTTCTGTTTTTAAGGTTTTTCCTTGTTGATTTATCTGCTTCTCTTCAAGGTCTTTGAGTTTTCTTCTTCCTGAGATCTTTTATCCTCTTTATTTCTATTGTTCACTTTCTATCTCTCCTTTGGTGTTGGTTTCCTTGTAGGCTGGATTTCTAATCTCTCAGACATTGGGCAATTCACAGTTTACCAGCCCAGGTCTCTGCCCCAAGTGCCTTTTGGGTGGCAGAACTGGCCCCAGCTGGACACTAAGTACTTTCTGTCAGGCTTAGTGGAGTGCTGCAGGCTATGCCCCTTCCCCTATAAACATGATGTCCTATCTTTCTCCTTCTGTTCCTTAGTCCTTTGGGCCAGCACCAACAATTCTGAGTTTTGGTATGCTGGTGCTGTGAGTCTTCTGCTGAAGCACTGGCCATCTGTCATGGCTCCCAGCAGGTTTTTAAGATCTCTATCTGATGTCTATCTGATATTCTGACAGTTTAGGTATTTTATATTTTTGAAGATATTTCTCTATTTCTTTTGTGTTCTCAGTTTTGGTAGCCTGTAATAGTGCATAGGGCCTGCTAGTGCAGCTTTGCTGCTGGTAGTAGGGGAAGTGGGGAAGGGCCCTTGTAAGCTTGGGGTCAGACAGCCATCAGTTCATAGGTTGTTTTTTTAACCTCTTTAAAAGTATTTTAAAATACATTTTTTAACCTTTTTAACCTAACTTTCTTCTTTTTTAAACATGGTATCCTACACCATGGAGATAGCTGCAATTGTTTTACCTTTGTGGCATAATTTGTATTTTGATAAGTTTGAAAGATTGTGAAGATCAGAAAAAATACCTAGATTGGCATCTTGTTGCTCACATGATTTGGAACTCATTTTTATTCTTATTCAATTTAATTTCATTCATTTATTTCAACTCTATGTTCTAGGCTACCAAGATATTTTTTATTCGTGCTATCATCAAGTATATTAATTATTCTTTCTAGTTTTGTGACATCTTCACATTTTACAAGCCATGCTAGAGACAGCTCATACCAGCTCCTAAGGGCTGGTTGTTAAATTTTCAATGTGAACATTTGCATCTTGGAAATCAGCAAACACCACAAATCAGGGATGGATTTATTGAGTGTCTAGACTTAACAATGTGATGAGAAAATGTTAAAATACAGAATAAGCTTAAAAGTATGTTGCCTACAATTTTTCCCCTGGAAAGCCAGTTGTCAAAAATTTACCAACATATTCCTACATCTATGTCTTTATTAAAGTCATTAATAAACTATCAAATAAAGCAAGATCAAGTGTAGATCTCTGGAACATTCAATCCAATTGGTAATCCCCTCCAAAGTAGCATTAAACAGTTTAAATCACCAAATTTGAGAGTTGGAAGGAACTTCAGCTACCATCTAGTCTAACTTAGAAGAAATGACTGCTATTTGAGCCATTCAACCAATTCCAAATCCATCTAATACTCTTATCATCTCACCTACATCTGCCATATTCTCCACAAGAATAGCATGGAGCAGGAGGGGGCAGGGCTTTGTCAAATTTTTACTTAACATCTAGCCCCAGTATACCTGGGGCTTTTCCCTATTAAAAACATGGAAAGATAATCAAACCATTTACTTATTCTCGATGAACCAAGGACAACTCTTTGTGACCATCACTTCCTTTCTAATCCTTCTTTTACTAATATATTCTAGCATTTCCTCCCCTCCCCAAGAATATATTTCAAATTCATTGGGCTACAGTGTACAAACTCCATTCTCCTTTTATTTCTAAAGGGACAATATTTGTCCTTCTCCGATCTGATTACACCTCCCTCCTTCTCCATGATCTTCCAACGATTGTTCACAAGGTTTCAGCAACACATCCGCTATTTCGTTCAGGACCAGAGGGTATTATAGGTCTCCTGTGCCAGGTGAATAGAACTCATCAAGAGAAGCTTGGTGCTCTCTGATGATGTCTTTATTTGTCTTGGGTACCAACTCCTTAGGCATATTTGTTTTGTTCTTTTCAGTCCAAAGATCATTCTACTTGGCAGAGAAAACAGAAACAAAAATAAAACATAGCAGTAATGACTACTCTGTCTGCTCAGTTGCCTATCATCAAAACATCCAGCCAGAGTACTGGTACCATCTTCATCGATTCCTCCCTTTACCTGCCTTTTCCTCAGGATTGCTTAAAGTCAAATGGACATGTCCCTTTTTGGGGGTCATCATTAGCTTTACTTACTGCCCTCAGCCATTCTGATCTTTATCACGTCTTATACCAGTCTTAAACCACAGTTTCATATTCTTTTTCTGTGACCTGCTCTTGTTCCATAGTCTATACACATTTTCAAGTGCCTTATTGATAACTTTTATTTTACATCACAGTCATTTAATCATTTGGAGTGAAGGAGACTTGCCCCATTCTAAACTGAATGTTCCCTAGTGACAAAGAAACACAATAAACAAAGGCATCTGATAAAGTGACCACGTTTAATAATTTATGCAATACTTTTCCATCGTATTCCTCTGCCTCACTGCAATAAGGAAGGAGGCCTGTATACATCCATGTCTTTCAAAAATTTATATTGTTTAGTGAATCCCTTTGCTTCCCAATTAGTCTCTTTAGCAACTGCTCCTTTTTCCTCCTCATTGGAATTATTTCTCTCCCTGTCTTCAGAATTTCAGTCTTCCCTTTCCTTTTTAGTACACCTTCTCTTAGTTCATGGAATCTGAATTATCCTTCCTCTGAGTCCACTTTACTCTTCCAAAATCTAGAGTTTGTTAGATTATTTCTGCCTTTCCTCTTTGGTTACAAATGTTTTCCATCCCAGGACTCAGTGCCTCCCTATGGGTAAAATCAGATCCAAAATAGAATTTTCCCACATTGCTTTCTCTACCTTATGGAAGATAAAATTGCCCTTGATACAAGTGCATGACAATACTATCTCTTGGTTCTCCCCCAGAGCTGTCTGACTGCTCCTTCTCATTCTCCTTTGCATGAATTATCATCCCTATCCTAACCCCCATCTAGCTGTATCCCCATGGTGCTGTCCTGGGCCTTCTTTTCTTTCTTCTCTATACTTTCTCATTGATCTCAGGTCCCATTGATTTGAATATCTAGGCAGATGACTTACAGAGTGATATTTGCAGCCTTTGTCTCCCTTCTGTGTTCCACTTATCATATCACCAATTGCCTATTGCCTGTTTCAAACTAAGCATCTCAAATTCACTATGTCCAACCCAGGATCCATTATTGCTCTCCCCCAAACCATTTCTAAATGTTTCTATTTTTATCAAAGGGACGACCATAGCTGTACTCACAAGATACATAACCTTGTTGTTAAGCTCCATCCCCCTTCACCCCACACATCGAATCAGATGTCTGATATCGTGTCCTTCCCTCACATTTCTCACTCTTTACTCATTCAGAGGCCAGCTATTTTTGTGGATGGAGCACTGGGTGTGGAGTCAGGAAGACTTGAGTTCAAATTTGTTCTCTGACACTACCTAGCTGGTGTCACTCTAAGTAAGTCACTTAACCTTTGTCTGCTTCAGTTTCCTCATCTGTAAAAGGGGCATCATAATGCCATCTACCTTCCAGGGTTGTTATGAGATAATATTTGTAAAGTGCTTAGCACAATGCTTGGCATATAACAAGCATCTCCTTTTAGGCCAGCTCTCTCCGTATCCAGACACATTGCCTCTTGGGTCTTTGAAGCCAGTTGTATTTTTTCTGCTTTCGAGCTAAATACTATTTGCCAGATCCAAACACAAGTAACTGACCCTGGAGGACTTTTGGACAGGTCTCCCAAAAGGTGTGTCGACACACACCTGCCATGATACATGGATCAGCATCGTTGTGCCAGCTTTTAGAAGTTGTTTTGTCTCCTGATTCCCTGGCTTGGCTTCCCACCCCTTTAGTCTGATCTCTCACACATGCTCCCCGAAGAAGATATGCAGGCAATAATTCAAAAGGGGGCCCTTGTATGAAAAGAACCTTGACATACCTGTCATCAAGGTATGGGCAATCTTAGCCTGGTAAATAATGAGCTTTATCCCTGCGGCAAATCCCCAGTCACAACATCCTGGGTGCTGCCCGGACTTTTTCAATACAAGACAAATTCTGAAAAAAAGGCAAAGTAAATATTGTACAAATAAGTTAAAGAAGAGCCTAGCAACCAAGCCCAAAGAAAGGCTTAAGGAGTTCAGTTATCTCACAAGAGGTCAGTGTGTGTGATTGCCACTAAAGATCTTCCCTGAATAAGAAATGCGTGCTCAAATGTGAAATGCACAAATGGCTTCTGGGAGAATTAAGTTATAGGCAGAGTTCATCCAAACCCTTATGAGGCTCCAAGTGGCACTGTAGCTAGGATATTGGACTTGGAGACAAGAAGACTTCAATTCAAATCCTGCCACAGATAAGATCCAGTTTGTGTGCCCCTGGGCATGTTACTTAACAGCCCCCAGTCTCATTTTTCTCATCTGTAAAATGGTGATGATAATAGTACCAATATGGGTTATTGTGAGGATTAAGTGAGAAAATATATACAAAGTACTTTTGCAAGCCTATATAAAAGCTATTATTGTTTTTATCTTTGTTATTAATTAATAATATTTATTATCCGGCATAGTGTTCTTTCTACAGCACAGTGGTGGCTTTCAAACGTCACTACTCCCTGTGATGCCCAATAATAAGGAATTGCTGTTACCTTCATTACACAGTCAAACTCTGTGTCGTATGGGTGTAAGAGACCTTTATTGGCATATTTTAAGAGTGAGAAGAAGTAAGGACTATTATAAAGATTTGTCGTCTCCAAAAGCAGTCAAATACTCAGCTGCCTCTGGATTTGCCTGACTTGCTTTTCTGAGGCTGTTTTGACCTTTGTTAGAGACTGCTTATCTATAACCTAAATCTGATTGCCTACCATCTCAGGGAGGGAGGAGAAGAGAGAGGAATAGAATTTGGAACTCAAAACTTTTTTTTTAAATGTTAAAAATTGTTTTAACATATAATTGAGGAAAAAATAAAATACACTAAACTTTATAAATGATTCTTTTTTAAAAAAAATTGATATGCCATGGTCTTTACTAGTAGAGATTCCTTGAGAAAGAAGTGAGAAGCTACTCCAAAGCAGAGATCAATAGAAAAATAAAATAAACTCATAGAGTTACAAGAGCCACTGAAGACTTCATTTGGCTAAATACCCATTTGAAATGAAGCCTGAAGAGTTTCTGAGGCACTTCTTTTGAAATTAATAAATGAAGAGGAAGAAAGGAAAGTGAAAATTCAACTGGGCCAAACAGTTTTAGAAAGTTCATTTAGGGTAAAAAAAAGTAAGAAAGAAGGAAAAAGAAGAAAGCAAAGATTTTTAAGGCCTAAATAATTATCTAGTAAGTACTTGGCATAGGCACGTTAACTGGATAGGCTCAAGCCAAAAGTGTCACTGGACAAAATCTGGCTTCTGTTCTATGTAAGAGCATACTTAAGAGTATTATTTTATTATTTTATTTTTTGTTTTGGTGTTGATAGTATAAGAATAAATCAGGACGTTGAGAAAGAGACATAAACATTTAGCAAATGCTATTAAAAGCATGCTCACTCACACCACAACCCTGAATCAAGGTGTACACATGGCCAGTAAGTTATTTAAATGCCTGAATAAAGGGCTATAGAGTTTTGTGATTAAAAAAAATGCTGACAAAGGTGGGCTGCATTCCTTCGGGAAGTTTTATACTCAAGTCAGAACGTAGCTTCTCTGCATGACTTGAAAAGAAAAATGTCCAGTTTTACAATGGCAAGTACCAGCCAGTGGGCAAAGTTTAGAGGGCCAGGATCCTTTCAGAGGGATAATACACTCCACACCCATAAAAATGACTGATTGCATTGTCAACCATGGAAACAATGCTATTCCAGTGTGTTGTGGAGGTCCTGGCTTGGCTGTATTTGCAATGGCAAATTCTTCCTGGCAGTAAAAAGGAAAAGGTCCCCAGGGTTCCTCCTCATTTTGTTTTCCCTTTAATATTTTTCAAATAGAGAGCAAAATGATGATACATAACAGAAATCAGTACTGGCATTTCAGATTGCTGCATAACAACTCAAGGTTCAGGTATCTTAGACAGTACATTAGCCTATACTTCACACCCAGCTAAGTTTCAATTAATTAGAGAGGGATGAAGACACATTGTGAATATTCAGGTTCTTTGATTTTCTTTCTTTTCCCTCTGGTCTCTTGCCTTTGGGCACTTGGTACTTGATAGAGTATCTTGTGCTTGGTAGGTGTTTAATAAATGCTTATTGGGCAAGACTGGATTGGATGGAGTTAGTAGGACCCTCACTGGAAAACAAGCAGGAAAAATATAAACTTTTAGACTACTCTAAAAACTATTTAGCTACTGGGAAAAGTTTGGTAAGGGAAGAATTCAATTCAACAGAAAATCTATTTATAAACACTTATAAGTAATGCTTGTATTTTAGTCAAGAAGAGAAGTCAAATATACAAATGACTATAGTATAAAAAGAGAGACAGAGATGGAGAGACAGAGAGAGAGAGAGACAGAGAGAGACAGAGAGAGAGAGAGAGAGAGAGACAGAGAGAGACAGAGAGAGAGAGAGACAGAGAGAGAGAGAGACAGAGAGAGACAGAGAGAGAGAGAGAGACAGAGAGAGAGAGAGAGAGAGAGACAGAGAGAGAGAGAGAGAGAGAGAGAGAGACAGAGAGAGAGACAGAGAGAGAGAGAAAGAGAGAGAGAGAGAGAGAGAGAGAGAGAGAGAGAGGAGAGAGAGGACAGAGAGGAGACAGAGAGAGAGGACAGAGAGAGAGAGAGAAGAGAGAGACAGAGAGAGAGAGAGAGAGAGAAAGAGAGAGAGAGAGAGAGAGAGACAGAGAGAGAGAGAGAGACAGAGAGAGACAGAGAGAGAGAGAGACAGAGAGAGACAGAGAGAGAGACTCCGAGGTTTATTGAAAAGAGCACGGGCTATGGAGTCACAGGGCCTCCTTCAAATTCTCTTTTTGATGCTTACTTGGATGTATGACTGTGGGTCAAGCACTTAATAATAATAACATCTAGCATTTATAGAGAACATCAAGGGTTGCAAAGTACTTATGCATATGTTATCTCCTTGAATCTTTACAACAATCCTGTGATGTAGCTGCTATTTTATACCCATTTTTCATATGGGGAAACTGAGGCTTAAGGTTTAAGAGGTTAATCATGAGTCATCTAGTTAGTCAATATCTAAAGAAGGAGTCAAACTCAGATTTTCATTCCCAGATCAACATTCCCAATCCAACACTCTATCTACTACCTACACCACTTAGCTACTTACACCTGACAGGTATTGGTTTCCTCATCTATGAAATGACGGGATTTAGATTAGAGGGTCTCTGAGGTCCTTTCCATTACTAAATTTATGATGCTAAGTCTTAGCAGGGGTATAAACAAAGAGCTCTGAGAGATAAACAAAGACCACTTTGGCACTGCGAAATCAGAGAGAGCTTCATGGAAGAGGTTGTGTGTTGACTCTGGGAATGGAAGGATTTCCACAGGTATACAAGGGGGTCAGGGGAGTAGGGATAAGAGAAGATGTTAATACTAGTGCTTGAAATAGGACTTTGGAATTGACTATGAGTTTCAGTTATCTGTGGTCTAATACCCAAGGATCACTGTCATTTATCCTGTTTACATCCCCTAGGTAATAAGGTCAGGTCAGAAACCAGTCCTCGATTTTGAGAGAAAATAAAAGGCAGGGAGGTGCAAGGTAATGTGATTAATCATAACTTGAGTTTCCTGATTTTCAGGCCATGGTTATTTCTCTGGGTGATATTCCCCCCACCCCATTTAAACCTGAGATTTCAATCTCCAAACTCAGGGCTCTCATTGAAATGTTGATCCTAAAACTAGAGAAATACCAAAAAAAACAAGACTGTATGAAGTGGTAATAGGTCTGTTCACTTAGAAGGAGGCCTGTTTCAACAGGTTGAATAACCTAGCTTCCAGAGAGTACCACCTTCTATGAGATCATACCAATAAGAAAGGGATAATTTAGAAAGCTCCCCCTATCCCTCTAAGTCAATTCAGGTGTATTGGCTTCTAAAATCCAGACTCCTTTTCAATTTCTTTCTATTCCCATAATAGATGTGTGGAAACCCTCCTTCCCTCTCTCAATCCCTCTTTTTCCATTAGTTTTAACAACACTTTGGCAAATCAGTGAAGACAAATTAAGAACAGAACAGACGCAGACTTTCATCCAAAACAAGAGCTCGCATTTCTTCAAAGTCCAAAATACATTAGGAACATTATTTCTGCTCATCAATTTTCATTTTCTGTCCTGGCTTCTGTATTCTGTAATTCAGTAACAAGTCTCCCAATGTTCAAACCACAAAGTAAAATTAAAAGAAAAAGCAAACCAGAATGGAAAAGTGGTTTTACCTTGCCCCCAGCCTTGATCATATATGTCCTCTATCTTTGTATCATCCTCCTCCAACTATGGAGGCACCCATAGTTTTGGCACCCATTCAAAAGTGACAACAAAATTCTGATTTCTATTAATGGTCATTATATGCTTTTCCTATTGAATTATAAACTCCTTGAAGGCAAAGTCTCTGCGCTGGAGCCAAACACAGAGTCCTGTAGTAGGAAGAACTCTGTAAATGTCAAATTGACTTGAATAGAATTAACTACCACTTCTCCCCATCTCCAAACAAGTTGTTGAGTCATTTCTCATTTGTGTCCAACTCTTCATGATCCCGTTTCAGGTTTTCTTGGCAAAGATACCGGCGTGGTTTGCCATTTCCTTCCCAGCTCATTTTACAGGTAAGGAACCTGAGACAAACAAGGTTAAGTGACTTGTTCAGGGTCACCCAGCTAGTAAGTGTCTGAGGCCAGATTTGAACTCATGAAGTGGCATCTTCCTGACTCTGGTGCTCTATCCACTTTGCCACCTAGCTGCCCAACTCCTCCTCCCCTGCCTCAAACAAATGAATACAAACATGGAATCCTATTTCAAGTATTATTAATATTTTTTGAGAAAGGGCATCTTTCTGTCAGTTAAGATTTATTAAGGACTTGCTGTGTGTCAAAGAGAAAGGCAAACATATAGTCCCTATCCATGAGGAGCTCACATTTTATTCATTTTGTTTATAGCTCAGAACCTCAGAAAAACCACACTAAGTCAAGTCCATGGCTACCCCTTGACTAGATGGTATTCTGTCTTTGACAGATGCACCAGTAGAAAATAAAAAGCAGTGCCAGTGTCCTCAATGATATTAATTTCAAAAGTCTAGACATGTTTCCCTAAATCTAATTTCTCTCGACAAGCAGCTACAACTAAATCCATGAATTTGTTAAAACTTTCTTTGTACATTAAAAAAAATATGATACCCATGATTGCATTTGTGTAGGGGGCTCTCAGAGAAGAATTTTCTCTACCAAGCAGATATGCACTTCTGCTGCAAATTACTTGGAGCAGAGGTTCTTAACCATAGGTCCATGAAATGGTTTAAAAGAATTTTTTAGGGACTCAAAACTTAAAAAGAAAAAAGAACAGATGTTAATTGTTTTTACATGTAATTGGGAGAATAAAATATTTTAAAAAGAAATATTTTGATATGATTTTTCTTTATAATCTTATATATTTTCTTTTACGCATTTAAAAACAGTATTCTGAGGAGTCTATAGGTTTCATCAGAATGACTGATCAAAGCTTCCCTGGCATCAAAAAGGCTGAAGCTCTGCTTAGTTGTGGGGGTGTGAGGGGGTGGGAAAAGAGTGATTTGCTCAGGCTAATATAGCCATTATGTATCCAAGGTAGCACTAGAACCAAGTTCTATCTGACTGTAGGCTGCCTTTCAGCCATTACCCCAAGATGCCTAGTGTTATTAATATATTAATCCACATCAGTGGGAATGTCTGCTCGGTTTGAAGCGGTTTCCATGTTGAGCCTCGGCACTGGTAAACTCTACGCTGTTTTCTTCCTTGGCAGACTCATGTAAAGGAAAGAACCTTGGCCCTCACACACACAGAGAAGACCTGAGTTCAAATACCTCATCTCTGTGGTTTACAACATGACTTTGGGTAAGCCACTTGGCCCATTTCAGCCTCAATGGTAATGGTACCAGGTCTGGTAATGAACCCTGTACCTGGCTTTGTAGGGTCTTGTGAGGAAAGCAATTAGCAAACTGTCAAGTGTCTTGTCTTGTCTCTTATTATTTTAAGAGTTTGCCTTGTTGGTTCTGGGCTTTTGTTGCACCTATTGTATGCAAACTGCTCATTACTATACTGTTATATATGCTCTTTAATTACTTTGTGAGAGGAAGTCTGGCCATTGATAGTGGAGAGGCAGCTGGCCTTAGAGTCTGGAAGACCTTCCCAGCTCCAGCCTCTGAGTCTGATACATACTACTTTATGTGGCCATGGTCACTTAACTACTCAGTTTTCCCCAGCAGCTCAAAGACTCTGAGACTTGTTCTGTGAAGTTTGGATTCAGTCAAAAGGTCGCACTTGAGGACCTAGAGAGCCACATGTGACCTTGAGGCCGCAGGTTCCCCAACCCTCCTCTAGACAAAGGCTAGAAGGCTCCTTGTGTCCTATGCTATAGAACGTTTTCCTGTTAAGTTGAAGATCGGACTGAACAACCTCCAGAATCCCAACCATGAAATTCAGTGATTCTGACAGGAATTGTTTCATGTTTCTTTTGTATTTCCCCTCATAACATCTTAATATAAACCTTTCCATGGAAGTATCTCTCAAATACCTGCTGATTGATATGTTTTATGTGTATCCCTTTAAAGTTAGAAAGGGTGACCTCTGGATTGTAGTCCAGTATACTCAGGTTTGAATAAGAACCTATCCACACCTTTCACAATTTTGTGTATGTGGACTAGATGCTTTTTAACCTTTATTTTCTAAACTCAGGAATCTTAATCTTCTCAGTTTGCAAGTACTCAAATAATGCCTTTAATTTCTTATGTTCATTTTAATTTTCTTTTCTCTGGAGAGTATCCAACTCCATTATATCTTTCTTGAATTGTAGTGACTAAAACCTTAGTCAGCCCCCCCCAGCATGGACACCTATCATTTTGTACGAGAGAATAATAACATGCCTTTCTGATAGTGGCGGATACTTTAATGTACTTTTTAGCTATCTTCAGGTAGCCATTGGACTTGTTATTTAGTCATTTTTAGTTATGTTGGACTCTTCATGACCCCATTTGAAGTTTTCCTGGCAAAGATACTAGAGTGGTTTGCTGTTTCCTTCTCCAGATTATTTTTTAGATAAGGAAACCAAGGCAACCAGGGGTGAGTGACTTGCCCAGGGTCACACAGCTAGTAAGTGTCTAAGGCTGTATTTGAACTCAGGAACACAAGTCTTCCTGACTCTAGACAAGCACTCTATCCACTGCACCACCCAGCTGCCCCTGTATACAGTTCTAAGCAATTATGAAGAGTTATCACCAGGAACCTTGCAAACGCTTAATAACGTCATTCTAATGACGAGAGTGTAGCACTTTAAGGCATGCAACGTGTTTTATATATATGTAATTTTATTTGGGCTTCACAAAACTCTCTAAAATAGGGGTTGCTATTAGACAGATGACTTCCATTTTATAGATGAGGCTGAGAAAGGTTAAGTCGTTTGCCTAAGGTCACATAGCTAGTAAGTATCTGACAGAGGTAGGATCTGAACTCAGGTTTTCCTAACCCCAAATCCAGCACTCCAACCCCTGCGCCATGAGCTATTGCAGATCTGATACTAGAACAAATGTCACTAATCTCGTCATCATTTTCAAACAACTGGAGGATTCTATTCCAATCTATGTATGGGAGGTTGGGTCACTTGATTTAACGTGAAAATGCGAGAATGGCATTTCTGATATCAAGTTCATTTGAGTAGGTAACTACCTATAACTACATGCAATCTTTATACCTGTCTCCCTCTTGCTCTTGGCATAACTCAGAAAGGGGGTGTTGGTAATAAAGTAGAAAGAGTACTCACTAGCTGTAGGGTCAGAGAACCTGAATTCAAATCTCACCTCCGACAATTACTTATCTGTGTGACTTTGGAAAAGTCACTTCACTTCCATGAACCTCAGTTCTGTCTTGTATAAAATGAAGGGATTGGATGACAGCCTTTAAGGTTTCTTTCAGGTCTAAATCTATGATTCTCTCACCCTTGAAAGCCTTAGCACCACCTTAGAAGTCAGATGACCTATGTAAGAGCCAAGAATCTATTTCCATGTTTCTGAAAGGTGCCAGTTTGGGGTTATGGTTTGAACATCTAGATTTTTTTCAAATTTAGAAATCTGAAATCTGCCTACAAATGGGTATTTCTTGTAACCAACTCAATAAAGTTTTAATACGTTCTCAACTTAAATACAGAGAAAGAAAAACTTCTTGAATGTTTTTCAAGTTTTAAAAAAAATGGCTGCTGACAAGATCCATAATCTTTAAGAATAAATTTCTAGCATTTCCTCCAAGTATTGCAAAAGTATTTGGAATGAGTAAGCTTCTGAGAAATTTGAGAATTTTAACCTAGTATGGTTATGAACAGTTAACGGATTGATACAGCAAGAAAACAAGAATATCTCAGTTTCATAAAAGCCTTTGTACTTATTAACCCTTCACTCTGAAGTCAGAGGCAAGTGAATGGTCCAGACATCACAGGATTACAATTTTAGGATTGAAAGGGACTTTCAAGGCCATCTATTCCTTCTCCTCTTTCTTGTCTCCTTTAATCTTATGAGGAAACCGAGATCTGGGGAAATTGTGACTTACCCAAGTTCACATAGTAAGTAGAAATTTGAACCAGTGAATAAGATCACAGATTAAGAGCTGGAAAGGACCTTAAGGCCATTAATAGCTAGCATTTATATTTCCAAAGGTTTGCAAAGCTCTTTATATAAGCTATCTCGTTTGATTCTCATAGCGACTGTGAGGTAGGTATCATCAACATCATCTCCATTTTGCCAATTAGGAAACTGAGGCTAAATGACATTAAATGACTTGTCCGAGATTTGAACTCAGGTTCTCTGCCTCCAGATCCCGTATTTTTCCTACCATGCCACAATGCCTTCTGAAGTATCTTACAAGGAACATGCCAGTGCTCTTCATCATTTGCACTTCGATTTAACTAATGACATCATCCTTAAGAAAGCACCATCCATCCCCAAAATGCAGTTTGAGATGAAGCACAGATGTCTTCAACTGCACAGAAACTCATTTGGTCAGCTTCCCTTTCCTAGTGATAAAATATATCACAAGCATTAGGTAGCAGGGCTATGTGTAAATAGAGGTGACAGCAGAGATGTGGCAGCCTGCAACAGTGTGAGACTAGTTTGCTGGAAGACGGTGACTTGGGAAAGGAGGGTAGAGGAGTAATTTGCTCCTAACTCCTGGGGGATACTCGGGAGGAGTCAAAGTGTCCTCATTGGTACAGCCTGACAGATTGTAGCCAAGGATGTGGCCAGCCTGTTTTTCACATTATGAGAGATAATAAAGCAATAAAGCAGTGAGAGGCTGCTGATGGCTGGCCCTGCTCTCCAGGTGTGTTTTATGGCTACCGCACTTTGGGCCAACTCCAGGCTAGAAGCATGGAAGCCATTCCTAGAGGAGCCACGCCAACCGCAATGGAACAAATATTAACAAAGAGACCTTTTGCTCAGTTGTTCGTTGTGTGTGGCTAGCATCTCAGTTTTCTGAGAGTTATTTGGCCCATCACATTGCTGGACATCACATATGGTAGAACCATTACGTTCCTGGAAACCCTGAATGACAAATCACAGGAATGGCAGATGGAAAAGACCCACCAGACTCAGTCAACTTGCTGATCCTCTTACTCAGAGGATCCCTCTACTGCCTGCAACTGCTTTGAAGAATAGTAAGTCAAAGTAGTGATCAGTGGTGTTCATCCATGCCAGAGGTGTACGTGAAAAATATTCTTGAGATAGCCACAGGTAAAAGGGCAGACGTAGGCAGGGACATGGCTCTCTACACAGTATGATCTGACAAAAGCTTCCTTGCCCAAAGAGGGAGCAGGAAGCTTTGCAATGGAAACTGCTTCCTTAAATGTGAAAGACTAAACTAGAAACTCCTTGCAGCAGGGCATCCTATCTAAAGTTGTTATCTTCTTTAGCCAAGCCTGGAAACTCTATACTTAGAAGGTACTTGATAAATGTTTGATGAATTGAATACCATTTCAGAGGTAAATACAGTCCATTTAAGACAATTCAGGAAAAGGAAGTGAGAGTGAAGACATATAATATGGAAAAGTTTCCACCCTTCTCAGTCTTTTAATAAATAGTAAGCATAGTAAGTCAAGGTAATATATTTGTCTTTTAACTGTGGTTTCTATAGACAAGTGCATCAGTAACCTGAAGGACTGACTCTAATGGTGGAAACTTTAGGATCTGTGACAATAAGAAATTCCAATATTTATTCTTGAGAAAAATATGTGAATAGGATCCAATATATGTCATGCCCCAAAAGTCTTAGTGCAGTTTCTAAGCTTTAACAATTTCAGAAGAATAAATGCTATAAACTTAAAGAAATAGCATTTTAAAAGCTAATTATTTTAAAATTTTAAATAAATTTTATCATTTAAATAATAATTAGTTCATTTATTTTCTTGTTAAAATTCAATATAATCCTATCTTGCATTATTTGTTTCTCTAGTTAACTTTTGAACTTTATAAAAACTTTTTGTCATTTACTAAAAGGACTGCATTTTTAATCCTCATCTCAAGATCATCCCAAGAATGAGAGATGATGCCTATACAGCAGTTCTGCTGTGACTTGAACAAAAAAAAAGTCCTAGGGAGATAGATCAAGTGGCCAAGATGGTCAAACAAGAGGACCTCTCTTAATCCTCTGGCCTGAGAAAGTCACCCGGAAATTATCTCTCATGTAATGCATAATGATAGGAGGCCCTTATCTTGTTCAAATTATAACCAAAAACGTATCATCCCAAATTCACAGAACTACATAAGTATAAGAGAAATTTAAATAATTATAAGTGTAAAGCACATGTACTTTTGAAATTAATATGTTTAAATAGGCTTACATGCTTACAATTTAGGCTAAGACTTTGGGGATACTTTGTATAGATGTGATAATGATAATAGTTATAACTCTAATAATAACTAGCATAATATGCTGCTTTAAGGTTTACAAAGCATTTATATATGTTATGTCGTCTGGTCCTCACATTAACCCTGTGAGATAGATAATACTGTTATCACTATCTCGTTATAGATGAATAAATCGAGGTCCATACTCACATAACTAATAAATGTCTAAGGCAGGATTCAGACTCAGTTTTGTCTGACTCCAAATCCTATAATCTTTCTACTGTGCCACCTAGCTCCTTCAAATATGTTGATATTTACTACATGGCCATTTTGTTGTTGTGGTTTCAGTTGTATCTGATCCTTCACTACACCATTTGAGGTTTTCTTGGCAAAGATACCGGAGTGGTTTGCAAAGATCCTTCTCTAGTACATTTGTACAGATGAGAAAACTGAGGCAAACAAGGTTAAGTGATTTGTTCAGGGTCACCCGGCTAGTAAGTGTATGAGGCCAGATTTGAACTCAGATATTCCTGACTCCAGGCCAGGTGCTCTATCCACTGAACCAATTCATTTATCAAGTGATACGGATTTTTTTAAGTGATAACCAACTCTTGCATGATGTGTCTCCTGGAAAGGTATTCAGATATAGACAGAATGTCAAATTTAGTTATGTAATATAATGGCATTCCAGGAAGGCTTCCCATTCATTCCTTTCTTTATCCATCCATTTTATAACTGTAGTAGATGTGTAAGGGTCTATGCTAAAAACTTGCAAAGATAGGAGGATAATCAAGACAAGGCTTATGACCTCTTGAAATTGGCAAGAGTTAGTCAGCAAACATTATGCACCTACTGTGTAACATGGACCATGTAAGCATGGAGGAAATAAAGGAAAAATGGTTCCTGCTCTCAAAGAACTCATATTCTAATGAAATGTCAAAGTAACTATGTACATGCAAGATATTATATATATATATATGTACACACAGTATACATACATGCACACTTATATGTATATACACATACATACATGCATATTTTTGTGCACACACATGCATGTATGAACACATGTATGCCCATATGAATATATACAAATACACAATGCATTGTGTGTATATATATACATGTGTGCATGCATGTGTGTGCATGTATGTGTATAGTCAATGGAAGGTAACCTCAGAGACGATACTAGCAGCTGGGGGCTCTAGGAAAGGCCTAGGGGAGAAGGTAGGATTTGAGCTGTGTCTTGAAGGAAGCCAGAGACACTAAAAGGTGAGGTGGGAGAGCCCTCTGAAAACAGGGGGCAGGTTACACAAAGGCAGGGGATGCACTGCCTTGTGTGAGGAACAACAAATAGTCAGGTAGGATGGAAGGACGAGTTGTGAAGTGCTTTAGATGTCAAAAGGAGGATTTTATATTTCATCATGAAAGTAATAGGGAACCAGTGGAATTTATGGCGTAGGGACATAATACAGTAAGACCTATACTTTAGGTAAATCATTTTGGCAGCTGAGTGGAGGATGGGTTGAAATGGCAAAGGACTTGGGAGGGAGACCAACCAATAAGCTATTGCAATAGTCCAGGTCTATGGTAGTGGAGAAATTGGGAATTATAGGTAAAATGGTTACTGGGATAGGGGCGGGGGGAAGGCTACTATACAGCCACACACAATTCAATTCAGTTTAAATCCACAAAAAATTGTCAAGCACCTTCCTCAACCTCAGTTAGCTCATCTGTGAAATGTGGATTAAAATAACATCACCTGCTTCAAAGAGTTATTGGGGGCACCAAATGAGAAAAAAAAATATGCAAATCCCTTTGCAAATCTTAAGTGTTGTATATAAAGGCTAGCTATTCTAATTATACTGATTACTATGTTTCAGCCAGAAACTGTGGTAGGCCCTGGAAATAAAAAGACAAAAAGGAAATAGTTCTTACCCTCAAGGGCCTTACCTTCTACAAATATACAATGCTTTATAATAACCATTCCTCATATGAAATTAAATAAATATGCAATACAGTACAGTGTAGAACATAAGAGTATAAGGAGGAACATGTAAAGTGCTATGCCAGGTCACATAGAACATAAGTCATTTCAAGCCCGAAGTGATGTTTTCCCCAAAGCTGTTATGCACAAGGATCATAGAGCAGCCTCCATGAGAAACGAAAAAAACCAAAACCCATGAATCATTAGTCTTACTGAAATTAAAAGCTCTTCTGTCTTGTAGAAAATACATCTACTTGGCCTGAGACCAGAGAAATTTAGAAGTGACCAGTGGTTGGAGCTGTTTTCACTCTTGGCAGGCATTTCTAGTGTTCAGCCTTTGCATGCTTCTTGCCAAAAAGAGTGTGTGGGGTGGGGGGAAGTTCTCATATTTGTATGACTTTGTGAAAATTCCCTTCCCTCCTATCCCCCTATCTGAACATTGATCTACATTCCTGTTTGGGCATAGCAGGGTAATCTGAGGATAGACTCTCTTGGAGCCTTTGCTCTAAATTGGGTTGCTTTTGTAAAGTCAGAAACACATTCATCTTCATGCTGGGCTTCTCTCTCTCTGTCTCTCTCTCTCTCTCTCAGAAAAAATATCTATATTCCAATTTGCATGTGGCTATGAAAAGCTCCAATGTGCAAAACTGCCAATTTCAACCACATGCTTTCTCTCTCTCTCTCTCTCTCTCTCTCTCTTTCTCTCTCTCTCTCTCTTTATCTCTCTGTCTCTCATATACATACACTTACACACACACACACACACACAGAGAGAGAGAGAGAGAGAGAGAGAGAGAGAGAGAGGTTGATCTTTACTCTAGCCTCTTTTGGAAAACTATCCATCTCCAGCCTTCACTGTTAATTATGGCCCCATGTACTGGTAACCAAATGACTGGGCTTGGAACTGCCGTTGCTGTCTTTACACATTATGTTTATGAAGGTTGCTGAAATCATTCTGGGCAAGGTTAAAGGAAGCCTCCTCAGTGCAAAGGTTTCGATTAAAACAAACACTGTTTGCTTTCTGGACCTGGCAGGAAAATTAGATAGAAATCCAAGATGTTATAGGCTTCAGTCATTGTTTCCAGGCAACCAGATGCCTGGCCCAGGGAGAGGAGCATTGCTTTCTTTTGGTGCCAGACGTGTTGATAGACAGTGGTCTGCCTTCCTGAGTACAGGCCATGGGGAGAAATATAGGAAACTTACATTTGCCTCATTACCTGAATCATCCCTGGAGCTGCTGCTCTATTAGGCACTAGAACTGGTGAATAAATCCAGTTAAAGCAAATGAGAGGGAAAAGCCATATTTTCTACATTTTAAAAGGGAAAAAGAAATGGATTCCCCTCTGCGCTTCTCATCTTGGGAGGTAAAGAAGGGTATTCTTTAGTCAAGCAGGTAATGAAACATCACAGCTGTAATATTATTGTAAGTATAGATGTCTACTGATGTCAAGCAATAATTGAGGCAGGACCAAACATGAGGGCAAGGGTAAATAAACTGATTTGTCTGTGAAAATTCTTCCATCTTCTGTTTTCAGGTCCCTTCTGCTTCTCCTTGGACTATAAGCATAGTTAATATAGTTGGCTTTGGAATGTTATGTAAAATGGACCTCATAGATATGTATTGTTGTGGTTTTTGCTGTTGTTGCTGTGGAAACATTCAGTTATGTCCAACTGTTTGTGACACCATGGACCAGGAGTGGGGAACCTGTGGCCTCAAGGCCACATGTGGCCTTGTAGGTCCTTGGGGGTGGCCTTTTGAAGGAGTCCATGTTTTACAGAACAAATCTTTTTATTAAGGGGATTTGTTCTGTGAAGTTTGGATTCAGTCAAAGGGCTGCACTTGAGATCCTAGAGGGTCACATGTGGCCTTCCCTTAACTCTTCAGAGAAGGGAGGGAGGCACATGGCCTTCTCTTTTCTTTGGGGCCAAGTGTGATCATTGTATTTACAACTTTCTCTTGCATTTCATCGCTACCATACTTGTTGCTCTTTCTATGTACATTGTTGTAACCGTTGTTATCCATTATTTTCCTAGTTCTGCAGACTTCATTTTGTATCAGTTCGTAGATGTCTTCTGATTCTCACAATTCTTAAAATTCATTTCTTATGACTCGGGGATATTTCATTATATTTTATCTAACAATTTCCTAGTTGTCGGGAATCACTTTGTTTTGAGCTCTTTGTTGCCATAAAAAGTAGCATGCTGTAATTCTTTTGTATCTCCCCCCCTTCCCTTTCTCATCCCTTTCTCCTAGAAGATTTCTAGACACATAGGAAGCTTCCCTGAGCTCTGGAATCATAGGCTTTGAGTTCAAATCCTGCTGACATTTATTTATACCCTTTGTGACCTTAAGAAATCTAGATAGATTTTAAAGTTGTCTCTTCCAACTCTAGAGTTATGATCCTATAATAAATACTTACTGTTGAGTGATTTGTGCCTATGGTTAAAAAAAACCAGGTCCTACACATCTTGATCTCATTTATTTCCTTACAGACTCATACTTTTGGTGCCAAAAAAGTTAAATAGAATGTGTTCTCTCAGTTTAGAAAGCTTGGAGCCTTGGAGAATATGTGATTCACTTAAGGTCACCCTATAAGTTAGGTACTAGAACCCAGGCCTGTTGAGCCCCAGTTTTGAGGACAGTAGAGTAATCAGGCTTTCCTCATTCACTTCATACAATCTGTTACTATCATTTGGTACTTTAAATTAAAAATACTTTCCAAGTAGCCAGAACGCAGAAAGACAAATACCCTATCTTGACATTCCCAAAATATTGGGTCTTCTTTGGACTTGTTCTTGGACTATTTGGATCTGCGTGTGTGGTCATGAAAACCCTAATTAAGTACTGAAGGGGCTGGGAAGCATGCATGCCATAGGAGACTGGATCATCCTCGTTTATGTATACATGTACTGAAATATTAAACAAAAATATCTGTATCTGTAAGGTGAACAGGTGAACCTAGGAATGAGTTCATTAGCGAGCTGCCATTACTTCCTCAGTGTTCCATATTCTCAGCGATTCATCCGCTGTCTACATGGAGTTGTTTGGCATTCAGGAATACTCCCTTACAACCTAGAAGACTCCCATTTCCTTGGCCAGCCTGGGAATCCCCTTCTTACTTTTTCATAAAAGGGAGGGCACAGAAGTTGCTGTCCAGCACCAACATTGTCACTTGCTCTGACTAATTCAGTATAAGGTAAGCAACAGCCACTAGAAGTGGAGGCATTCAGTGAATACATGTAGAAGTGAATTGAAAGGAGAGTCACACTATTTGTAACATCATTTGGAGTCTTGCAGGACATTACAGACAAACAAGAGGCTACAATCGACTAAATGCAAGGAGAAATGGAAAAAAAAAGGAGCTGTGCATCAAATCTAGCATTTCCTATTGGTTTCATTCATTCAATTCATTCATTTATGTAACATTTATTAATCACTATGTTAAAGGTGCTGTGCTAGGTAACAGAGTTACAATAATAAAAACAAAAGCATTTATGTCTTTAAGGATCTTGCAGTATATTGGGAGGGGTAGTAGTAGATAGAGTGTTGGACCTGGAGTCAGGAAGACCCGAGTTCAAAAATGACCTCACTTAATTTTAATTCTATAGTCTTGTCCTTTTTCAACATTTCAAATGAGTAGTCATACTTTTGTGTAGCTTCCTTAATGACCTTCTCAAAATTTCCTACTTCATATTAATTTGAAAAATAAGATTTCTATCTAATACTTAAAAGGGTACAGGGAATACCTAGGGCAAGAATTCTGATAATTCCATCTGGGCAGTATACTGCCAAGGTAAATGAACTTATCCACAGCATTCAGAATTTCTCTATTTGCTGTAACCAATGGACATTTTAAACCAGATTGCCGATTTCAAACTCAACATATCTAAAATTGAACCCATTTTCTCCCCCTTCCCCCCAAAGCTCTGCCTCTTTCAAAGTTCACTCTTCTTTCAAAGGCACCGCTATCCTTCCAGTCTCCCAGATTTGTAACTGGCGCATTACCCTCAGCTCCTCACTCTATCTCACTTGGCATGCCCATTCAGTTGCCCTATCTTATTACTCCTACCTTCATGACATCTTTTGTGCCTGACCGCTTTGCTCTAGTCACATATCTTATACCTTAATTCAGACCCTTATCACTTCCCACTAGATTGTTGCAATAGACTCCTAGGTGCTTTCCTTGCCTCAAGTCTCTCCCCACTTGGGTCCATTTTTGATTCTGTTGCTGATGTATGGATCTCATTATGTCACTTCCCTACTTAAAAAATCTAGAGATTTCCTATTGCCTTTAGAGTCAAGCTAATGTTAAATCTCTCTGGCTAGCTTTAAAATCCCCTTCACAACTCTGCTCCAGCCTCTCCAGCCTCACCATATATTACCCCTCCAGTACTCAATGCTCCAGCCAAACTAGCTTGCTCTCTATTCCTCATACATAGCTTCCATCTCCCATCTCTCTGTTCTTCCACTGGATGTCTCTCATGCCTGAAATTACTTTGTCTTCACTTTGCTCCATTCAAGATGAAGCTGAAGCATCACCTTCTACATGAACCCTTCCCAATATCATCTGCTAGTGCCCTGCTTGGTATTTAACTACTTTGGATTTATTCTCTTTATATTTATTCTGTGTATATATGGATGGACAGATAGATGGATGGATGGATGGATACATAGATGACAGACAGATAGGTGGATAGATACATAGATAGACGATAGATAGACTGATAGATAGATAACCAAAAATATATGTCTTTATCTATTTGGTTAAGCTTAATGTTATCAAAAAATAGAAGTCTTCCAACTTAGGTCTTTTTCTTTATTGATGGCACAAACTGAGCTCTCTGGATTTGAATCTCCTCTTACCAATTGAGAATGCATTTTGAATAGTGTTTTATTTCATTTTTTTAAAGGCTGTATGAATGTGTGTGTATACATATAAAATTTCCTTATTGTCTCTTCCATGTCTATGCTCCTTGTATGTAGAAATTGTTCATTCACTGTATTTATACCCCTAGTGCCTAGTAGATTTCCTGGTACAGAGTAGGCACTTAATAATCCTTGTTAGATTTTAGGATTGATAAGAGTGGAAAAACATACTCCCTACAAATGGATGAATCAACCACATTACTCACGTGGGAACCTTTGCACACGACAATGTAAATTAATGACAATGTCAGTCTTCTTTTCTCTAGCAGTGATTTCATAAAAGTTTTTAGAGCTATTTTCTAAAATGATGTTTTTTTCTAAAGTGATCTATCTATCTAGCAGTACCTACTGTCAAATTAGTTATTCAATTTTATATTAGAGCTGGGACAGGTGTGGCATGGCAGAAAGCCTTATCTACTTGCATCCTATGGGTACCACCCATTTGAAACAAATGCTTTGGTTTTCTGGATAGGCAGCAGAGTAACTTCCACCTAAGTTCATCTGGAAATATTACAGAGGAGATGGAGAAAGGATAGATGGAAGGAAGGATAGAAAGAAAAAGAAAGAAAGGAAGGAAGGAAGGAAGGAAGGAAGGAAGGAAGGAAGGAAGGAAGGAAGGAAGGAGGGAGAGAGAAGAAGGGAGGAGGGAAGGAAAAAGAAGAGATATGAAGAGGGAGAGAGGAAAGAGGGATAGTCAGGGTAATGCTCAATCAGAAATTTTCTGTAAAAACAAAAAAAAAGGAGGAGGAGTGAAGCAGTAATGCAAAAAGCACAACATCAATGATAATCATGAATATGCCTATGTAGTTCCTGTCGCAAAGTATATGAGACTCTCTATATAGGAGGTAGAAGTAAACCATTTGTTCAGACACCAGAGAACCATATCCCATATTTAATGCTCAGCTCCCACATCCAAGCGAATCCATTTCATCATAACAGCAAGGAGCCCAAAACATTCAATACAGAAAATCACAACCTGGAGCCTCAACATCCCAACACCTGTCTGACCCCCTGCTGGGGTCTTCCCAAAAACAAACTCACAGTACAGCTAAGTCAGCCTGTCCAGTTCTAACAATCATATGGGCACCCCTTAGCAGCCACCAGCAGCCACATTGTCTTTCTCTCTCTCACTCCCCCCCCGCGTTTTCTGTGACATAGCTTCCTTTTCCTGTCAGAAAGTTCTTCCCACCATGTAACCTAGGCTTCCTGTGACATAAGCAGGTCACATGGCCTATTAATGGGTGGGAAGGATCTTCAAATCAAAATTGCTAATACAAGGAGGAAAAAGGAAGGAATGAAAGAAGGTAGGAAGGAAGAAGGGAAGGAGGGAGGGAGGGAGGAAGGAAGGAAGAAAAGAGAAAGGGAAGAAAGATAGGAGGTAAGGAAAGAAGAAAAAAGAAGGGAAAAGAGAGAGGGTTTGGTTTCTAGATTGGGTCAAACTCTGGTCTCACTTTACTTTTTTGGACAAGAAGCAAGAATACCTCACCAAATGCCAGAGAAGGTATCCCATTTACGACTTTGGGTCCTCCTCATGATGTTTTGCTAAGAAACACTGGCTTTGTATGGTTCACTGAGAGAGGAAGGATGACTTTGTGGTACCCCCTTTCCCCCCAGAGCAGCTTGCACACACATGCCACTGGTTAATCTCTCTGCAGGTAACTGAGACCAGAGATGGGCTAGCTTTTCTTTCTGCTATCTCTGGGGTGTATGGGGTGGTTGGTGCAAACTGAGCAATCCTGAACAGCAGCCGAGGGTATTTTCTGTCACTCTAGAGAATGATATGGGCTGCAAGAGGTCAAAAGTACAGGCACAGTTCCTGGGGCCCATTTTGGGAGATAGAGAAGCCAAAATCTTTTGAAAAAATCAGTGTCAAGAGAACAGAAAGGGGGATAACTACACAGGGCACTTGAGGGGCATGGAGGAGTGATGCAGCATATTCCTTCATAAGTGACCAAGTTCACAGCCAAGACAGCTCTAACTACGTCAATTTTCTAGTTCTTTCATTATCTGGCCCTTTGGGAATCTAGATTTTTCAAGCTGTTCACTTGTGAATATGATTTTTTTTTTTTTGCTCTGTAATTAGTCTTCTTTGGAATGCTTTTATTCCCTAAAAAGGTTAACTTTCCTTTGGGCATAGTTTTAATGTGGCTCTGTCTGAAGGCGGAGGCACAGATGATAAGGATAACTGATATTTATGTAATGCTTTAATGTTTGCATGACATTTTAAATTCATCTTCTTCTTTGAGCTTCACAACAACCCTGGGAGGTAGGGACCATGTGTCATTATCTCCATTTTGCATATGAGAAAAGTAAGTTTCAGAGAAGTTAAGTGACTTATCTACTAAGCTATACCATTTCTCTAGAATGTGTGCAATAGCAGATTTTCCAAGGGCCCTTCCATCTGATTTCATGACCATAGTCACCGAAGTGCTTCCTTTGCCTTCCCTTCCTTTGCCTTGCCTTGCCTTCTTCTCTGGAAGAGTCTGGAAGAGGCTAAGACCTGGCATTCAGAAACACACAAAGGTTTTGGGTAGACAATCGGTCATAATCCAGAGGTCAGTTATTAAAGAGAAGAGTATTTAAGTACTTTTAGTCCTGAGGTCAAGTCAAATCCACAGTTCAAGAGAACCATCTAAACAGAAAGGAAAATGTGGAGAGTAATCTCCAAAGACACTCCAAGGTCACTTTCAAGTCATTTCCACACTATTTGGCCTTAACTCATCCCCCCCCACTTGCCACCACACACACACACACACACACACACACACACACACACACACACTCTTACAACTTTGGACTCTGCTCTTATTATATCATGCTTTGATAAATGAGGGTTTCTTTTTCTATCTTGCCAGGAACCAGGCCTCCTCACTACTTCCCAGTCATCATTTACACACCATGCCCCCACCCCTTTTAAAATCTTCCCCCGAGGGCTAGGATTGTCTTGTTTATATTTGTATTTCCACTGTCTAACGCATTGTGAGTATTTAATAAATATACACTCTCTCTCTCTTCTCTTCTCTTTCTCCTTCTTCCTCTCTCTCTGCCTCTCCCCCTCTCCTCTCCTCCACCCTTTTCTTCTCCTCCTCCTCCTTCTCCCCTTTCTCTTTCTCCTTCTCCTCCTCCTCTTCCTCTTCTCTCTGTGGTTGTGTCTGTCTGTCTGTCTGTCCCTCTCTCTCTCTCTCTGTCTCTCTCTCTGGCTTCAGAATGGTTCCAATGATTCAGGACAGTCAGGCAGGACTAAAGAGCCTTCAAGAAGTCAGGGCTGGTTTAGCATTCAATATTACAGCACAAACTGGAGAGAAAAGATATGGACCAGGCTCTATGGATACTTAAGGAGTAACAATCATATCAGTACGCTGAAGGACAGGTACATAGAACTGGCAGAAGAGGAGTACAAATACCCCCTCCTAGGTAGATGCTCTTTGCTCAGGGTATGTATGCCATGCTGTGTGTGGGCAGATTGGTACTGGCAGCCATGTTCTGCCAGTCAGGGCTCCACAGGTTCCTAGCGATGTTGCTTATGGCAGAGGGAGAGTCTTCAGAGGAATCCAAAAAATTCAGAGCTTCCTTCAAGGTCTTAGGTGAGTGGAATGTGTGCATTTGAAATCAGATGAGACCTGGGTTTGAATTTCAGTTGTGACACTTATTATCTATATGTGACCTTTGACAAATCACTTAATCCCTTGAAGCCTTATTTTCCTCATCTTTCCAGTGGAAATAATACTTCTGCCATGTATTTCAAAGAACTATTGTAAGAAAAAAAAAGTTTTATAACCACAGTAGCACTATAGAAATATAAGCCATACTAATAACAGAAAGAGAAGGATGTAGGCAGTGCCAACAAATCAACAATTGTAATTACTGAATATGTGTGTCAGGTCAGTAAAAATATCTGAAACTGTGTGCAAGGCTGGATTAGTCCGGTATAGTTTTCTAGCACCTATAATTATGCTTTACACCCAATAGGCATTTAATAAACATTTTGAGAATTGAATGTTTGCTTCCTAAGAACCAGAGGTCAGTGTGCCCATGACACCTATGTTTGTGGCAGATAATTAATTTTCAATTTAGGGAAACTGAGCTACAAAGGCAAAATGACTTCCACAAGCTCTAGTCAGCGATCAGACTCTGGTACCACAGGGACCTTGGACAGCTGGTTCAGTGTTCCGGTTTACAGAACATGCTCCCATTTTGTTAATGGGGAATGACAATGAAATTCAGCAGTGATTATATAAGAAAGGGAGGAAAAAAATCAATTCACTCACGGAACCCCAAGTTCTTTTTTAATTTTCTAGTAGCAAGTGTAGCAGACAGCAGCCCCTGGAAACAATGAAGTGAAATCCCCCTTTGTCTTCATTGCTCTGACAATGTTGTTACAGTTGAGCAATGATCTTTCACAACCCACATCGTAAACCAATATTTTCTGAGTTAAATATGTCTCTCTAGACTGCCACTGCATGTTCTGAAGGTTTTCAGTCTGCACAATCTGTTTTCTAACATGAGGAAGGGATCCTTAAGTCATTTTGCAATGGTAATAAATAAGTTACATGATTTGAGGACTCTATCATTTTGCTCAGCTTCAGTGAGTAAGCTATTTTTTAAAATGTATATATACATATATATATATATATATATACATATATATATTTCTTTAATTTATTTTTTAATTTTAGTTTACAGCACTCAGTTCCACAAGTTTTTGAGCTCCAAATTTTCTCCCTCCCCCCATCCCTGCCAAGATGCCATGTAATCAGATATAGGTTCTACATATACCTTCACATTAAACTTATTTTCACCATAGATGAATTGTAAAGAAGAATTATAACCAATGGAATGAACCATAAAAAAAAGAAACAAAACCAAAAAAGAGGAAAAAATTTAAAAATGTATTTTTATTAACATTCCAGATTTACTCTGTTTGGAATTGTGCCTCTGACTATGGTAGATGATAATGAAAAACAAGTTACCCTAAAATTCATGCGTGGTAATTGCTTCTTCATAGATATTAAAGTGAAAAACATAATCTCCCCACCCCCAAATTTCCCTCAATTGCTTGTGATGGTAAAAATAACCAGTTGGAAATGAATGGGTTTCATCAGCTTTCATATTTCTATACAAATCAGGTTGAGTTTACGAGCAACTTAATCCCTTTGTTTTCAATAAAAATCTATGAGAGCCAGTCCTGAGGTTATGAAACATGTCACTGATCAGTCTTTCTCATTCTTTTATTAACATGGATTATAGACTTGATCTAATCACTGAATCAGCTCAAAGTGACAACTTAAATTCATGGTACCACAATGACAGTAATATATGCCATTCTCGGCGCTGTAACTAAAGTAAGGTGAATGGGACCTTGTACCACGGCACCAGCATCTGGGAGGTTCATGCTTTCTCCCTGTAGCAACTGTTATTTCTCCATACCTTGTCTTGTGGCCCTGATCTACTGCTGATATAACCACAACTGCCCCAGACCATAGCTATGGTATCACTCTCCTCTAAGATCCCATTATTGTGGTGCCAGTCTTAGAGGTCTCACCTTCCCACTGACATATTCCATTGAACTTGCCATTCCCTGCCCCCCCCACACCCCCAGTTCAGTACTCCCTCCCCATACACCCAAATGCAAACTAATTTTGTTGCAGGGAAAATATTTCTATCGTGGGTCATATCTTACCAGTAGGTGGTAGTGATTCATAGGCCAATGACTAGCCATCAAAATCAGGAGTTTTTTTTTGTTTTTTTTGTTTGTTTGTTTTTTTTTAATTTATTTATTTATTTTTAGTTTACCACACACGGTTCTACATAGTTTTGAGTTCCAGATTTTCTCTCCTCCCCCCCCCTCCCCAAGACGGCATGGAATCTCATATAACTGTCATGTATAACTTCGCATTGAATTAATTTATGCACTAGTCAAGTTGTGGAGAAGAATTTTGACCAATGGAATGAATCATGAGAAAGAAGAAACAGAACCAAAAAAAAAAACCAACCCAAAAACAAAAACAAAAGAGAAGCAAAAAAGGCGAGCATGTAGTGCGCCTCAATCTGTATTAAAACTACACAGTTCTTTCTCTGGATGAAGATAGCATTCTCCATCATGAGTCCCCTGGAATTGTCCTGGCACCTTAGGTTGCTGAGAAGAGTGCAGTATGTCAGGGTTGGTCCTCATGGAATCCATATATCTGTGGCTGTGCACAATGTTCTCCTGGCTCTGCTCCGCTCACTCAGCATTATGTCGTGTAGGTTTTTCCAGCTTGTTACGAAGTCTGCATCATCCCCATTTCTTATGGCACAATAGTATTCCATCACCTTCATATACCACAGCTTGTTCAGCCATTCCCCAATTGATGGGCATCCCTTTGATTTCCAATTCTTGGCTACCACAAAAAGAGCTGCTATAAATATCCTTGTACATATGGATCCTTTTCCTGCTTGTGTGATTTCTTTGGGATACAACCCTAGAAGTGGTATTGCTGGGTCAAAGAGTATGAACATATCTATAGCCCTTTGGGCATAGTTCCAAACTGCTCTCCAAAATGGCTGGATCAGCTCACAACTCCACCAGCAATGCAACAATGTTCCAATTTCCCCATATCCTTTCCAGCATTTATCATTTTCCTGTTTTGTTATTTTAGCCAATCTGACAGGATAGATGTGGTATCTAAGAGTTGTTTTGATTTGCATTTCTCTAATCAGTAGTGATCCAGAGCATTTTTTCATATGCCTATAGATAGCTTTAATTTCTTCCTCTGAAAACTGCCTGTTCATATCCTTTGACCATTTCTCAATTGGGGAATGGCTTGTATTCCTATATATTTGGCTCAGTTCCCTGTATATTTTAGAAATAAGGCCTTTATCAGAGATATTAGTTGCAAAGATTTTCTCCCAATTTTCTGCTTCCCTCCTAATTCTTGTTGCATTGGCTTTTTTGTACAAAAACATTTCAATTTGACATAATCAAAATTATCCATTTTGCATTTTGTAATGCTCTCTATCTCTTGTTGGGTCATGAATTCTTTACTTTTCCATAAATCTGATAAGTAAACTATTCCTTGCTTTCCCAAATTACTTATAGTATCAGCTTTTACTCCTAAATCATGAACCCATTTTGACTTTATTTTGGTATATGGTGTAAGATATTGGTCTATGCCCAGTTTTTGCCCTACCATTTTCCAATTTTCCCAACAGTTTTTGTGAAATAGTGAATTATTAGCCCAGAAGCTGGCCTCTTTGGGTTTATCAAAGAGTAGATTGCTAAACTTGTTGATTTCTCCTACTTGTGTACCTATCCTATTCCACTGATCCACACCCCTGTTTCTTAACCAGTACCAGGCAGTTTTGATGACTGCTGCTCTGTAGTACAGTTTAATATCTGGTGTGGCTAAGCCACCTTCTCTAGCATGTCTTTTCATTAATACCCTAGATACTCTAGACCTCTTGTTTTTCCAAATGAATTTTGTTATTATTTTGATCAGCTCAGTAAAATAATTTTTTGGTAGTTCGATTGGTATGGCACTGAATAGATAGATTAATTTAGGTAAAATTGTCATTTTTATTATATTAGCTCGGCCTAACCATTTAGATCTGATTTTATTTGTGTGAAAAGTGTGTCATAGTTATGTTCATATAGGCCCTGGGTTTGTCTTGGCAAATAGACTCCCAAATATTTTATAGTGCCTTCAGTAACTTTGAATGGAATTTCTCTTTCTATCTCTTGCTGTTGGGCTTTGTCCATAATGTATAGGAATGCTGAGAATTTATGTGGGTTTATTTTATATCCTGCAACTTTGCTAAAGTTGTTTATTATTTCAAGTAGTTTTTTACTTGATTCTCTAGGATTCTCTAGATAAATCATCATATCATCTGCAAAAAGTGATAATTTAGTTTCTTCTTTTCCTATTCTAATTCCTTCAATTTCTTTTTCTTCTCTTATTGCTACAGCTAATGTTTCTAGTACCAAATTGAATAATAGGGGTGATAATGGACATCCTTGTTTCACCCCTAAGATCAGGAGTTTTAAATAGCTGCTCATGAGAGCCAGGTATCAGACCAATGGGCAGAGGGAAAATGGAAACTAGAAGCACTAAATACATAAAGAAATACCAGAGCCAGAACTGGAACACCACCATAAATGACAGGTTTTGGAAACCATTAGAATCTATGACAAGAAAGAGCCAGTGTCAAAGGCTCAAGAGGAATTAGCGAGAGTGGGGGCAGGTGGGGGAAGGAATGATCCTTTGCTATACTGATCTGCTTCATCAGTGTGTCATCCTTTGAACAGTGGGATTGTGAAGAGTATGTCAAAAGGCTATGTGACAAGTCACACAGGAACATAGTGTTTATAAAAGTCTATTTAGACATACATCCTGATTGTCCTTGAGGAGTTTATAATTGACCATACACCTTTTGAAAATTTGCATAGCTTTTTGATAAATGACAAAAGAGTGGGTGCTATTTATTTAAAAATTTTATTAATATCGTTGATTTTTACATCACAGTGATTTCTAAAAATAGGCACCTCCTCCATCCCACACAAAAATTGAACTCTCCTTTATAACAAAGAAAAGCGGTTAAGGAAAAAAAAAACCTGATAAAATGATTGCACCTGATAAAGCATACAACATTTTGCCCTAGTAGTCCCTCATCTCTTAGCCCAGAGGACAAAGAGTTATTTCTTTATCTGTTCTCTAGGATAAACACTGGACTTTAAATCATTTCCTTACAGTTCAAACTTTTCCTTAGTGACCTTTTCATTTACATTGTTGAATTCTTTGTGCATATTGGTTTCCTGATTCTATTTCTTTCTTTCTGTATCAGTTCATATAAATCTTCCCATGCTTCTTTGAATTCTACTTATTTGTTACAATAAAATTCCTTTGCAATTATATATCACAATTTATTCAATCATTCCCCAATCGAGGGGCACCCACTTTGTTTCCATATATTTTCTGCTATAAAAGTTCTGTTATGAACAATTTGGTACATTTTGGAATTCTGTACCTGTCCTTGAACTCACTGGAGTCTATTATACTCAGTATCGGAATCACTACTGAATCAAAAGGTTTGAATCCTTTAGTTACTTTTCTTGCATAATTCTAAATTGATACTGAGAATAGTTGGGTCAATTCACAACTCCATCAGCTATTTATTAGAGTGCCTGTCTTTCCATAGATCCTCCAACATCAAAGGTTCCTATTTTCTGTCATGTCTAACAATTTGCACAGTGTGAGAGAAAACTTGGGAGTTGTTTTAGTTTGCATTTCTCTTGTTATTAATAATTTAGAGCATTTTTGTAATGTATTTCCTACAAAAATAAAAATCATTGATTATATGCTATTAATTATATTTCATAGTACCTGGATATAATTTTTTTTTAAAAAATGAAGCAAAATATAATTAGTTTGCTACAGACATATACTTAGCTATAAAATGTGTGATATAAAAGTTGAGAGATTAAGCTGCTATACCTAAGGCAAGAAAAATTACAGATACAATTTTATTTTATAGTAGCTAAAGAACTTAATATAAAATAAATAAAATATAAGAAGGAAGCAAATATTTATTACGCATCTATTACGTGCCAGGCACTGAGCTATGTATTTTATAAATATCTCATTTGATTCTCATAATAACCCTGACAGGTAGGTGTTATAATAATAATCTACACGTTATAGTGGAGGAAACTGAGGCATATTAGAGTTAAGAGATTTGCCTAGGGTCACACAGCCAGTAAGCATCTAACACCACATTTGAACTCAGATCTTCCTGACTCCAAACCCAGCATTTCGAGGCCTGTGCCACCTAGCTGTTCCTCAGAGGCTCATAAAAGATGCAAAGACCAAGTTAGCGATTAAAAATAGTCTTATCTTTTCTCTTTCTTCTGCCTAAACTACCATTCCCCACCCCTGCCCCCTCCCTGAAATTGATATCTTACAATTATTCATTAAAATGCATGAACACAAAATATTCCCAGGGCACTGGTCATCTTTCCATAGTATTCCTTTAGAGAACTTGATAGCACTGATTATTTATTTTTTATCTGCTATCATTGTTTAAAGCTCTGTGTCATTTTAAAAAGTCCTATGCAGTACTAATTTTTAAAAGCAACTTATACTGACAAGGCTGTAATGACATTATCTGCTCGAAGGAGTAATAACTGCTTTCCTTGACTTGGTTTTAAATCAAAAGCGTTAAGTAAAGTTTAATCCCCATGTAATTTCAAATGCCAAACATTATATCCATGAAAAATGGGCTTTATAATAGAAATGACAACTGACCTTCATCTGTAACAGATACGGCAGAGTAACTTTCTGTGCTTGTTGTAGAATTCGCTACAAGCTGTAGAGTAAGATAAGGCTCAAGTGACTCTAGAAAGAAGTATATTCAATCAATCTGCCCAAAAAATTAACTGTCTGACTACTAGGGGTCTTCACACACACTATGCTGATTTCCAACCTCTGTACTTTTCTTCCTATTGGTTCTCTCCTCCTTACCCCTCACATAAATTGACTTCCCTCATCCTTTCTGCCTATGGAAGTCCAGTTTCTCTGATCAATAGATATTCAACTTTTTGTATTGCTGTAATTCCTTAAGATGGGACAGCTAGGTGGCAAACTGGATAGAGTATCCGGTCTATAATCAGGAAGACTCATCTTCCTAAATTCAATCTGGCTTCAGACACTTACTAGTTGTATGACCTTGGGCAAGTCACTTAACCCTTTTTGCCTTAGTTTCCTCATCTGTAAAATGAACTGGTGAAAGAAATGGTAAACTACTCCAGTATCTTTGCCAAGAAAACCCCAAATGGGTTCATGAAGAGTCAGACATGACTGGAAAATGACTGAACAAGAATAAATCCATGAAGATGTTTTTATCTTAGCTCCATGAGACTACCCCACCAGAATCAAAC
Organism: Trichosurus vulpecula; assembly: GCF_011100635.1. Lineage (NCBI taxonomy): Eukaryota > Metazoa > Chordata > Mammalia > Diprotodontia > Phalangeridae > Trichosurus > Trichosurus vulpecula. The sequence goes on along the minus strand of NC_050580.1, from coordinate 91,126,549 downwards.
ACCTTTAAATGCAGTAAGAATTGTGTATGTTTGTTGAATCAATTAAGGAAGTCTTCTCAGACTACTGCAATCCACTTTCTTATTATTTTTAACCATTCAGTCAACAAGCATTTATGAGGTTCTTGCTGTATGCCAGATAAAGGAAGATAAGAAAGAGAGAAGGATACAAGGGAAGTTGGGGTGCGGGGAGGGGCATAAAAAAGAAAGGTAAAAACAATCCTTACCCTGAAGGAGGTTATGTGTCTTTGGGGGGAGATACCATACAAATAACTGTGTATATACAAAATAATGACAGATAATCTGAAGGAGTGTGGGGGGAAGATCTGGGAAAGCCCTCCTGCAGAGCTGGAATTTGAGCTGTCTTTAAAAAAAAAGCCAGTGAAGGTAGGAGTTGGAAGCAACCAGAAACAGACTTCCAGGAATGAGATGAGATTACCAAAACAAAGAAATTAAGTGGTTTGCCCCTGGTCACCCAGATGGTGTCTGATGGAGGATTCAAACCATGATCTCCAGATTTTAAGTCTAACTAAAAATCTGGCTTGTTGTTCTAGGTCATAGAATCTAGGTCATAGAACATGAGTTCAGGATATCTTTCAAAAGAGGAAAAAAAAGAAAAATCTAATTCATATAGATTGACCAGCCTGAGGAGCTCCAGCAAATAAACTGATGTACTTTGACAAGAAAAATTATCTGGAAAATTAGAGAAGGAGTGAGAAAGTGAGAGACAGAAATAGAGCCAGAGAGGTAGAGAACCAGAGAGTCAGAGCCAGAGCCAACGGTTTTACTATTAAATAAACGTAATGAGAAAGAAACCATATGGGAGAGGGTAAGGATAATGAGGGGAGGTAATCAGGAAAAAAAAATAGAATACTGCAGAAATTTGGGAAAGCTAGTACTATTTAACTCAATTTAAAGGACAGTTAGCTTTAAAACATGATAACATAATGCAAACAGTAAACAAAATGATCTTCTTGTATTGTGTCACCTCATTAGACAGGCCATTGAATGACTTGGTAAATTTGGAATTATCTCAAGTTTGCAAAGGCATGCTTTTCCCTAAAAGGGAACTGCATGACTTCCCCTAATTACATGAAAGTAGATAGTAGAGCTCCAGTGACCAAGAAGGTCAAATCTAGGCAGCACAGAGGGTGGGTCTTACAGTATAAACTACAAATTTCATGAAACCAGTATTTCCTCCAGAAAAGAAAGGGGGGGAGGGTGGTAATTATTATTAATGATCTTATGGAGAGGTCAGTGGTGTTGGGACCAGCAGGAGATAAGGCACAAGGCAATTCGAAGGCATGATTTCTTTGATCCACCAGGCCTTTTGGCACCCAGAGAAAGCTGAGTGATGTGTCTCTCTTGAGGCTGTCTCCAGAGGGGCTGCTCCCCAGGAACGTGTGACCCTCAGTGCTCAGATTCTAGGGCCATGTGTGATAAGGAATGTGAAGGGCACCAGTCCTGGAAGGCCATGGCCACCTGGAAGTGCTCTATGAAAGGGACTCATTAATCTGGACCTCTCGAACAGCGAAAGCACCTTCTCTTCAATGCTTTTTTTTTCAATGCTATTTTTAGAGAGACTGTCTTTGGATGTTGCTAAGGACAAGGTAAATTTCCCTATAGAAAAGTCAGAGACATCAAAGAGAACATTGAAATCCTCCTGCAAAATAAGAAACCAGAGAGCTATTTTCAGCAAAAATCCAAGAGGAGAGAGATGGAAAACCATGAAAATACAAGAGGATACAAATGGGAAGACATTTATGCTCTTTTATAAATGAGCTGTAAAAATTTGATGGTCTTTAATTCCATGATGTTATTTTGGGATCTTTTGGGTAGGACAGATTATTTCATACAATACTATAGTATTGTAAATGAAAACACTGTGACACTCAGGCTGATTGAAATGACCGATCCTGGTCTGAGACAAAACAGGAACAAACTTAGCCTGCTCCTCTCAGCAGAGGTGTGAGAGACTACAGTTGTGAAAGGCTCGATATCTTGTCAGACTGAATTGCTTTGTCAGTAGGATTTTGTGTCTTAAAAAGGAAGATTCAATGTGGGAAGTATATTGGGAAATGATTCTAATGTTTAGAATGTATAAATATAAGTTATTAATCGGGACATATTTTAAGAAAAGAAAAAGAAATCTGCAACTGGGTGACGCCAGGTCCTGAATGAGGTACAATACATGAGACATAGTCCCCACCTTTAATATTCTAGTAAAATTAATAAGACATATATACAAATGGCTCTAGTTAAAAAATAGAACACGATAAATGCCTAGAAAAGTTAGAAACCACTTGCTATGTCTTTTTCCAATTGTTTTAGGGAAATTTATATAAAAGGAAGAACACAGCAATTTTCAATATTTTACAAAGAGGTAAAAGAAAAGACCTGATCTAGTGACTCATTAAAGAGAGGTTTTAGGGGCTAATAATAGTACAGTATAGGAAGCAGCTAGGTGGCACAGTAGATTCAGACCTGAGTTCCCATCCTCTGTCAGACATTCACTAGTTGTGTGACCCTGGGCAAGTCACTTAGCCCTGTTTGCCTCAGTTTCATTTGTAAAATGAGCTGGAGAAAGAAATGGTAAACTATTCCAGTATCTTTATCAATAAAACCCCACACAGAGTTACAAAGAATCAGGCATGACTCAACAACAACAGTAGTACAGTACCCAGGAATCTAGGATTCTTACCATCTCATTGCATCTCATGGAATTCCACCTTCCTTAGTCCCACCAGAATGGGCACATTTCTCATACCTGCTTTCCAACTACTTACTCCAGGAAAATCTGAAGTGCAGCAGGAAGCTCATGTCTATGGGGAAAGAGGAGCCAGATCTACCAAACTGAAGAAGTGTCTTCTGGTGGCCCTAGAACCCACTATCAGTTTTCATTTTCTAAGATTTGGTAATTCTATGATTTTGCAAGGACACTATGTTACCTAGACCTGCCCCTTATAGGAATCCCTTCTACAATATCCCTAATGGATAGCTATCCAGCCTCTGCTCAAATAGTTCTAGCAACAGAATGCATTGTTTTGTGAAGCACCCTGGCCCACTGTTGAACAGCTGTTTCATTGTGGTTGTTGTTGTTGTTGTTGTTGGTGGTGGTGGTGGTGGTGTTGTGTTTGTCCTTCGTTTTCAAAGAGGACCAAGACATCAGGGAAATGATGACATGACTTGCAGTTGACTTTGATTTGAGGGAGGGAGGCTTGTGCAAGGTCACCAGCCTCAGTTTCTCCTCCAAAGCCATCTGAACCCAGTGACCAGATATTCATCAGGATGACTGGAGATGACCCTCATCTTGGTCCCATCTTGGAATATCCAACCATCCCTGTGGACCTCTCAAATTGGAATATCCCTCTGTTAGGCCCACCCCCTTCTCCCCCTGGGGAGTTCCTCCTGGAGCAGGGGTGGGGATGTGTTACAGAGCATTTGTTCTGTAAAATTTGGCTTCAGTCAAGAGGCCACGCTTAAGGATTTAGAAGGCCACAGATTCCCCACCCCTGTCCTGGAGCCTTGGCCACCCTCCTTCCTCACCAACCTCACCTTCACACAAATATTCTTCTCTAGGAAAGGGAACATGGGAAAAACTAATCTAAAGAGCAAGTAAGAAGAAAAAGAGGAAGGAAGAAGGAAAGAAGTTGTAGAAAGTATCCCAGAGTGTAGTTCTCATATTCAAAAATGGTGGAAGAATCTTCAAGTCTTCCATCCACTCACCTCAAAGGATGGGAATATCATTTCCCTTCCACCCATCCCATATCAAATCCTGGGCACATACCTGTGAGACTCCTGAAAATTAGAATAAAAAAGTTTTATTAAACCAAAAGATCCCTAACAGATATTTTTAAGTTTTTTTAAATTGCTGAAAGACCCTGCAACTAGCCATTTTAATACTGTTTATCTCCAAACTGTGACTCATTAACATAAATAATATACTTTCCCCAAGGGGAAAAAAAACAAACTAATTGCACCTCCCACCCCTAGCAAAGTTTTAAAATGTTTACTTGTGTTTCTTTGTATAAGCATGAAAGTAAGTATGTGGGGGCATGTTTATAAGTTTAGCAATGCATAAGTAAACTCTGGTTTGACACTGATAAGGGTCATATGAAAAGTAATCTCTGAAACTGTTGCCTAAATAATAAACAGGATCTCTTTACTGCTCTTTCCTCTTCTGCTCCTTTCTGCGAAAATGCCTCATTGAGTTTACAAAAAAGCAAAAAACAAAACAAGACAAAAACCCCTATGTAACAAGAAGAAGTACAAAGTATACAGAAATCTTTAATGAGGTAGCATGTGACTGTTCTTTGTGGCTCACAATCTATGAAGAGGAAGCCTTAGAAGGCAGCAAACCTAGGTTCTAGTCATGGAATGTACTGTATTGATGGTCATTGCATGTTAAGAAAGTTATAATGAGCCGGCTCAGCATTCAGAAACAAAGGAAACTCATTGTTGTTTTTGGTCCTTATTCTTAAAGAGGACCAATGCTATCCCAAGGGTAATGCCTTGACATGGATTGGGTTTAAGGGAGGCAGAGCTGCACAAAGTCATCACTCTCACTCTCTCCTCCAGAGTCATTGAATTCCAGTGGCAAGACAAATGTCAAGATGACTGGCGATGGCCCAGGATGCAGTGGATGACCTTGGCCTTTCTAAATTAAGATCTTTCCCGGGTCTTAATTTGTCTGAGGCAACACCCATTCAATGACTAAGGGCTAGGTAAGAATTGAGACAAAAGATTTACCATCCCAAAGATATCAATCTGGTAGGCAAGACCCTAAGAGTTTCTGGACACAGAAAGCAACAGCTATTTATACTCACCTTAAACCATCAAAACCTAAACAATGAAAAACAGTTTTGGGTTAGGGGCTATTATTGGCCATTCAATGAAAGCCAGAGTGATCTGAGTTTAAAGGCTTCCAGGGGTAGGGAACCAGTGGCCTCAAGGCCACATGTGGTCCTCTAGGTCCTCAAGTTGAGCCCTTTGACTGAATCCAAACTTCACAGAGCAAATCCCCTTAATAAAAGGATTTGTTCTGTAAAACTTGGACTCAGTCAAAAGGCCACACCCAACGACCTAGGAAGCCACTTGTGGCCTGGAGACTGCAGGTTCTCCACCCCTGGTTAGTCAAATAGGTCCATTTGAATCACTATGGGCTTAAAAAAAAACGACCTGTTTTTTTCAGAGCTGTATTTCAAGAAATCGTAAATGAAAACTTCTCAGGACGAAAAGTAATTTGTCCCAGCTTTTTGTGAACAGAAAAATAATAAAGATATTATTTAACTAATTTTTAAAAAATCTAGCCCCCAGGTCCCCAAATATCTTACAAAATACAAGGAACCAAAAATCATACTTTTATGGACAGAGGACCCACAGGTAAGGGTGTGTCATTCTTAGTGAAGAGTGGGATGACATGTTGTGAGAAAAGAATGAGGAGGAGGAGGATTAGTAGCATTTTCCAACTCAGGTTGGCAGGTTGGCTTCTCAGAGGGCAGCTACTACTACTCACAGGTAACATGGTAAAGATAGCTAATACAAAAATGTTCTCCTAAAAACCTGGTTCACTCCTTCCCAGAAAGACACACAGCATCCACGGGAGGAGAAAGCTTAAACTCAGACCATAATAGTGGTGAAGCACATGTGAAAGAAATATGTATGACAAAGGTTTAACAAATAACATCCATTCTGGAAGTCCCTTTCTCTTTGGAGAGCACAAGTTAGGACATCACCCTTGAGATGGCATTGGTTCTTTTCGAGAACAAAATATAACTAACAATAAACTCATCAGTGGTGCTTTTCTAGAGGGAGGCTTTATCTTCTGGTGGTTGGAACCTAGAACCAGAATGCAAGTTTCCTGTATATGTTCTAGTATATGTCAGACTCCCATTGTTTTGGTTTCTAGTTCCAACTCAGCCACTGGCCTCTGACAAGCAAGTCACCTTACCCCCTTGAGCCTTGGTTTCTTCATCTGTAAAAATGAAAAGGTCAAACTAGATGTTATCTTAAGACCTCTTCCAACTCAAAAGCATATATGGCCACATTTGGGCTATTGTGTTCAATTCTGAATGTCATATTTTAGGAAAACTATTGACTTTTTAAGAAAGTATTGACAAACCAAAGCACTTCCAGAAAAGGGTAATCAGAAAAGTAAACTTGTAACTCATTTCATATGATGATCAGTAGAAGGAAGTGAGCACTTATAAACCAAAGGAAGAAAGACCTAGTAGTGATATTTTATCTGTCTTCAAGCATTTGAAGGACTGTCATATGAAAGAATTACATTTCTTCTGCTGTACCTAGGAGGCAAAATTAGGAGAGATAGATGAACACTAAGGAAAGGTAGGTTGTGGTTCCATATGCATAATGATGCCCACCCCCTACTCATGGCATACACAGATACCATTTCTATTGACCACAAGGGAAATATGGAGGTCAATTTCTAGCCACATATGACTCATCCACTGAAATTACACTGATTGGCTGCTGAGCCAAAAGAACTTAGGACCAAGGGATCTTTTAGAAAAGAGGAGGCAGGTTCTGGTTGGTCTCTTTCTAGCTGTTGCTCTCAAGACAACAATATGTGATACCAGTAAAGAGATAAGAAGAGACAGAGTTCCTCTAGAACCTGGAATCATGAAGATTTCATCTATATGACACCTAAGAACAGGGGACTTAAGTCAGTGAGTCTGGGCCAAGTTCTTCCCCTTTGAGTTTTCTGTCTTCTAGTGTGTCTGAAGTTTCAGCAGAGGAAGGAGCTGGCTAGTAACTGGGGTAGCACAGTTGGAATGCCTTCAGTTGCAAGAGCAGTAGTAGGATTGGGCTTTTGACAAGGAAATCGTTGGAACTGGAAAATACCATAAAAATCAAACTGGCTTGGTTGATCCGGACAGCGCCCAGAGTGTAAATAAAATATGAAAATGGCTAATCAGCAGCCTTGCAAGAACTATTTTGTATCCTAACAAGGCTTGCATGTTCATCTCCCAGCTAACTGCGCTAGTAAGTAAGCTACTGAATTCAGTTTTGGTCATTCTGTTAATCATGCTATTATTCTTTTATGATGATCTTTATCTTCTTTGAGTAGGTCCTATCTCTGATTCCTGTTTGTGTACTGTTAGCCTCTTTAATTTTCTCCCTTTTGAGTGGAAATTCTAGATTAAACCCCAAATTAGAATTTTTCCTAGAATAACCAGGTTGAGGGTAATATGATGAAAGTGAGAATGGTGAATCTACTTGCCCCAACTAGGGGTCAATTAATAGTTGAATCCAGGAAAATGAAATGTCTAGGCAGCTCCTTTGAGATAGATGAAGGAAAAACTTTCTAGTAATTAGAGCTACCCCAAAGCAGAATGAGCTGCTTCCAGCTGGATGAAGCTGGATGAACAATTAGAAGGGATGCTGGAGAGGGATTCCTCTTTGCATATGGGCTGGATTAGCTGACCTCTGAGGACCCTCCAAACTCTATGGGCTTCTGAATCAAACTTTCTTCTGTGAGCTCCATTCCACATTAGGACGAAGCATGGTCGTGCTGAAAACAGACTCTCTATTGAATACACCAAGATGAAGTGATCATAGGGACTTTATCTTCTTTGAGTGAAGGGGAAAAATAGCCACATTTTTACTGAGTAGTTTGAACAGCAATGGGCTAGCTTCCAAAGGTGTTGAGCTTCACTCTATTTAGAAGTCTAGAAGCTTATTACAAGATTGTGAGATTTTTTTCCCCAGGATACCTTCTTTGTCTTTGAGGTCTAACTCCTCAAAAAGACTGATGCCTAGAGACTCAAAGGAACTACTTTTTTCTGGCTTCACATTTACTTTTACTTTCATGACACCAGGGACTCAGTAAGAAGTAATCAGACATTAGTATACAGTAGGGCACAATTTTTTTTTCTTCTGTAAAGTGAGGAGGGTAGATTAGATGAACTATTCAATTTCTGAGTACTAGGATTTTATTCTGAAAACAAGCATGCATATGAAGATACAACCCAAGTTGTATACACTTATTCTTGGGGTAATGATTTTTCCCCCTCAAGAAACTGGCATCTGCGCATAAGTATTTGAGCAACTCCTTGTTTATTCCACGATAATTACACACAAATGCTTTGTTGTATGATATTGCTCAGGGCCTGTGATTTGTATGGAGTTAACCAAGTTGGAGCACACTGTGTGGCCCTTACATGTGGGTGGTATTTCAGTCCAAAATGTTAAGAGGGCAAGTTAGTGACTGGCACTTCAAGGGCAAGGCCAAACCACCAACCAGGGCATCTTTTTAATGGAACACATCTTGATGAATTCATAATGTCTTTATCTTTGACACTAATGAACGGAGCACAAAGCAAAGTGAATAATGCTTCAGAATCAAAACAGCAAAGCAAGAGTAACATTTGAACAGCTTTCATGAGGAACTCTGTGAGTACTAAGGAGAAAAGGAGAGACAGAACTGCTTCCGTTAATATGTAAGAGCTAAAAACTAACCCGAGACTTTTGGCAAAATTAGAAGGAATTCTATCCCATTGTCAACTGATGTTAGGTAGGCAAGGATGAACACTGAGACTAATAGCCATCAGAAAACATGCTCCCAAGATTCTTCTATGGGGAAATAATATCAGAGACATGCTACACACATGCCAGTCCCCCTTTACAACTACAAGGGATAGGAAGTGGGGTACAGGATACAGAAATGAAGAAAGCAAGCTATCAGCTCAGTGGAAGTCAAGTAGTGAGTTTATAATGCTGACGGATACAGAAGAAGTAAACACAAAAAATCAAAGTAGTCAGACAGAGATGGAATCTGGGATGAGTACAAAACACCCAGAGTAGGGATAGTTTTATTCTCTGTATTTGTATCTCTAGCCTAGTGCAGTGTATGGCATGTAGTAGGCACTAAATAGATATTTATTGATTGATCTATGTGCTACAGAGTCAAGGAAGCCAGAAATGCTACATGAAGGCAAAGCTGGGAAATAATTGAGAGTCATTGTATGAAAGTGTAACTCACTGGGAATGGAGTGTTTCATTCCTGATCAGGATAAGAAATTAGATCCCTAATGAATGTTAAAAAAATTATTTTTACATGTAACTGGGGAAAAATAAAATACTAAATAAAAGCTAAAAGAAAAAAAAGGAAATTAGTTCCCTGGTACAGTTCTTGGGATAGAAGGGTGAATAAAGCTCTTCTGCTTTGCTTCATATGTTTTCTCCATTGCTGGGCACTAACCCAGAGAAAACTATTCTCTTAGAGCTAACTGGGAGATCACTAGTATGTCTTCTTAAAATATACTACCTCTTTTTAAAAAATCAGTTTTCTCCTCTATAAAATGAGAAGATTGGACTGGACGGCTTCTTACTTTCTTAGTTCTAATTCTATTCTAGTTCTAGATCTATGATCATCTGATCTATCTATCTATCTATCTATCTAACTATCTATCTATTCATCCATCTATATCTATATTTATATATGTGTCTATATCTATCTGTAGCTATATACACACACTATATATAAACACACACATATATATACACACATACATATACATGCACACATACATATATATGTATATATACCTACATTCAAATGAGGAAGACAGCAAGCATGTAGATCAATAGATAATAAATCAATTGATTGCTAGACAGATAGATTGATATAGACATATCCTTGTTGTCTTCCCCATTTGACTGTATGATTTCTATGAGTAGGGATTGTTTCCTTCTTTGTACTTGTACCCCTAGCACCTAGCACAGTGCCTGGTATCCAAGAGATATTTCATAAGTATGCATTGATGGATTGATTTATATAGCCATACTTCAGTCTAGAGTCTTAACCCACCAAATCTCAGTGATACCTTTGAAGCTCTCTGTCTCCTTGTGGTAGGATCATAGAACCAGTGACCTAGAGCTGAAAGGAACCTTACAGATCACCTTTTCCAACCCTTTTCCTTTACAGATGAGAGACTGAGGTCAAAGGTTAAGGAACTCACCTGAGGTCAACCAGGGAGAAAGTAGCATGCTAAGACTTGACCTTGGGCCTCCTGGCTGCTCTCTGGCCCTCTTGAGCATCTTACTGTCTGTGGGCAGTAAGGTCCTCCAGGTGCTCTTGTTAGTAGATGATGCTCTGGAACACTGAAGAGCCCCCCAGAAGAAATATATAACCAAAGGAGTTTAATTTGACCATTAACGTAGAAAAGACCAAGTAAATGAAAAATGCCTATTGTCTAGATTTCAGCATGAATTTAGATGGACGATCCACAGAGTCTATCCATCAATATATTTGGGACAGATTGTACAGATGGACGACTAATTGGATCTAGCATTAAACAGGAAAAGAGCAGGCCGGATTGCCATGGAAAAATTGTAAAACTCCTTTAATAACCCCATGCTTGTCGTGAAAGCAAAGCATATTTTTCATTTTTTTTTCATATTAGCATTCTACCCACAGTCTATGAAGAATTAAAAATAAATATAGGAGAAGCATATGATGGGTGTGAGTACGGTGTGACATGTAACCAACCAATAGGAAACTTTGAAGATGAGAAGGCACAAAATATGATATCAAGGAGTAATAGGATAAAAGAGGAAGATTGGTAGGGCACATGCGGAGGGTGAAGGATCACAGGTAGACAGCCAGAATGCTCCACCAATGTGCTCAGAATGTCAGGAAAAAGCAAAGAAGGCTTCCAGAATGTTGGGCGGACCCACTGTAGTGACTTTATGGAAGGACAAAGATGAGGTGGGATTGACAGGTTGCAGTCTGTATCATTAGAGGGAACCTTGAATTGATCAGATCACAGGCAGCTGATGGCATAGTAAATAGAACTCTGGGCAGGGAATTAGGGTATTCTGCGTTCGTATCTTGATACTTACTAGCTGTATGACTCCGGGCAAGTCACAAAACCTCTTTTAGCCTTAGTTTCCTTAGTCTCAATATATGCTTTGCATTCTTGCTGAAGGACATGCCCCCTTACTGGCATGACATAAGGCAGGGTTGTCCAAAACCCAGGCCACGCGCCCCCATGCGGCCCACCTGTGTCCACCACAAGCACAGAAATCAACACAAATGCTTTAGTTAAAACATTTATGTCAACGTCCAGGCTAGTAGTAAACACAGGCGGGTCGCATAAAATGGCACTGCAGGCCAAGGGCCGCACTTTGGACAGCCCTGACATAAGGAATTTCTTATTGGCAACTAATGATTGAGTGTTAGTGTCAAAGATGACTAGTGAATGAGTAAAAAGGCACATAAACAATCGTGAAGGAATTTCCCCTTCTCTGGTCTAGAAGAATGACTCCAGTTTCCCTTTTTGGATCCCTGTACCTTTTTTCATGCTCTCCGTCTCCATCTCTGCCTCTGTCTGTCTCTGTCACACACACACACACACACACACACACACACACACACACTCAAGCAGGGAAAGGATTGTTAGGAAGTTCTGCTCTCCCACCTCCAATGGCACTGGCAGCTTTCAAAGATGTACTTGCCTAGGTAAGCCTGAGTCCCAGGCTGCCTTCTTTGACCTTTCTTTTTCCTTCCCAGGCACAGTTTAGCAGCTATCGATCCTGAAACATAAATGTTCCTAGCCTTGGTAGTTACTTTGTGAGTTCAAGAATTCTTAAGTTAAGCATTTCCTTAAGAGCATCCTTCTCAGGGGAGATGACCTTTTCCAGGATGATCCTGTGACTGAAGGACTAAAGAAGGCCATGGCCTGGTCAGCCAGGAGACCTAGACTTTGTGAGTTGTTCAGACAGTCCAAATATGAGGTGACAGAGATAATATCTATTCAGCAGTTCCACAAAATTGCCTTTCTTTTGGAGTTAAGGAGGGCATAATGAGCATAATAAGCTCTTCAGGTATCTTATGTTTCCTGTATTTGTTTTTGAGTCTTTTGCATGTAATGCAGACTCACTGAGTAGGACGTAAACACTCACCCCATCCTTGACACCACTATCATAATTCACTATCTTTCCTAGAAAGGACACAGTTACCTACTATTGGGGAAACTACAATCATGAACAATAACCAGACTTTGTTTTAGATATTTCCCCAGAATTTTACTCCAGGGTGGGGTCAGAGCCAATGAGAGAGAGATAAAAAGAATCTCCCCTTCCCCTGTGTGTGCATGTGTGTGTGTGTGTGCGCGTGCGCATGTGTGTGTGTGGTGGTGAATGCTTAAAAACTAAATCTCTGGGGGGGAAAAAAGTAAGGCAACATACTTTTAAGTTTAATCTGCATCCTAATTTTTTTCCCTGTCACTTTAAGCCTAGACAACCAACAGAACAATTAAGAACAATTAACCATTAAATTAAACCCTGATACATAGTGTTTGCTGAAATGCTCACATTGAAAATTGAACAATCAGTACCAGGACATCTGCACCCCACTTTGGGATCAGTCCCCCAAAGACTGATCTCATGTGAGTCTGAAGTCCTCTTTTGGGAACGCCGTAAGCCATATGGTACATTTTGAAGCCAATAGATACTCAATAGATGTCTGAGACTTTTTTTTTGTCTTAGCATATGAGCTCACTGAGGCTCAAAATGGGGTCTTTTGTGTGCTTTGTACAGTGCTTAGCAATGTACTACTAAATGCTGCCCAGTAGGGAAACATTGGCTAGAGAGGATGAAAATTTAAGACTGACTGGGAATTCATCTGTGTCCTAGGTTTCCAAGGATGGGCTGTCTATATTTGAGAGGACTGCCCTTCCTTGACCTAATTTCAGGAGCCAGAATTTGCAATTGTATTCATGCTGTTGCATTAATTACATGGTTCCTAAGTGAAATGCTCATATAAACTATCATTACCCTCAGGATTATACCCTGGCAACTACACAATGGAACTCCTCCTTCAGGCTTGGGGAAGCCACAGCAGCTCAGAACGAAGCCTCTTTGCTACAAAGGAATGGGGACGCTCCACAAAATGAACCATTGTTCGTGGTTTTCGTACACCACTTGGATATTTCTGAAACCTCTGGAGCCTTCATTCCCACCTTAGGGCCAACTGGGCACTGAGTCGTTCTCATGAGAGCCGAGACAAAGAACTAGACAGACTTATACTGTATGTTCAGGATGGCACCACCCGATAAGCTTCAGGTTTGGGCCAATTGCTATTCTCTGGAACTCTGATGGCAAGGAATCACCTCACTATGGAAGCCAGAGATAAGTCTTATTCACCAAGATGAAATGGTGAAAAAAAGGTTATTTAATGTCACTGACTTCTTTGATAGTAAGAAAACATTTAAGTGATTTTCTTTGGAAAAAGAAAATGCCAAAAATAGGGAGAGAACTATGGAATGCAATCCTGCTACTGTAGGAGGAAATTAACATTGCCATCTTCTGGCATATTACCTTGGTTCTGACGTGGAAGCCTTTTGGCTCTTGTTTGCACAATAAGTGTTGGAATGGATTATACCTTGCCAGAGAACATATGCATTTGATAGAAGCCCATGTCTCCACTTCTTTGTAATCATTACAGTTCACACCCTTGTAATTTTCTTTGTGCTCCAGCATTAGATGCCAAGAAATGTTTTGTTCTCCCCAGGAGCCAAACCTAACTTGGGGGGTGGGGTCCAGATGGGGCAAAATGTCTTCTTCTAAACTCTGATGTGTATTAGGGTCGAAGGGCAGGGCAACCATTTTTGAGCTCAAACAGCAAAAATCTTGTCATCCTCGATCAGTCAGGTAGTTTGGTTGAAACATGGAAAGCAATTGTATAACATTGTGAAGTTAAGGATTTAAATGAACAAGGTCGCTCCCAGGCAGCTACGGGGAAAAAGAGAAACCCCTCGATTTGAAATCAGGAAATATGGGTTTCAATCCCAGCTTTTCCACTTATTAGTTGTGTGACCTTGGACCAGGCAATTAATCTCACTGTGCCCAGCTGTCCTATTCACAAAATATGGATAAGGCTACTCAAGCTCTCTACCTCACAAGGTTATCAGGAGGATCAGAAGACTTAGTGGAGGTGAATTGATTGGCGAGTCAGAAAGTGCTATATGAATGTTATTTTCTAGAAGTTGTGACTCGGTGTCTTCCTACCCTCCCATCCCCATGGCTCATAGCAGGATGCTTAAAAACCATCCGGTATCAGAAAAGCATGAAGTCATTGAGTGGACCACATAAATTTGTTGAATGAGGCAGATGTACCCTGTCTAATATGTGTACTTGGTTCTATGACTTTTGGGTTAAATAGTATTATAGGAAAATAAATAGATGATAGATAGATGAATGAATGAATTCATACATACATGCATACATACATAATATTATGGGGGCAATGAGTTCCACAAGGATAGAGCTGGGCTCCTGCCCAGGGAGGGACCAGGAACCTATTCAAATGTCCCCAAATGAAGATATGTACATATAATAAATTGTAAAACAAAATTCCTCATTCCTTATGAAGTATCTTTGCTTATAGGGAAATTTCAGAGCAACTATTACCTCAATTTTTTTCTCACAACCTCCTTACAAGACATTCCATAGTTATCAAGACTCTCATTTTGTATATGGGGAACTGAGGCACAGAACTTTGTCCAGCCGACTTGTCCAGTGCATCCTTATGTCTGATTCTCAGGCAGCCAAAATTGCTTTGATGTTTTAGGCACATCTCAAAAATGTCTCAAATAGTATAGCCTACTTTTCTGATTAACTGAACAGCACCATAACTCATTCTCAGTTTAAAATAAATGTAGAATTCAAAGTGTAGTTCCTTCTTTTTTTCAGCCCAAGCCACTTATATTTCCAATTAGGAAAGCACAAAGAGAAGACTTTAGCCATAGGCCAGATGCATTGTTCTACTCTCAAATGGTCTTTTGCTCAGTAGTACTCCGTTTTTAGAAATCAGTGTCCCTGAACAAATGAGTCAAAAATGAGCTCTCTTACAAAGCTAAAGAAATACAAAGTACCACAAAAATATGCTGAGAACAATTAGAGAGTAAATCTCTACATCTTGAGAATGGAAAACAGATCCTGTCTTGGAGTTTGAGGGCCATTGTTTGAATCTGTATTCTGAGACAGTCTATACTCAAGTAATTATGTGTCAATTTCTCTTGCCAGGTTGAAATGAAAGGAGGCCATGAAGCAGGAATTAAGTGATTTGTGATTGAGTGAGTTTATTTTACCTCTCTCAGTGGAAAAATCAAGGTAACTTTAAAGCTTGCCCAATGTAATTATAATAGTACACAATACTGTTTGGTTTTGACTTGCTTAGGAATTAAACAAAACAAAGCAACAGTCCAACCATGTACAGTGACGGAACAAAAAGTACTGCAAATTGAAGCGCTTATTTACGACTAGTGGCATTATCATTTCAGGAAAGCATGGAACATTGAGCTTGCCTCCACTGTCTTTTATTTTGTAAATCAAAGTCATAATGGGTGACTTAGGCACAGAACATTCTTCACAGTTTACTACTGCTGTTAGTGGGAGGTAGAGTAGAGCTTCAATCAAGGAACATTTTATTTAACACCTACTGGATGCTTGGCATTTTAATAAGTGAGCCATTTCTCTAGTCTATAGAACTCAGAAAGATTGGACTGCCAAGGGTCCATGGATCCACTTTTTCAAATTTGTTTTTTCATTGGTAAAGAGATTCTGTCAGAGCTGTAACTAGGGTGAGGCCAACAGAGCTTTGACCCCACAATTAAGGAAATCTTTAGAGGGTGCTGATGCCATCTGAAGGTGTCCTTCCAACCCCCAGATCCTCTTCTGGAAAGAACAGAAGTAACTTTGACCCATGACATATTTCCTCCACTAGTTGCTAAATATTTAGAGGGCATAAACTCCATCATTTGAGTTCCCTCACCCTTCCCAGTTTCTATTCTGCCTAGACAAGACCACAGGTGGCAGCGGGTTCATCCTAGAATATATCTTCCCTTGTGGTCAAGACATCCAACCCCCCAAAAGCAACCAGTATTTAGTAGTATTGAAAACTTTCAATGTCATGGGACACCTCCCTACATCCGGCAGTCACAACCCAGGTGATGTCCCTCTCCACTAACCTGGCCACTTGCCTTAGGCGCAAATATTGCTAATTACACCTTTGAACCTTATTGATTTCAGTGGGATTTCTGAGGAAGGAAAAACATGGGTCTTTTTTTTTTCTTGGAGGTATTCAATATATCCAAGTCTTTTTACCTGAATTAATACATCAAACAACAGTAAAATTAATTTCAAATTGTGCTTCCAAACAAAAATAAGCTTAAGAGAAAAAATAGCCTTTAATGTATTCATCTTTTTCTCTTTCTTTTTTTCTCCCCGAAGCACCTAAAACAAGGATGTTCTCAGTTAAACTTAAGACTCTAATCATAACATATCCTATTATAACCGTGGTGGGTAGCAGGCATGTCTGCTTTTTTTCAATCTGTAATTATTTCTTAATGGCACCATTATTCTTTCCATCTGAGGCATACAATTGATGCAGAGATTGGCCAGAGAGAATGAGAAGGCAAGTCATCAAAATTTGACCAATAACAGAAGCATGCGTTTTTCTTAGTCACTGATACCAAAATGAAAGGGGATAATAGAATCCAGGAAACAAAATAAATGACAACTATTAATTTAGTGGTAGTGTGATTTGCATAGTAATGCAGGAAATCTGGAGCTGATTATTATACTCAGTCTATCATTAGGACCATAAGATATGTTAAAAACTCGTTTTTGCTTCAATAGTAATATCCTTTGATATCCTTTGATAACTGAGCCATCTTTTGGATTCTCGCATTATGTCGTAAGATCAAACTTAAAATGTTCACTTGGAGAAATCCTACTTAGCACTCTATTGCAAATACATAATTGGCATCTCGCAGTTATTTAATTTGGGGGGGCGGTCATTGGCGGGTACATACTGTTTGTTCCCGAGAAGATGTATTCTCTTTGAGATCAGGGCCTGTTTCATTTTTGTCTTCGTATTTTCATCGGCTAGCATGGTACATGGCACATAATACATGCTTAACCTGTACTTAATGATTGGTTTACTTATGCGATATCCACATGGTTATAATTTGACTCAGAGCTCACCAATCAATGCCAAACTATATTTTGAGGACAGTAGCATTAGCACCCAAAAAGAGAAATTGAAGAAATGCACATATAACTGGTCA
The DNA here is from genome assembly GCF_011100635.1 of Trichosurus vulpecula. Taxonomy (NCBI): domain Eukaryota; kingdom Metazoa; phylum Chordata; class Mammalia; order Diprotodontia; family Phalangeridae; genus Trichosurus; species Trichosurus vulpecula. Next base: position 91,109,459 of record NC_050580.1, on the reverse strand, counting down.
AACTCATGAAAGTTATGGGCAGTTTCATATGATTGAGTCATATGTCCAATATAATCTATCGTATTATGATAAGAGGGTGCTGGTTGGTTGGTTGAACAATAAAATGTATCCAAAATATAAGGGAAATTCAGAGAACTTATTTCAATAATTTAATGGATCTATGTGCTTATCAATTTCAGTATTCTCCCCAATGATGCAGGTTATAACTGGCTTGTTCTTGCCCATACTGTGTGGCTACCTGGGTGGTACAGCGAATAGAGCCCTGGGACTGGAATCAAAAAGAGTTGCTTAAATTCAGATCAGATCTCAGTAGCTGAGTGACCTTGGGCAAGTCACTTTATTTGCCTCTGTTTCCCCAGTTGTAAAATGGAGAAAATAATAGCACCTACAGCCCAGGGTTCGTGTAAGGATCAAATGAGTTAATATTTGTAACACCTTTAGCGCAGCACCTGGCACATAGTAGGTGCTTAATAAATGCTTGTTTCCTTCTTTCCTCCCTTCCTCCCTTCCTATCTTGTTTATCCAATGTGACAGGTGCTTTCTCTTTTATCTATCATGTATAACAATGAAATACTACATGACCAACCCTTCTTCTGGGGGTCATTAAAACAACCTGTAATTTCTCGAAGGCAATTCAGAGAAAACATGTTAAACAGAAGAGGGAATGCTTTTATAAAGCATAAAATTAAGGGGGCATAGAGCGGGTGGTAAGGGAGAGGAAACAACAGTGTGACGAGGGAATTTGGAAAAACATTACTTTTCGGGTCCTGTCTAATTGTATTACATTATTTGTTCAGTTTACCATTCCTGGAAAATATTTCCTGTGCTTTCCTACCTCTTGTCTTTGCTCAAGTAATTCCCCTCATTTGTAATTCCACCCTCCTTCTTATCTCTCCAAATACTTTCTTTTTTTTTCTTTTTTAAATTTATTTTTAGTTTTCAACATTCATTTCCACTAGATTTTGAGTTCTAAATTTTCTCCCCGTCTCTACCCTCCCCCCACCCCAAAATGGCATGTATTCTGATTGTCCCTTTCCTTAGTCTGCTCTCCCTTCTATCACTCCACTTCCTCCACCACCCTTTATCCCCTTTCTTCTTACTTTCTTGTAGGGCAAGATAGATTCCTATACCCCATTGCCTGTATATCTTATTTCCCAGTTGCATGCAAAAACAATTTTTTTAACATTTGTTTTTATAGCTTTGAGTTTCAAATTCTCTCTCTTCTTCCCTCCCCACCCACTCTCCTTGAGAAGGCAAACAATTCAATATAGGTTATACACGTAAATACTACCTTTCACAGTCGATTTCAAATCTTGCCTCCTTTGTGATAGCTTCTTTGATCAACTGCTGCTCTTTAGTCATTTTTTTCATTCTTGCCTGACTCTTTAGGACCCCTTTGGGGGTTTTATTGGCAAAGATACTAGAGCGGTTTGCCGTTACTTTCTCCAGTTCATTTTATAGATGAAAAAACTGAGGGAAACAGGGTTAAGTGACTTGCCCAAGGTCACACAGCTATAAGTGTTTGTGGCCAGATTCGAAGTGCCACCTAGCTGCCTTCTTTGATCAAAGTTGCTGAAAATTTCCTTCTTTGGATGGAATACAGAACTTATATTTAGGAAGTTTGTATTTGAATCCTGCTTCTAAACTTTAATAGTTTAGTTACCTTGGGCAAGCCATTTAACCTCTATAAGCCTCAGTTTCATCATCCGTAAGATGGTTATAATAACACCTGGGGTTACCGACCTAAAAGGATTGTTGTGAAGTCGGAATGAGATAATATATTTAGTGTTTTGTAAATTTTATGCACAATGTAAATGTCGATAGTTATTATTGTAATTGATATAATTAGCTATCATAATTATTATCCATACTGCTCAATAATTATCATATATCACTTAGTATTGAAGCTTGTCTTTTTATGTTAATAGTTTATTTTCTGACTTCTGACTTCTGAGCTGCCGACAGGGCTAAAGGCGATTAGGTGTTTACACTAGGTCTGGCACCAATAGGGTGAACTCTTGAGAAGTCCACGGAACCTGCATTAAGAACTCCTGCTCTAAGATTATAAGCAGAAGAGGAGGTACTGGTCTGCATTGGTAGAGGAAGTTATTATAGGTCTGATCTGATATAGAGATGGGTGATAGGTAGATAGAACCAGACATGATTTTATTCCTACAGGTTTAGATAGATAGATAGATAGATACATATAAGTATGTAGATAGGGTTAGATATGTAAATATATAAATATGTATGTATTCTTGTTGTTGTTGACTGAAGTACAATGGTATCAGAAAAACCTAGCTAAGCATCTGTAATAAACCTCGGTGACTCACATTGAGCTTCCATTTACTATGAATGTTCAACAGCTCAGAAGGATGATTTTGCAAGGGGAAGAGGGGACTTGTTTGGAATTCTCTCTCCAGAAGCTTGCCAAGCTCCTCCCCTTATTCCCACCCTCCTCCTTTCACAAAGGGCTCTTTAAACAAGAGGAGGCCCAAATATCTTACTTGGCTGCGATGCTTTACCGATTGAAGCAAGGCCAATCCATTCCCCAAGGATCCTTGATCTTTTAAGAATGTTATAATAAAAAGTCAGTTTGGTACTCAGTAGTAGAATATTTATTTTATTATGTTTTCCACCCAACTTCTAACTTTTTCATCTACGTTTAAAGCTGTATTTTTGTGCACTATTGCCAGAGAAGCAGCAAAAAAAAGTGACCTTGTGCCAGTTTCATACAGAGCTATGACTGTAACCTTGACTATGATCCACTGAGATCTAAAGAGGGAAGATATGAGACATGAGTTAAGCAGCATGTCACATAATCATTAACATATCAAATAATGATATATAGATATAATCTTATCCTATGTAGTAATTTTTCCAGGGTTAGTTGACTAGTCAACATCTAAAGAATTTGTCCCAGGGGTCTATCAGAAAAATAACTAACAAAATTTTATGTTCCTGAGAAAGAAAGAAAGAGAAATAGAAAGAAAATGAGGGGGGAAGGAAGGGAGGGAAGGAGGAAGAAAGAAAGGAAGAAAGAAGGAGAGAGAGAAAGGGGGGGAAGGAAGTGAGAGAAGGAGGGAGGGAAGAAGGGAGGAAGGAGGGAAGGAAGGAAGGAAAGAAGGAAGAAAGGAAAGAAGAAAGGAAGTAAGGAAGGAAGGAAAGGAAGGAAGGAAGAAAAGGAAGAAGGAAGGAAGGAAGGAAGGAAGGAAGGAAGGAAGGAAGGAAGGAAGGAAGGAAGGAAATCCCAAACCTGAAATCCTTTATCTGAAGGCTATCTCAAGTTTTCAACATACATGTTACTTTTTAAAAGCAGAAATAAATTCCATGAAATGTAACCAACCTTGATTGAATTCCAACTATGTACCAAATATTGTGCCAGGCATTGCCTCAAACAGGATGTGCACAGATAAGTAAATGGAAATATATACAATGTGATAGAAAGTAATTTCAAGAGAAAGGAAAAATCTGGGTAGGAGGCAGCATCTGGCCTGTGCTTTGAAGAAAGCTGGGGATTCCAAGAGAACGAGATGCAGAACAAGTGCATTTCAGGCACTAGAGACTGCTTGTGGAGTGGCCTGGATATGATCATGGAGTGTCATGTATTGGAAGCAGCTAGAAGGTCAGTTTCATTGCAGCAGACAGTGGGAGTGAAGTTATATGAAATAAAATCAGAATGGAAAGTAGGAAGGGAACAAAGGAACTTTAAAAGAAAGGTTAAAGAGTATTTGTTCTATCCTAGAGGCAACAGGGAGCCATTGAAGATTTTTGAGTAGAAAGGTGACACAGTTAGATCTGTGTTTTAGAAATATCAATTTGGCAGTTGATAGAAGGATAGATTGAAAAATGAAAAGCCTGGAGGCAGAGAGAGACGAATTAGGAGGCTATTTGCTAGAGTCCTGGTGAGAAGTGATAAAGATCTGAATAGTTATAGAAAGTAAAGCATAAATACTTTATCTCTTTATGTTTCACATAAAATCAATTCTCTCAAATAATATTAAAACAAAAGTTGTCAGCCTAAAAGAAAAAACAAATCTTAAGTGTGAGCTTGAGTATCAGATAGCAAGATACCTTGCAAGTCTATCAATCATTTCTACTACCACTATCACTATCATTACCACTACCGCTACCACCACCACCACTACTACTACTACAAGACATACACATACACAATACACACACAATACACATACATATACATACACACACATATCCCAAATAATACAATTGTAGGTGTAGTCTTTAAAATCCAACACTTCATAACTTAATTCCCCACTGTAATATCTGACTAAAACGAATAACAAAATAGGGCATTTTGTATATTTATTGGATTCCTTTCTTAAAATCCTTTTATACTCTAGTAAAATGTATCCCATATGTGTGATAACATGAGCTTCATTGTATAGGAGACATATTTTCCTCTAAAGCTGCTTACCAGTGTATAAATTCTTGAAAGAATATTTTTCTAAGATTTCTATCTAGCACTGCAGCACTTCAAGGCTGTAGCCACCCAGATTGGCAACCTTCTCTGTTCTTTACGTACTCTCAACATTCTCCTTGGGTTCATTTCTGAGAGGTTATCTGTCTCCTTAGCAGGGGAACTAGGCTCCCAATGCTTCAGTTCCATCCTCCATCTCAGATTCCTGAGGAATAATTCTATTTTGGGTCCCAGTGGAAGGTAGAGGGGAGTCAGAAAAACATACCAGAGTATGACCATGAATCCAGTATGGAACTAGCAGATTTATTCCTATGAAGAAAGAGAATGCCAAGCAATAAAGACTTTTGGAATGATCACAATCGGACAAGATACTAAGTTTGCTGCAATGTTTGAAAATGTCTTTTTTTTGTGAGAGCTTCTTCTTAGCTATTTTCTGTTTCAAATCCAGAATATGTCCAGATCAACAACAAGCAGGTTCCAGTAGCTGATGCCCATTTCTATGGTGGGCAAGAAGGAGGAAGTTGCCAGCTGCCTTTTAATAAAATTGTATTTTTAATTTATGGAATAAAATAAGCATTACCATAATGTAGTATAATAAAAAAGATGATTGCACATGAAACTATAAATCTATTATGTATAACTTGCTATTCATTTTAAATATATGATAAAGTTGTCATGTAAATTTCTTCTTTTTTCTTTTCTTTCTTCCCTCCCTACCCATCCTAGAGATGGCCACAATTAGACCCAAATATGTATGTAATTGTAAAATCATTCTATACATACTTCTATTTATCAGTTCTTTCTCTGATAGTGTCTTCCTTCATGCACTTCCTTCATGAACTTTGTAGTTCATTTGGGTATTTATAATAGCTGAAAATTGTTCTTAAAACAATATCACAGGGCAGCTCGGTGGCTCAGTAAGTAGAGTACCAGGACTTTGAGTCAGGAGGACCTGAGTTCAAATGTGGCCTCAGACACTTGTACTAAGCTGTGTGACCCTGGGCAAATCACTTAACCCCAGTTGCCCTGCCCCCCCCAAAAAAAAACCAAATAAAACAATATTGCAAGACTTTATCTAAGGAAGGACACAAAAAGAGGACAATCCACCCCAGAAACATTCTTGCCTAGGAGGCCATGCCTTCACAGGGTGAGGCTGGTGGAAGGAAGGGCATTTCTTCCACTGAACCTTTGGAACTCAGAGATTGTTCCATTCACTCAAAGCTGGCAGGAAGAAGAGGCCTGAATCACCAGGATGGACCCTTACAGGCCTAGAGAACCTGAGACCCTGAGTGCAGCCTCCTTGAGTACAGTCTCCAAGTTCTACAGAACAAATCCTTTTATTAAGGGGATTTGTTCTGTGAAGTTTGCGTTCAGTCAAAGGGCCACACTTGAGGGCCTAGAAGGCCACATATGGCCTTGAAGCCACAGGTTCCCCACAACAAGTTTAGTATATCCACTGAGTTCCAACAGCCCATTAAAAGTCCCACCATGGCCAATAAGAAAGAGTCAGCCGATAGCTGCTTCTGGATTTGCATCCCCCATACATATACTTGACACAGTAAGCCTAGACTTATTTTCTCATTCATTCATTCATTCATTTTTATAAGTGGTGTATCTAGACTGCTAAAACTCAGTATGATCCAAGGACAAAAAAGGGTATCTATATGGGAGGGGCAAGGGGAGCAGGATTAGAGTAGGAATGTGATCATGGCTGAGAGTAAGTAAGATGTTGCCAACTGATAACAGAGATAAAGCAGATCTTTTCTTGTGTGTTCTCTGACAAGTACAATGATGATTGGTCTGAAAAGGACAAAACAAAAATGGCTAGTGGGGAAACAATAGTCAAGATAATTAAGGAAATGAGGAACCCTTAGCTGCCCTAGATAAGCTCCCTATAAACAGAACTACATCTGAGATATTTGAAAGATCCTGGAGAGCAGGAGAGACACTCTAGGACTGGAGAAAGGGGAGAGTCATCCTGATTTTCAAAACAGTTTTGGAGAATAGAATGTGTAAACTATAAGCCAATAAGCTTGACTTTTATTCCTGACGTAATTCTAGAACATATTAAAGAGGTAGTTAAGGGACAGTTAGAAAGAGAAGCAGTGATCCAAAGGAACTACAATGACTTCATTAAAAACAGATCATGGCCAGCACTGTGATGGCCACCTGTACTTTCTTCTAGGGGAAGCCAATGGATCACTTGAGTTTCAGAGTTTTCAACTGCAGGAGGACTGAAACAGATTAGATGCCTACACTAAATCTAGCACCAAGTGGTAAGCCCCTGAGAGGAGGAACCACCAAGGTGCTCAAGGAGGGGTGAACTGGCCTAGGTCAGAAATGGAGCATGTCAGTTTTCGTGGAGGTAGGATGGGGCCACCGTACTTCCATCCTAGGCAAGATCATCAGTTAAACAAGAAACATTTATTAAGCGCTTACTATTTGTCAGGCACTGTGCTAAGTACTGGTGGTACAGAGAAAGGCAAAAGATAGTCTCTGCTCTCCAGTAACTCGCAGTCTCATAGGGGAGACAACATAAAACCAACTATGTGCAAATAAGCCATGTATAGGATAACTTAGAGAGACTCAATACAGGAGAGAATTAAGGGAGATTGGGGAAGAGCCAGTCTCAAAAACAAACCAACAGAAGAACAAAGTATCTTATTTCCCTCTTTAACGGTGATACTACAACTGGTAGATCAGGAGTTTATATGTATATATACACATATGTATCTATATAAATATGTTGGCGTGTGCATGTGTGTGTGTATAAAATTTTTAAGTCTAAGATGAATTCAGGATGACAAAGTAGAAATTAATTGATCTAGAGCATGGACTCTTAACCTGCTGCCTTTTAATTTATTTGTTTTGATTTTTAATACTTTAATAACTGCATTTCAATAAAATTAATTTCCCTTGTAATCCTATGGATAAGGTCCCAAACTGTATAATATTGAATCCCTGAAGTGGCTGCATATATCCAGACTCAGGTGGCCACCTCAACCTTAAATGGACAATTAGTGACAGAACTGGTATTAGAACCCAAATCTATTGTTTAAAATGTGACCATTAGTTCCAGCTCAATGTAAATATGCAATGGGAATTTAAAGGGGACCATTTCACTGGAATCATAATTTGGGACTAATTGGCACCTAGCTGTATTTTATTTAATTCGTTAAGAAACACCATTCTGAGAAAGGGTTCATTGGCTTCACCAAATTGCCAAAGGGGTTCATGACACAAAAAAGGTTAATGTCATACCAATGACATTTATGATCTGTGACCTTGGATAAATCACAATTTCCTTGGGTCTTATTTTACTCATTGAGGGAGAGGTTTGGACAAGGTGGCCCCAGAGTTCCCTGCCACCTCTAGATAGAAGAGCTTCTGTTTTCCTCTATTATACTTATGTTCACACATAAGTGGTATCTCCCCAATTGCACAAGTTTCTTAAGAACAAAAGCATCATTTTTATCTCTGTATCCCCATACCTTGCCATTGTCTTGCAATTATTAGGTATTTAAGAAATGTTTATCAAATTGAATTAGAACAGTTATAATTGAGGGCCATAGTAGGGGAGTGATTTGCTCAAGATCAGATGGCCAGTTAGTAACAGAACTAGAACTAGAACCCAAATCTCCTTACTCCCAACCAGTATCATTTTCATGTTAATGCCGCTATATTTTCCTTAGACAATTGTTACTAAGGCTATACTCTATAAGGAATTCAGGTATGACATTCCTGGAAATGCAGGGATTTTTGTTAAATGGCAGAGGTACTAAAGGATGAGAGCAGAAACCTAAAGAAACCAAAGGCATGCAGCTTTTTGAAAGGATTCTTTAAAAAGGAAAAACAGTGGATGGCTCTCTCTTTTGTCTTTATTCCCTTGACCTACATGTTAGCTGGCAGTCACTAACCTTGCTTACTAGAAGGGCCTTATTGTGGGGGGGAGGGTGAAATCCCTGTCTTACAAATATAATAATAATGATGGGGGAAAATGTTAGCTAAATTATTGGCTAACGTTGTAAGTATTTCCCTTTCCATAAAACAGGCTCAGTGGAACTGCTCTCCAAAGGATACAATCCTCGGAATAAAACCTCAAAAAAGTTGTTGGTATCCAGTGCCATGTTCAGACTTCTGACCAATGTTGTACCTAGGAATGGTGTGTTTGCTTGGAAAAAGAATCATGATTCCTCAACTTTGGGCATTGGGGATCCCAAAATGCCATTGTTTATTTTATTCTGAGAAACTTTAGATTTCCATTAAAATTGCCATATGGAACATTTTTATATCAAGTGCATCAGAATAAATATTTAGAGAAAACTTTGTGAGAATTCTGTGACTTTCATTGAGATAATCAGAAATGCCCCGGGCTGTCGCCAAACCGAGGTTAGGCTCTTGTAAGACCAGACCATAAAAGCAATAATAACTTGTGCTCATCACCATTCCATCATGAAAGTGATTTTCTAACCAAAGTCATCTACAGGCTGAATTCCTAGTTAAGGAATTCTCAAGAAAACTCTGTTAGAGACGACATAGTCTAGTGGAATGAGCTCTTAACTGGACAAAAAGAGGTCTAAGAGAGACCTTGTGTGAGTCACTTATTCCTCTGGGGGACTCAATTTTTATAATTTATAGAATGAGGTGATTGGATTCAACAATAAATCCCTAATGACTCTTGCAGCTTTAAAAATTCTATGATTTCAAGTAGTAGATAGATTAGTCCCTCAACAAATATTGCCATGACTACGAAATGTGGTGTAATCCCATGTTGACGTACATAAGCATAATAAATTTGATTTGTTGTCTTCTTCTAGAAGCCCAGGATCCTTCATTTAATCACTATGCCTCCCTGTCTTCAAGGCCAGTTGCTTTGGATTATAGAAAATATTTTAACATTATTGTCATTTGTCATTTGCTTCTATTCTGCTAAATTTTATTCAAATTCAGTATTTTTGTGATCTAAATCTGTTTTTTTTTCTCTCTTAGAATTTCTACTTCATTGGAGAGAGTCTTCAAGAAATATTCAATTTTTCCTGAACTTTTTTTTTAATTTTGCATTCAGAGCTCTGATGTTTGTTCTATATTTATTTCTAATTTCTTCCTTTAAGAGTTTTATTTTTTCTTTTGAGAAATAACGTGGCATAATGGCAAGAAAACCAGCCTTAGAGATAGGAAACCTTAGGTTTAAGTTCCATCCCCAACACATATTGGCTACATCACCATGGGTAAGTCATTTATTTTCTCAGGCCTTAGGGCTACTCTCCAAGGCAGAAAAAGCATACTTTGGTACAGGGAATTATTTCATTCAGGATTTCCCGATATTTCTGAAATTACAATCCATTCACGATCACGATCCTGATTTCTCTTTTGAACTATTCTCTCTGTTGGAGTTTACAAGATTCTCTTCTCTTGGGTAATATTGGTTCATTTTCCTCTGCATGATAATATTGTTACAAATGTTTTGGTTTCTCTTTGAGGTTTTACTTATTCTTCTTTCAGGTTTTATGATCTTCTCTAGTACTTTATTTGTTTGTAAGCTAGATTTTCATTCAGACTTTCTCAATATTTTAGTCTTTTCTTTTCTATTCTCTTTCATTACCTTTAGAAATTCGCATAACTCTTTGGATCCTCCTTAATAATACATCTTTAAAGTTTGCCAAAAAATCAAAGTCAGATTCACTGGTCTATAATTTTTAGACTCTTTGTCTCACTTTTTTTTCTTGAAAATGACAAAAACTTTTACCCTTTTCCTGTCTTGCAGAGCTTCTCTGTGTTCTATGGTTTTCAAGAGATTGCTGGCATGTCATCTCTCTGGATCTGGTAACTTCAATTGATGGAACGTAGCTAGGTACTTTCATTTATTTTGTTTTTCAACTCCCTTTTAACCCTTTTTGTTCCATCCTTCCATAGATGAAGACCATTCTCCTTGTCAGAGAAAACAAATAGAAAATAATGGTTGGTTCATTCTCTTTGTTCCCTAACCTAGCCTTCACCTAGTTTGATTCTCCTCTTGCCCCTCAAATGGCTAAAATACCTTTTCCTGTTGTCCTTACTATTCATCACCAACCTCCAAGTTGTTTCTAGACTTTTGTCTTACACTGTTCTTATGAGACCAGACTTAGGCAGGTATTGAATACTAGGATCCAGAATTTACCCTTTATTTTAAAGAAAATGAGGAGATACTGCCTGTTTTTAAGTGGAGGAATGATGTGGTCAGAGTGACCCACTAGGATAGTAACAGACAGAAGTGTGAAGAATCACTGGAAGGTGGATAGACTGAAGCCAGGAAGTCTATCCAGGTGCCTATTTGTTCTCCACCTGTGGAAGGGGGGAAAAGCATAAATTTTCCCAATATAGTTTGCGCAATTGATTTTAAGAATAAACTTGTGAAATAAAATAAACTCTGCCCCCAATAGAGAGACATGTTTCATGTCTCTTTAAAACTGAGACATATTTTGAAATACCACTTGGAATATAATACTGGAAAATATGTAATATTTGGTTGCCACTTAGGTTAAGTGTTGAAATAGTGATTTTTCTTTCTTTTGCCACCTTTGGAGCACCTCCCATTGTAGGGAGAGTCCCAGACATTGAATGAGTCTATGTGCCATCATTGCAGGGACAACTTTAAGATGGCAGAGCCTTTGCCCCACACAATCGGCCTGACCTTTGGATTCAGGCTCCCATCAGAAAAAGAACAAATTATAACGCACCCCAAATTTTCTAGGCAGTATGGAAGATAGAGTCCTGGATTTGGAGTCAGGAAGACCTGAGTTCAAATCTTACCTCAGAAACTTACTAGCTGTGTAACCCTGGGGGAAATTATTTAATCTCCTAATCTCCTATCTAACTGCCCAGCCTCCTTCTACCTTCCCAGCCTTCTGTCACCTTCAGTCCACTATGTACTCTTCTATCCAGTGACACTGGTCTCCTTGCTGTTCCACAGGCGAGATACTCTTGGCTCTGAGTTTCTCTGGTTGTCCCTCATGCCTGGAATATTCTTCCTCTTTATCCCTATCTGGTTTCTCTGGCTTCCTTAAAGAAACAATTAAGATCCCATCTTCTACAGAAAGTCTTTCCCAATCCCTCTTAATTCTAATGTTTTCTTTCTGGTAATCATTTCCTATTTATCCTGTGTTTGTTTGTACAGATTTGTTTACTTGGTGTTGCCCCTATTAGACTGTGAGCTCCTTGAGGGCAGGGACTGTCTTTTGCCTCTTTTTGCATCTCCATCACTGAGCACAATGCCTGTTATGCACTAGCACTTAATAAATGTTTATTGACTACTATGACTCAGTTTCCTCATTTGTAAAATCATAAGGTGGACTTGATGGCTTTAAAGTTCTTTCCTACCTCTAAATCTATGATCCTATTATCTCTATGACTATTTCATATTTGTCTTTGGTTCCTCAGCATTTTCCACAGTGATGGGCAAAAAGTAGGAACTTATAAATGCTAATTAATTGATTGACATGATTTTATATAGTGTGACTGCTGGTATAGGGCATAGGAATTTGCATTTCCTAATATTGACATGATTAGCTATATTTGTTTCCTATAAATTGTTTTGTTTTTGAAATAGAATTGGTAGCAACAGAAATTAATTGAGCTTTCAGAATATGGGATTTTATTAGTTATCAATTTATTTTTTTTTTGACTCTTCATGACCCTGTCTGGGGTTTTCTTGGCAAAGATACTGCAGTGGTTTGCCATTTCTTTCTCTGACTCATTTGAGAGATAAAGAAACTGAGGCACATAGGGTTAAGTGACTTGCCCAGGGTCACACAACTAGTAAGTGTCTAGGGCCAGATTTACAAAGATGAGTTTTCCTGATACTAGATTCGGCACTCTATCCACTGTACCACTTATCAATTTTTACTCTCTCACAACTAGAACACAACTAGTGAATGATACAAGGCTGAGTTTCTTTCCAAAATCAGCAATATTTGAGGACTAAAACAGAAGGAAATAATTCATATACATATATGTATATATACATATATGTATATATATGTATGTATGTGTATTATATATATATATATATATATATATATATATATATATATATATATATTGAGAGAGAGAGAGAGAGAGAGAGAGAGAGAGAGAGAGACAGAGAGAGAGACAGAGAAGGAGAAAGAATTGAGGTGGGAATGAATATATAAGGACAATAGAGCAGGATTATTGTGAGAACCAAAAACCGTTGTTTGCAAACGTGAAATTACTCTATAAATGTTAGCCAATGATAAAGACTATTGTTGATATTGCTTCATTTGGAAAAAATCCAACAGAGAAAATTCAGGGAATAAGACTCTGGGAAGTATGACTGTTAGATTGTCAGAAATCTAAAACCAAAGTGATGGAATAAATGAAAGGCCATGATACCCTTCTCAATCTAGAATAAATTGTGGTTTACACAGATGAAGGCACACAGACCACCAACTCTGTTGTTGTGTTGTGTTTTGTTTTATTTTCTAAAATGTGCCTAAAATATGGCAGAACAATTTTTGACAAGGCCTTTATTGTTCATGACCAGGGAGTGCTAACGAAATAGGAGGAATGAGCAACATAAAAATGAAATGGAAGAAAGGGCCTTTGTTTATAGGACTAATCTTTACATTGAATCTTTTCTTCCAAGGAGCGGATGTAGCATCAGTTTCAGCCCTATCAGAATAGCCTTACATTTTTGTGACAGGGCCAAGGAATATGCAATTTATGGAACTGCCAGCAACTCTCTTGTCACAGATAACAGGTAGCCCACCACCTGAACCTTCTTGATAGCACGGCCTTCTGCCCTACCCTGCCCTTACAAGCCTCTAAGGACTGCTAAATATGAGGGTTTTTCTCCTTAACTTTTCTTCTTTTCAAGATGTAGAGCTACAAGACACAATGGCTCACTCCAGAAATTCAGGGACAAGATGGCAACATTGTTAGGGAAGATTAGAGCTGGTATGAATTGGCCTTTCAAACTTGAAATCTTTGGGGGGGGGGTGCAATTGGGGTTAGGTGACTTGCCCAGGATCACACAGCTCAACCTTGAAATTCTGAAAAAGAAAAATATTTCTTCCACATTTCACTCCCAAGCAAGAAGCATCCTGGAGGTATAAACTAATTTAATGTCACCATCTCCTCTTCCAGAAAGCTGTTAGGTGCCAAAGCAGGGAGGCCAACAAGGCCCTGTAGAAAATAGACATGATTGGAAAACAAACCTGTTGTATAACTCCTAAAACCAATACAGACTCTAGAGCCCAGTAAAACTATAATATTCAGTTAAACAGAAATAATTAACAAGTTAACTACAGGGCTGGTGTTGGGGGTGGGGTGGGGGTGTGATGGTTGAATTTCTCTAGTCTTTTTTTCTATTTTTTTGAAATTGTGAGGTGCTCATTGGTTTTTCTTTTTTTTTTCTGTGTTGTTTTTTGGGGCAATGCGAGTAAGGAGAGAGAATTCAATTCAATTCAAATAAGGCACTACCCTTGATGCAACCTATCTCATTTTGGAAAGCTTTGGAACAGAGGAGGGATTCCATAGAAATGGAGATGTTCACATATGAAACTGATTTTCAAGAGTAGTTTCTAACCCTTTAGAGCAAGGGGTTCTTCATTCAAAAGACCAGGTGTGTCAGTTGATATATTTTATTATCATTTTGTTTTGAAATAATTTTTGCACTATATTTTCATTACCTTCTAGATTAAAAAAATGTACTGCATCAGTTGTTTCAACTTGCTACTTTGTGATGTTCTTAAATTCCAGTCCTCCTGATGATAACCTTTTTTATGTCCTGGGCCCCTTTGGCAGACTATGAATCCCTTCTCAGAATGACATTTTTAAATGCATAAAATAAAATACATAGGATTTCCAAGGAAATACATTTTATTGAAATAGACATGTAATTTTCGCCCTGCCCCAACTGAAGTTCACAGACCTCCTGCAATGTATCGATAGAGTCATAGGGGTTCTTGAACAACAGATCAACAAGCTCTGCCATAAAGGTTGGTGAAGCTCTCTTTGTTCCACATGTAAAAGCTTTCATTCTTACTCATGCCCCTACTCCCAGCCATAGGGACTTTGGGGCTGGTGGTGGCGAGAAAGTAACAAGACACAACTGAAGATCTGAGACAGCAATGCTAGGCATCTCACGAATGCAAGCACCAGTCCTTGTGGCACTTGCTAGTGACTTGCCTCATCTTGCTCTGTAATGGGCCAAAAGGAGTCTGAAGTGTCTGCCCATGACCAGACAGTCAGGACTAGGGAAAGCCCCTAGGAGTTCCAGTTGACACCAGCACCTGTGGTCCGTACCTAGGTTGAACTGAAATCCTGAGTCCGGAATTTCTTCAGGTGCCGTGCTTGTCATATAAGTCATATACCAAATTGATATTCCTTTGCCTGCTCACTGGGGAGTCAACCATGGAGGTATAAACAAACCCAAACTGTGCATTCCCTAGAACTCCTGAGTCAGAGCACTTTCTCGATTATCTGAAGAACTTTTCTAAGGCATGGGAGGGTGATGGACTTCTGTTTGCTTGATAAGTGTTTTGTTGTTCCTTCTTTTATTGTTATCAGGTACTGCCTATTTGCTTGTTGATTCCATGTACTAAAAATAAAAACAAGTGTATACATCCTTGCCTACTTCTTTGGGGAGCTAAAATCTAGGACTCTCAGGAAGGAAGCAGGGTCTGACTGTTGGTGAAGACTTGAGAGCTGCTTCCTGTTTGGATATACCCGCAAATCCACTCACCTCTGGCTAGGAATCAGTGCTATCCTGTAGAGAGAAGGAGAGTTGAAGGATAGAATATTGATGATTGATTATAAGAGTCACAGGAAGCTTGGCACTTAATTCTGCCCAGCAGAGCATGGGCAAATGGCCACCAAGGTGAACATGGGACTCCCTAGGACATAATCTTTTTTTGATGAAGATCATCAAATAAATGTCTACCAACATTACCTGGTGGGTAAACATGCCTTAGAGAAAGGGAATCTAAGGGGGGGGGAGTATCCACAAATTGGGGAATAGATAAATAAGTGATGGAACATAAATGTGATAGAATTACTGAATAATGACCAACCATGATTCCAAAGGACTAATGATGAAACATGCTACCACCTTCTGATAGAGAGGTGAAGGACTCAGGGTATAGAATTAGACAAATATCTATTTCAACATGGCTATTGTGAAATTTTGTTTTGATTGATGGTACAGGATTGTAATGGGTTTTGTTTTGCCTATGTTTTCAAATTGGGGGGAGGAGAGCTTGGAGAGGGAAGGTGAGAAGGCAGATTTTGGCTAATTTAAGCCATTTTATATGTATGTATATATATATGTGTGTGTGTGTGTGTAAATATATATATTTACACATATATTTAAATTAAAGCTCTGCCTTTAATCCTAACAAACAATCTTGAAAAGAAATGGTTGGAAATTGGTTGGAAATGGGGAAAAGAGTATGAATGACTCACTTCAAATTTATCATGAAAATCCTGGAAAAACTAAGGTCTATTCCCTACTTGGGTCAGAATCTTCTACAGTCTGAGAGTGTAGGAATTGAATAATCAGTCTTATTTGACATTTATATGACACTTGAAGGCTCGCAAAAATCTTTTACATTCAGTATCTCATTTGATTGTCACAACTCTGACATTTTACACATGAAACAGGCTCAAAAAGGTTAAGTTGCTAAAGTGAATTGGGTAAACGTTTGCTAAAAATTTAAGGAAGGGTAAGAACATAGCCATTATACAAATAACATACATATACATAAATATATGTGCATATACACATACATATGTACATAGATATGTTTATGTGTATATATACCACTGACCTTGACTATTACAATAACCTCCTATCAAGTCCTTCACTGCTCCCTCTGTCCTCCACATCATGCTTCACTCTGTACCCCTTCTCCTCCTAGTCATATCTCTTCTCTGGCTTTGTAGCTTACTCTCTATAAGACCTTGGCCAAGTCATTTAACTTTTCTATGCCTCATTGCTTTATCTAGAGAAAGAAGGGGTTGGACTAGTTACATGTTAGTTCCATTCTGGCTTTAAACCTGAGATATTTGTTTTGTTTTGTTTTCTGGACCCTCCATAGAGAATCTATCCAATTCACTGGAGCCTTTCTTAAAAAGGCATTTGTAAAGTGACCCTTTTAAAAACACTCTCTTCCCTTCCTTAATAATGATAATGACCTGGATTTTTCTAGGCAGGGGGACTCAGCAGGGGAGGGAATGTGGAATTCAAAAATGCATTTCAGTGTTTTTGTCTCTGCACCAATTTAATCATTGGCTTCTAAATACCCTGTGTCCAGGTTAGCTGATAGGAAACATTATTACAGCTTTTGTTTCCAGTATTCTGCTTCCTGAAATAGGATTGGGGAGTGAATTCAGCATAAGAATTACCCAAAGTAGTTAAACTCTGCATATAAGAAAAGTGTACAAGGAGGCCTAAATAAACAGGACTTGTGAAAAACTGCATTCCATGAAATGGGACCTGATTGAAATGGGCCAGTTGGTAGCTGGCTGTGGAGTACATTCTTCTGCATGCAAGGAAAACAATACAAATGCCCTAGATCACACATGTGCTCAATATTCTCAAACCCTGAGAGAAAAGGAGACAAAATATAACTTGGAATTTTGAAGCCCGTTAGGAAAAGACATTTTGGGCACACGATTGTAAGCTCACACTGAACAAAAAGCTTCTCTGTTTCTCTAGCAAATGGAAGAGCCAAGTTTGAAGAAACTCAGTCACACTTTTGGCTGAAATAAAGAGATTTTCCAAACAGGGCTTTAAAACATGTACATATGGGTGGTCTGGCCTACCTACCACAAGATTTCTGATGCCAGCAAATTTTGTTTGTCATTGTAAGTATAATAACAAAATGTGTATGTTGATCAAAAGTTGAATTTTCAGTGCTTTTTAGGCGTAGCAGGGGGGAGGCGTGGGGGAAGGGACCAGAGAAGAAGGAGGTAGAACATAAAAGAAAGTTGAATATTTTTAATTCTGAAGAAATAGATTCTTTTTAAAGATGTACAAACTGGTTTAGCCAGATCCATTTATACTTTTCTATGGAAATATAACTGACCTACTATTCTGTCTACATTAATATAAGACTGATTCATTTCCACAGGGCTGATTAAAATAGCTAATACTTTAATTGGACAGGCGAGAGCTGCATAACTTTGTCACCACCCCACTCCCAGTAAGTGTGATCCTATGCTCCATTCTCATCCTTTGTGCTGAACATGTCAATGCCAGGAAGTCAAGGTGATCCTTGTATGGCTTCTTTTCATTTGGATCTCCTGGTGAATCAATCATCCCTTATCAGAAAGGGAGAAAATCCTAGCAGGGATCTTTGGACCTAGTTCATTTATTTTGGAGCTGACCTTTTTCAATTTAAAATGACCTTTTTCAATTTAAAATGAAGTCTTTTAGAAGCTCATAGCCTGAGAGGTATGGACCCTATCTAGCTACAATGTCCATCACCCCAAGGATGATTCATTCTGTTTTAACTGATCTGACTAATTTGAGAGAAGTTTGTTTCCTATCTATAGTCGATTATCAGATCCTTTAAGGAAGTTTGAAGAGAACAACCTTCCTTGATGGAGCAGTACCATTCTTTGGCCCAGGTGATATACCTGAAATGAGCCTCTGTAGTTGCCTTTTTCAGAGGCAGCCAAGGATCTCAGTGGATAAAGCCCTGGGCCTAACGTCAATCAATATTGCCTACTATGTGCCAGGAACTGTGCTAAGTGCTGGGGATACAAAAAGAGGGGAAAGATAGTACCTGCCTTTGTGGAGCTTATAATCTAATGGGGTCAGGAAGACGTGAATCCAAACAGGGTCAAAAAGATATTAAAAGTGACAGATTTGGACTGCTATCTAATATTATAGTAACTAGTATGGTATAGTTGCTCAGTAAATACTTATTAAGTGAATATATTTAGAAATCCTAAATAAAGAGTTAGAATAATAGCTAACCATTATATAGATCTTTAAATGCTTTACATATATTAACTCATTTAATCCTCACAACAATCTTGTGAGATAGATGCTGTTACAATGCCCATTTTATGTATGGGTTAACTGAGCCTCAGAAAGCTTAAGTGACATGTCCAGAATCACACAGCTAACAATTGTCTCAGGCAGGCCTCCAAGTTCGGTCTTCTTGACTCTAAGACATTGTGAAAAACCAAGTCTACATTCAAGATGAATGACAGACTAGGAAGAATTCTTCTGACCTGTAATTATTTGGACCAAAAACATGAGAAAAAGATTTGGCCACACAAGGAAGGGGATTCACACGCTGTTTCTGATGAAGCGCCTAACTTCTGTAAAGGTGTTTCAGAGAAACTCCCCTTCTCCTTGCCTTTTCCAGATGATTAGGAATAAATTTTGAGAAAGTGATTCCAATGCATTGTACCAACCATCCAAACCATTTTGGTGGGTCTCCTGTATCAGAAAGTGTTCTTGAATAGAGTGAAAACACACATCCATCTACCTCTGTGAGGGACAGAAGAATGGAAAGGACAAAATATATGTATGTTTAGTAGTAATCTTTTTTCCATCGAAATAGGAAGAGAATGTCTTTGCAAAAGTATTCAGGGCAATTGCTCTAAAATCCTACTGAGCAATGCAGAGGATAAACTTTGAGAGTCTTTGTCTCCACGCTTAGCAGAAGCAGAATCAAATTAAGAGATTCTTCTCCTGCCAAGCTCTTCGTGGATGTGGATGTGTGTCTGTTTATGTGTTTCTTTCCAGTTTCAAGGTAGGATTTCTTTAACCACATTTCAAAAATCCTTAAAATGGCTATTTTCCATTTTGGTGACATGTCAGATAAGGTTAGTTTAGTCACTATTCAGTGGATGTTTACAGAAGAGAAAAACAAAAAAGAAAAAAGAAGGAAACAAGGAAACAGCAAACCCTAACCCAGCTTTAGAAGGGCTTTTAAAGACCCAGGTCTGTGGTTTGGGTAACTTTATAAAATATCAATTAAATCTTGGGCAAGTTGGTTGCATGTAAATTTTCCATGGAGATTATCGGAAATTGTAACAGTATCCTGATATAAACTCTGTTTTGTTGAGTTGTTTCAGACTCTGTGACCACTTTAGGATTTTCTTGATAAAGATACTGGAGTGGTTTGCCATTTCCTTCTCTAGCTCATTTGACAGATGTAGAACTGAGGCAAACAGGGTTAAGTGACTTTCCCAGTATCACACAGCTAGTAAGTTTCTGAGACCAGATTTGAACTTAGGTCCTCCTGACCCCAGTCCCAGCACTCAATCCACTTTACCACCTATCTGCACCTGTGTTTGATGGAAGGTTAAAGCCCTCTATCTGCGGTAATGGCTACAGCATTTTGCTTTGCTGTTCTCCATCATCATCCAGGGTCTCATTCATATAAGCCTAGACCTCGGACTCCTGGGAAATACAACTCAATGGGATCAGAATTTCGTCAGGGGCTCCTGTACCAGGCAATCAAGGCTAACATATTTTGATAGGTTGAGAGGACACTTTATAAGAAAAACTAAAAGGATTACAGACTCTAAAAAGGTTTCAATCAGCCTTGAAATAAACTAACCTCTCACAATTCTCACTCTATCCATTACTCTAGTGGTGATTGTAGAATCATTGTCCCTGCAACACACCATGGTCCCTTCTGCCTCCTGTCCTCCTGACCTAGGGTGGTTTCCCTTCCCCTTTCTTCCTAACCAAATCCTACCCATCTTTGAAGGTCTTGCTTATATACTATTTGAAGCCTTTCCCGATCACTCCAGCCCGTACTAGTTCTGTCTTTTAATTCATGGTACTTATTGCATGTTCCTCTCGTTTGCCAACTCACATAAAACTTTGTTACCTCCTGTGTTGTGCTCTTCCACCCTTCTAGATGGTAATTGGGTTGTTGTAAGGATCAACTAAGATAAGATATTTAAAGTGACTTTAAAACTTTAGAGCACTATGCAAATTTTAGGTAGTATTGTATTATTTTTTCATGGGTCTTATGTTTCCCAGCTAGACTGTAACATCCTTGTGGGCAGGGACCATATTTGATACTTCTCAGTTTTACCTCAGCACCTAACACGGAGCTATACTTGTACAATCATATGAGGTTAGAGTTAGAGAGGACCATAGAAACCAGCTCCTCCAACTTTTACAAGTAAGGAAACTGAATTCCAGAGAGATTAAGTGATTTGTTTAAACCTGATTAGTGGCAGAGCCAGTCCTAGAACTCAGATCTCCTGATTCCCAAAGCTATATTTGGTACTTTCATCTATGATGCCTACTTAGGGATGACTTTTCCAGGAAATAGGGAAGTGAATTCAGGTACAGAGGCTCTCATGCATGTTTCTTGGACTAAATCTATGAGACAGGCCATATTTGCTCAAATTCTCTGTAGGAAGTACTGGTTCTGGAATGTTCAGAATCTGAATTCTAGAGGAGCAGAGGACCTTACCGTGGATCCACCTACACAGGTGAAAAATATCTATATATCGGGGGAAACAAATATAGGCAACATTGACCCTTTTTATTATTCATTTTTTTTTATTTTCGACATTCACTTTCATAATATTTTGAGTTCTATAATTTCCCCCTTCTCCCCCCTCTTGGCTATGCATACACATACAATCATATCAAATATATTTCCACATTAGTCATGTTGTGAATAAAGAATCAAGACAAAAGGGAAAAACCCTGAGAAAGAGAAAACAAACTGAGAGAGAGGGAGACACACACACACACACACACACACACACACACACACACAGACAATAGTATGCTTTGATTTGCATTCGTACTCTACAATTCTTTCTCAGGATGGAGATAGCATTTTGCATCAGTAAAATGGACTCTTAATTGCCTCCCTAGATGGTCAAAACCCAGGTTCAGACAAAACAAAAGCAGAGGGATGTGAGAAGAAATGCAGAGATACCCACAATTGCCTAGCTTCCTGAAGTCTTACTTGGCTGTTCCCTCCCGCATTCTTCCAAGGACTGCACCATGAACCACACTAAAGATTGTCTTATTTATTTATATGCTATTTACATATCAATGCTGTATGCAGGGCAAATCTAGCTTAAATATCTCTTCTACCTAGACCTAGATATAGAAGGAATATATAAAGCTCATCATTGATCTCTTTCATCAGCGTGTTTATTTCAGCTGTGTTCCCTACTATTATATCCATTGGAAATACACTCAATAAATATATGTTGGATGGATGGATGGATGAATGGGTGAATGAATGGATGGATGGATGAATAGATCAACAGTGAAACTTAGGAGATTTACAATAATCTAAGCAGTCAAGTTTAGATAAATATGGAAGTTTGCAGGCTGAGCCCAGTATTTATAATCTCTGAAGTCCTTTCCAGTTCTAATAGCCTATGCACAAATATTTGTAAGTCAGACTTCGAGTGTCTTGCAAAATGCTTTGACACACAGGATGTGTGGTGACCACTCTGGGCTCAGGGTTATCAGTTTTAAGCTTGGATTTGGTCTGGGCAGTCTCACTGGGAAAATGGTACAGTCAGGGAAGAAGAATTCTTGCAGCAGGACTTGGAAACATAGTCCGAAAGATGTTAAAATAAATAGTGACTGAGGCCCATCTTGACTAAAAGTCTGCACAGTGTCCAAAGCAACCAAATGCTCAGCCACTTCAAAAAGAGAGTAATTGCCAGATATCTGTGAAGGAGGCAAAGGCTTCAAGGCCTCTTGCTTCAAGAGCATGAGATGTAAAGCAGGGCACCCAATTGATCTGGCCATGAGGTGCACTAACCAGATGTTTTATGACATCGTCTTCACAGTCCCAGTAAGAAACCCTGTCTGTGTAAGGCTAAAGTGAACAACACCAAACTGCTTATTGCATGACTTCCAAAAAGGGCAGATAACATTCCAGATGTTCATTTATGTATCTCCAAACTAATTAGCATTGTCAGTGACTCTTGGTGGGAGAATGTCCTGTTTATTTTTAACTTTGCTTTCTTATTAGTATTGGTGGGAGGACTATTTATAAGTGTTAGCGTCTTTTCTCCTCCTCCCACTCTCCTGGATTGCATCATTTCTGTTGTTGAGAGTCCCGTTTTCTGAAACTATGGAGAGAGAAGCCAATAACTGATTATTTATTCATCCCTTCATTCTTTAAAAAAACAGTTATTGAACTCCTACTATGTGCTAAGTGCTGTGTGATGTATGAAGAATATGAAATAGAGCTCAATATAACAGGTGGATGAGACATGATATACACAAACTATTATATAATAATGTAGAATGCTGGAGGGCAATAAGAAAGGAGCCAGGTGCCATGGGTGCTCAGAAGAAAGTGGATAGGCAGGATGGGCATGATGGCAAGAAACAGTGTTGCAGTGGATCAAACATTAAAGAGGGAGATAGATAAGGGTTCTGATTCTGAATTTTCTACTAACTAGCTACATGACCTTAAGGAAGTCATAACCTCTCTTGGCCTCATTTTTACATCAGTAAAATGAAGGCTTTGGAGAGCACCCAACCAACCAATCAACAAGCATTTAAGTACCTACTCTGTAGCAATCACTGTGCTAGGTGCTAAGGATAGATAGACAAAGATGAAACCACTCCTGCCCTCTTGGAGGTTATAGTTAACAAGTAAGGTACTTACAACTCCAAACTTTTACGACTTTAGGAGATGTCTTTTAAAAAAAAAATCCAAACAATACACTTTTGGTCAAGGGATCTTAACCTGGGGTCAATAAACCTGTTGTGTTATTAAAAAAATTGATAAATGTATTTTTATATAATTGCCTTCCTTTATAATCCTATCCTTTATTATTATTTTTATTTATTATTATTACGTATTATATCCTATGAAGGATATAATCCTTTATGTCCTATAAAATGTTATACATTTTAAAAATATTATTTTGAGAAGAGAGTTCACAGGCTTCACCTGACTGCCAAACAAGGAAGGTGTTCATCAGATTGTAAAGAAACGGACGGTTAGTGAACAAATGAAATATTTTTTACCAAAATGGATAAGAATACAATTTTCCTTTGCAAGCTATTTCAAAGAAAATGTTAGACATCTTAGAATTCACTCACTAGGTTGGAGTAATGGTCAGAGAGTGGTAGTTTTGTCTCCTTGTGTATCATCAGCAAGAGACGATTGACAAGTTAAAATACAGATCCTTCACTAATTTGCTGTGCTAGGTAGGGTTACTACTGAAGATATTCAGTCATGACACAAAAATGATTAAGAACTCCTTGCTTTAGGCAATGGGTTTTATGTTGCAAATTGTCATTCTCAGTCTTTGCCTTTATGTCAACATTTCTCATTTCCTTCTCTTCCTTACACAAATCCAGATATGGAGAGTTTGCTTCAGCTACATTTAGATCTCCATTGATAGCTTGCTCAAAAACCTTTGAGGATTAAAAGCAAATATCATTCCCTTCCTGTAACATATATTCAATTTTATTCTTTTTAAAATTCTTTTCCCTAACCACCCCCCAAAAAATTCCATACTCCATTATCCCAGAGGGGTAATACAGCATATTATCCTTAACCATTTTTTTTTAACCAGAAGGTAATAAAAGTTGAGTAAGAAAGTTCTTTTTTAAAATATTTATTCCCTCATTTAGTCAAATCAAGACACTTAAGTAGCTTGGGTATAGTCCAGAAGCTCATCGGAACCAGACAAGCTATTTAGAAGGAGCCAGTCAGAAAAGAAGAGAGAAGTTTAATAAATAATACAAGTGGGACTCAATGACCCTATTTACTTCTTTTAAGCTGCCGCGATAGTAGGGAAACTAAACAATGGGAGAGTGTTAATAGTTCTTTGCTATCTCTTGGTTGTCTTACTGCCTTCTGAATGTTTGTCCCTCAGTTAGCCTTTAAAATTGTTTGAATAGCAAGGAACAGTGAGATATTTACAAACTAAACATTTTCACCAAAATTGATAGGGATGTAATTTCCCTTTGCAAGCTACATCAAAGAAAATGCTAGACATCTTAGAGTTCATTCATTGGGTTGGGGCAATGGTCAGAGGGTAGTGTTTTTGCCTCCTTGTGTGCTATCAGAGAGAAGAGATTGACAAATTGCAATACAGATCCTTTACTAATTTGCTGTGCTAGGCAAGGTTATTACTAAAATCAGTCAGTCATTTTGACTGGTGACCTAAAACTTTCTTTTACATTTCTCCAGGGAGTAGAAATAAAGATGCAGAGAGAAGTGGCATGAAGTCATAGAGAACTGACCTTGGAATTAGGAATACCCAGATTCAATCCCTACTTCCTCTTGGTATTGTCTTTGTGAAACTGGATAAATCTCTTAACCTCTCTATACTCTCAAGCAATCCATTCTGATTACAAACTATAGAGCAGTTGCTAATTTGCATTGGTAGAGGGAATTTCCTTATCTAAATTTCCTACCCCAGTGAAAGTGTAGAGACAAAAAATAAATTAACATTCTAAAGCAGTTTAGAAACTCTGTTCAGTAACTGAGGAGCATGGGAATTTGCAGGTAGAATGGGGCATAATAAGTGTGTCTGCCATTTGTTTTCACCATGCCATGGGGACATAGAATCATTGAGTCCTACTTGCAGAATTTATCAAATTTATCTATTTTGGCCTGATTGGCCTCTTCTGTTTAATTTTAAGCAGAATATTTTTAGGAAGAGAACCAGCTGGTCCTTTGGAGAAGCCCTTGGAAGACTGGTTTCTAGCTTCCCAGTCACCTTTGTGAAGTAACCTGATCCTTCTGGGGATGCGCCTCTGAGAAATGCTAGGTCAAATGTACATGGTAAGGTGCCTGGTTAAAGCTAGTCTGAAACTATCATCTGGAGAATATCAAGTATAGTATACTTACTGTGTTCAAGACAGAACAAACATAATGGCTCTAAACTTTCAAAAGAACATTAGAATACATTGAAGACTTGTGATTTTATCAGGTTAGGTAGCACTCCTTGTATGGGAACTCCCTTCACCAACCCATAATGCATCAGATTATGGCTCAATAGATTATTAATATGTAATATATATGCTATTAAATAAATATAGTATATAAAAATAATAATAATAATAAAATAATATTAACTGCAAGCAAAGAGAGGTCAGGGTCACTGAACAAACTAGAAAGTATGAGAAGTCAAATTTGAACCCAGACTCTCCTTGACTGTGATTCATCACTTGGCTATTCCTAAGGAGAGAAGTGAAAATGATGCATCCTGTATACATCCTGTAGACAGAATGTGGCATCTTCTTACCTATTCAAAAGCTGCCTTTCTTCAACTTAATTCAATAGTCATTGATGGCCTACTATGGGCAAGACACCAGGGATACAAAGACAAGACAAAGATGACATTGTTCTTGCCCTCAAGAAACTTACGTTTTTATTGGTGGGAATACAACAGACTGTAAGTAAGTAAATACAGAAGCTACGTAAATTACTACAAAGTTATTTTAAGAAGGAAAGAACAGTGATAGCTGTGGAGGGAGATACGGAAAACCTCCTCCTAACTGCCCTGTACAACCAGTGCTCATTGATCGGACAGTCAGAAAACCCCTCCTCCCATCCTCGAAGGATCAGTTCCTAATACTTAACACTTTTGCCAGGGTATTTGTATTTTAAAAGGAGGATCTCAAAACCAAAAATACCTTCCAAAGCCAGAGGAATAAGGCTGATACTTTGGAATCTAGTAGATCCTAAAAGCATAACATATTGGCAGCTACCTATGTTGTCTGTAGTGATTTTTGTTGTTGTTCAGTTGTGTCTGACTCTTTGTGACCCTATGGACCATACTGTCCATGGGGTTTTCTTGGCAAAGATATGGGAGTGGTTTGCCACTTCCTTCTTCATTGTATTAAGGCAAACAGAGGTTAAGTGACTTGCTCAGGGTCACACATCTGGTAAG
The DNA here is from genome assembly GCF_011100635.1 of Trichosurus vulpecula. Classification (NCBI taxonomy): domain Eukaryota; kingdom Metazoa; phylum Chordata; class Mammalia; order Diprotodontia; family Phalangeridae; genus Trichosurus; species Trichosurus vulpecula. Next base: position 91,083,136 of record NC_050580.1, on the reverse strand, counting down.
TGTCTGAGGTGGGATTTGAATTCAGGTCTTCCTGACTCCAGGAATTCTACCCATTGAGCCAATTGCTGCCTCTAGCTACAGTGATTTTAGGCTGCATTAAGTGAGGAAGAGTATCCAGAGAACAGCAAGTGGTTGTCTCACTGGCTCTGGTTAGACAAAGCCTGAAGGACAGTTTTCAGTCCTGGGTGGCACTTTTTGGGAAGGTCATTAGCGAGTTTGTATTTAGAGAACAGCCACAGTGATATTAAGAAGTTTCAGGACGATCCTACATGAGGACTAGTTCGAGGAACTAGGGACGTTTAGCTCAGAGAAACGAAGATTAGAGAGACCTATTCAGTTCAATGCAATAACACTTATTAAGCAACTACTGTATACAAGGTATTTTGCTAGGTGCTAGGGATTCAAAGACAAAAAATAAATGAAATAATCTTTGTCCTCAGTGAACTTACATTTTACTGGGGGGGAACAACACGGCCACAGCAACGTCATGGAAAGCAAACACTTACTTATTTTAAAATGCAGGCATGATTTTCTCAAGATTTTATTAAGCACTTAGCCTACAGGAGAAAATTGCTTGCTTTTTTAAAAAAAAAAGTGTAAAAAATACACCAATTACATGTAAAGTCAATTTTCAGCATTGATTTTTAAATAAGATTTTGAGTTCCAAATTTTTCTCCTTCCCTCTCTTCCCTCCCTCCTCTCCAAGATGGCAAGCAATCTGATATAGGTTATATATGTGTAATCATATAAAACATATTTCCGCATTAGTCATGTTGCAAAAGAAGACACAGAACAAAGGGGAAAAACACAAAAACTACAAAGGAAGTGAAAATAGTATGCTTCAATCTGCATCAATTCTTTCTCTGGAAGTGGGGAGCATTTGCCATTATTCGTCTTTTGGAGTTGTCTTAGATCATTGTGTTGTTGAGAAGAGTTAAGTCAGTCATAGTTGATCATCACATAATGTTGCTGTTACTATGTACAATGTTCTCCTGGTTCTGCTCACTTCACTCAGCATCAGTTCATGGGAGTCTTTCCAGGTCTTTCTGAAATCCGCCTGCTCGTCATTTCTTAAAGCACAATAGTATTACATTACATTCATATGCCACAATTTGTTCAGCCACCCCCTAATTGATGAGCATCCCTTCAATTTCCGATTCTTTGCCAGCCCAAGAAGAGCGACTACAAATATTTTTGTACATATAGGTCCTTTACCCTTGACAATTGTTTCCTTAATGAGGCAGTTTCCCCCTGCCCAATCTTATATACCTCAGTGATGTGGAAGAGAAAGTACAATATACTAGAAGTCAACTTGTGTTCTAGGCACAGATTTTTCCACGATGTCTTGTTTGAGGCTTTCTATTATAAGAGATAGGCTGAGCAGAGGTCTACCTAAGGGTCACTCAGATTAAATTAATTTAACAGAAGGAAAACATTCCTGGGCACAGGAGTACACAATTTGTAGAGAAAAGAAGTGGGTCAAAGAGTGAGGTTACTGAAATACATGCTCGCTTGCTTCAAGTAACAGGACAAAGAAAATTTCAAAATACTTTAAAATTTTAGAGATTGAATTTCAAATTAAATCTATAATAATATAATTTATAAAAGAATTTTTGATTTAAAAAATTGAACTGAAATGACTTCTACAATAGGCATAGAGCGTGGGCTAGATGTACTGGTTTCCTGTGGTCTATTATGCAAGCCCTTGCTAAAAAGATATGAAGCATATACAAAGTAATTGAAAGTAATTTCAAGAAGGAGAGAGTACTGACAACTGGAAGGGGAGGGAAAGGATGTAGAAGACTGCATATAGAAGAAGCTGGCTCTTGAGCATGATTGTTATCTCTGGGTATTGAGGATTGTTATCTTTGAAGGACTGACAGGTAGAAAAGGGACTATGTTTATCCTAGTTGGCCCCAGAGGATAAAATTAGTAGCAACAGAAAAAAAATTACAAAGAGAGAGTTTTAGGAAAACTTTTTGACAGTTAGAGCTGCCCCCCAATTGAGTATGCACTACTGGTTCTCCATCAGAAGTTTTCAAACAAGGGAGACAGCCACACATTAGCAATATCAAGGGGGGAGGCAGTTACCTGTACCAATACAGGATGGGCCACATGGCCTCTGAGGTTTTGTAAACATGAGAGCCTATGATTCTAGGCTATCCATTAAGTTCAACTTTCCTGGAAAGAAGATGCCAAATACATACAGTTTATGCCAATTGTTTGATCCCTGGAAAAATACAAATTACCTTCCATAGGTGAGGACTCTATTTCCAAATGGTAAGTATATGAAACTCACTTAAAGGCTTGTGTCCTTAAATAACATCCTCTATGTGGCCCAGTTTCCTAGACCACAGAAACTCAGCATTTTGGGAAACATTTCCATTTCCCTGGTATTTTCATCCTATGAACTCTGACATACTCCATGCCTTCCTGTTCAATGACTTTTTTTCCCCTTTTTTTTTGGTGAGGGGTAAAGAGACTTTCTGTAAAGTTCTGGGAGCTCCTTGGAAGAGAAACCTTGTATCAAGATAAGGCAGTTGATGTCTCCCAGCTAAAGGAGAACGATTGAACAATGAATAAGAGGAAATGATGAAACAAGAGCAGCTGATATATGACCAGGAAAGGGGCTGAAGCAAATTGCAGTGGGAATGGAAAAATAGGGGAATGGCTGGATAGAGGTTACATTGTATTGCTGGAGCGATTATTTCTACATGCTTGCAAGTCATGAAGCGTTGGGTGACCGTGCTCACCCCTAGAAAGCCCTATGAAACTATCCATTTCCAGCCCACATCCCTAGGAGCTAATAAACAATGTTTCTTTTACTTAGCCCTCCAAAAACAGTCCTTTTGTTTAGCCACAATTTACAAAAACAATTTGTTCATTTAAAATAAATCCCTAGACTCGACAATATGTTCAGATCCAGGAAAACCCAGGAACATATTTATAAGCTCAGTGTATTTCCAAACAAGCAACATTGTTGCGCCACAGAAACAATAGTTTAAAAGTTCTCTTGTTGATAAACTCCTGACAATGCCCCTTTGGTGTGAAAATGCTGGCACCACAATATCCACACACATTGCGACCTGATTAGAGAAGAGGGGTCTGTTTGCTGCTGTGGTTTATCCCATTGGGAAGCAAGGAGGTAGCATAGAGAGCGAGGGGCTGACCTGGTATTGGGAAGACCTGGGTTCAAATACTGCTTTAGAGGATTGGAGGGTAGAAGAGGCTCTGTCTAACAAATAAATCATCTTACAGACAAGGAAACTGAGGCACAGAGAAAAAAGCCTGGTCCCAGCACTTAAGTAGTTATGTGACATTGGTCAAGCCACCTAACCTCCTGAGATGAGTGAACTGGCAAGTAAAGTGGGACTTTTTGTTGTCTTTTGTTTTGTTCCTCAGCACTAAGGCAATCAAGTGCCTTTGAGTCTTGTCTCTGTTTCAATCAAGAGTCTTTGATTGAATTGGAATATATATATATATATATGTGTGTGTGTATGTGTGTGTGTGTGTGTATGTGTGTGTGTGTGTGTGTGCGTGCATATGTGTATATATATACACACATACATACATACATATATATATATATATATATACATACATATATATGTACTGAGAGGTTAGCATTTTGCTTTGGGGCTCATTCATTGGAAGAGTGTTGGTGTGGAGATTCTGGGTAGCCATAAAGGTGGCCCCCAGCTTTGAAAACCCAGATGTTGGTGCTTCTCTCTCTGGTAACTATGTATGTATTGCTATGGTCAGACAGAAGCCTGTCTGTTGATTTGTGTTGTTTGCTCTGCTTATATAATTTCTGCTTGTAATTTCTGTTTGTGTTTTCTCTGAAGTTCAGGGTGCTGACTTTTTCCCCTGTACTAAATGAATGATATATGTATGTTTAATTAAAGTGAGATTGTAAACCCCTTAAAGTTGCTTTCCTTAGAAAAGCAGATCAATGTACCTGTGCTAGCAGTCCTCCTTTGTGATGTTATTGGTCTTACACAGTCACAGTAGCAGCAAGTAGCACTGTTGTTACAAGTCAACCCACATTTGTTAAGCACTTACAATGAGCCAAGTCCTGTGCCAAGCTCTGAGTATAAAGAAAAGACAAAAAAATTAAAATTAAAAAAAAAATCTCAGCCCTTGAAGAGTTTACGGTCAAATGGGGGAGACAACATGCCGACAAGTACGTACAAAGAAGATTATAATACAGAATCAGCTGGAGAGAATCTCAGGAAGAAAGAAAACAGAGATTACGGGTTGGGAAAAGAATTCTGGCGAAAAGGTATTTACTAAATGAGAGGCAATCTCCATACTTCCCAAAACCTCTATTCTGGACCTTGATTGATTTGTCCCCATCATCCAAGAGCCTTGGAGGATGACTTCACACACTATGGTCAGACGAGGAGGCCCCAGTAGCCAAGCTGACCTGGTGAACATCTGCAGAGTGCTAGGTGTGGTGGTAGTGGTAGTAGTTGAGGGAGAAGTGGTGGTGCTGGTGACTGCTTTTATTCACTTAGGCAGCCAGGCATTATACTGGAGAGAGCACTGGGCTTGGAGTCTGGAAGACTTGAGTTCAAATCCTGGCTCAGACACTTTCTAGCCATGCAACCTTGGGAAAGTCATTTAATTTCTGTCAGACTCAGTTTGTTCATCTGTAAAATGATAACAATAATCATATCTAGCTCACAGGGTTGTTGTGAGGGTCAAATAAGATAATAGATATAAAGCAGTTATCATCATTATCACTATCGTCATCAGTACTACTGTTAAGAGATATTATTTAACCAAAACATTTGATGAGACAGAAACATGGTAAGGTCCATACTCCACAGACAGGTACTATGACAGCAAACTAAAGTATAGGCTCTCCATGGACTTAGTTAGCAAAGGGGTCCCGGTCACTAACATCTGCAGGCTGGTCCTTCCGGACATGGATCCATTCTAGGGTAGTATCACCATCAGGAAAGCTCTTCAAATAAAATCTCTCTCTGTCTCTCTCTCTGTCTCTCTCTGTCTCTCTCTTTCTCTCTCTCTCTATCTATCTCTTTCTATCTGTAGCTCTGTCTCTGTCTCCTCTCTATCTGTGTTCCCGTGTGTGCCTCTCTGTCTCTTTTTCTCTCTTTCAGTCTCTGTCTCTTTCTATGCCTGTCTCCTCTTTCTGTAGCCTTGTCTCCTTCTCTGTCTGTCTCTATTTCTGTCTCTGTCTGTCTTTCTGTGTCTATCTTTGCATCTGTCTCTTTAGTGCTTTCTCTCTCTGTCTTGCTCTGTCTCTGTCTCTCTGTCTCTGTCTCTCTGTCTCTGTCTCTGTCTCTCCCTCTCTCTCTCTCTCTCTCTCTCACACACACACACACACACACACACACACACACACACACACACACACTACATCACATTGATGTCTTATTTACTCCTGGAGTTAGTAGAGGACTGTTTCAACAATCTGGCTAGCCTGTTGTGGGGGTGAAAGACCAACACAAGCCCAACAACAAGAATGCTGCTGAAGCCCTGGTTCTTTTGATCTGCTTTACTAAGGAAAGCAATGTTAAGGGGTTGACAAGTTTACTTTAATCCAGCATACAGACATCATTCACTTAGTTCAGGGGAAAGAGCCAGCACCCTGAACTTCAGAGCAAATACAAACAAATTACAAACATCCACAGACAGACCAAATACAACTCATAGTTACCAACGTCCAAGTTCAGCCCCGGAGCTCATAACGAGGGCTGGCACAGAGTCACATGTGCCACCACTGCTGTGGGTAAGAGCTCTGAAAAAGAGAAAGCCAACCCCTGGTTTTATATCTTTTTCAGGGTCAAGGGTGAGTCACACATGCGACTCACCCATGTGACCTAGAATCGTCACAAAGAGGCAACTTAAACCCACGTGGTCTAAAAGCCTCTGATGTCCCAAACATGTCACTCAAACTCATGTGTAAACTAGGCCCTCTCCTGAGGCAAGGAGGTCACCAAGGATTCCCAAATCTAATCAAGGAAACAAAGGCCAAACTCTTCAAGAGCACTTGGTTGAACTGAGTGCTAAGAGCCCACCTTGTTTACCAACACAAAGACTTAGCTCAAGTCTTGCCTCTGATACTAGCTGTGTGTTGCTGGGCAGGTTAATTAGCTTTTCTGGACTGTAGTTCTTCATCTGTGAAAGGAAGGGCTTCACTGAGGTGGGCTCTTTACCCCCTATCTATTCTCAGTTTATGATCCTATGATCCTTGGGCATGTCAATATCCCTTTCTGAAGTCCTGCTCTTCTGGAAGTCATAGGAGTTTGGGCCATGGACTCACAGGTTTGAAAGCTAGAGGTACCTAGTATAACTCCTTCATTTTACAGATAAGAAAACTGAGGCCCATTGAGGATAAGGCAATTATTCCAACTATGGCCTCAGCACTTGCTAGCTGTGTAAGCTCTCTGAGAATCAGTTTCCTACTCTATTCAGGGGGCATATTTCTTCTACCTACAAGACAGGGTTGCTGTGGGGAAAGAATGTTGGAAATCTTAAAATGCAATACAAATGTAACTTATTATCTGTAATATGAGTGGGATGAAGCCTTAGTTTTTAAATGATTCTGTGAACTAGATTTCAGGCAAATTTAGACAAATGGACCTTGGGAAAGAGACTATCAATTAATCAACAAGCATGCCTAGCTCATACCTGCCTCCAGCTGAAAGTGATCTCATAGTACTTTCCACTCCTACTGTACACATTCTAACATGTATCATGTCTCTCTGTTGACTTTTCTCCTACCACTGGACTTCGATGACTCAGGAGGAGTGAGCGAGGCTGATGGCTTTGCTCAACTCTGCCTCACTTCAATCCAATTCACTCAAGAGTCAAGACCCAGTGGTCAGTTGGTCTTCTTTAAAAATGAAGACTCACCACCACCACCACCAACAACAACCACAACAATACATAATACCAGACTAAGTATTTTCAAGGCTTGACACTATGATTTATTCATCTTTCTGTCATTCCCCATGCAATGTGTCTCTCCCATTCCAGTATCATAGATTTAGCTGGACATCAGAGGCCATCTAATCTAACCCCCTCATTTACATTTAGGAGCTAGGGCCCAAAGAGGATAAGAGTGAGTGACAGAGGCTAGATTTGGACCCAGCTCTCTCCATTTCCAGTTTCATTGACTATACCAACTTGTCTCTCAAGTCTTGATAAAGGTAATTAGGTAAACAAATGAACAATAATCTGTAATGATTTTTAAAAAAAAAAATCACCACCTGGATACTTCAGAGGTAAAGTCAATAAGCATTTATTAAGAGCTTACTATGTGCCAGGCACTATGCCAATGGCCAGGGTGAGGATGATTGAGAAAGTATATCAACTGCCTGGTGAATTTCTTCTACAGATTTACAAGTCTAGGGCAACCTTTGATTCTGAGCTAATATAAAGGGGGCAGCAAAACCTTCTTGGCCAAATTTGACTGGAAGCAACATGGTAAAATGAATGGTTATTAAAAAAAACATACCCAAAACACTCTGGGCATCGAGACATATATCCTTCTTGTCCCCTTGGTCTCATGAGAAAAAGGAATAAAAAACCACTGAGAAGAAAAGGGGGAGGGGGGAGAGAAGAAGCCTAATTAATCATTAATTAAAATCATTAATCAAATTTTATTAATTATTCATCAAAATCAAAGATTTTGGAGCTGGGAAGGAGCTCAGCGGCCATCTAGTCCAATCTGTTCCTAAAAGAGGATTCCCCTCCCCTTCCAGTGCCTACAATTTGGTGGTTAAACATTTTCAGATGGAGTAGAACAATCCTCTTCTGGACTCCCTAAATAAAAATAAATTTTTCCTCACTTTAAGATAACATTTGGGGTTTTTTTTGTCACTTCTACATCTTGTTTCTCATTATACCCTTTGGGACCAGGCAGGGTATCTCTCTCCTTCCTGTGAGAGCTCTTCCAATATTTGAAGGCCCCTCTCATGATACACCTAAGCAGAGGAATGCTGATAAATGTTTAACAGTTGGGTCTCCAGGGGCAAAAAGTATACATGACACACTTTAAAGTTTAATCTATACAACTAACGTTTTCTCTAACACTTTCTGAAGTCTAGACAATCAATAAAACAATAAATCAAACCTTGATTTTTAGTATTCACCAATTTCCAAGGTGTAAATGTTCACACTGGAAACTGAACAATCAGTTGGTAGGAGCTGGCTTGAGAATACTCCTGATTCCAAGGATTCTCTTCTGGAGCCATCAGTTTTGTGAACTCATCCTCATATGCTTATAATTATTATCAATAATAGCCTGATATATTGTGCTTTAATTCTATATTAATATGAATAACAGTGATTTTAAAAGCCTCTGAGAAAACACAAAAGTCTATTTTTAAGCTAAGAAAGACTAAAATGGCCTAGAGCCTTAACGCTACAAGGCACATTTCATGTGTTCTATCCCTTGCTCCTTATAGCAACTCTGAAAGGTGGACAGGATGGGTATGATTATTCCCTTTGAATTCGGAGCTATTCCACCAAGGTATTGACAACATCTCATTGGATTCTCATAATAACTCCATGTGGGAGGTAGGACAACTCTAATTAATCCCATTTTACAGATGAAGCTTAGGAAGGTGAAGTCATAAAATCATAGAAGGTTACCTGCCAGAGGATGCCTCCTCTAGGAAGCTTTTGTTAATCCCTCTTGCTGGACATGATTTCTCCCACATCTGATCTAGTAACAATTTCTGCAACTAGGTCTTCTTCATATTCTGATTTGCATTGTTGGATCTTAGAGATCACCTGGTCTAAGATCTAATTTTTTGTATGCAAGATGGGAATCTTCTAGAACTGTAGTTTCAACAATGTAGGAAACTTCCAGTGTGGGAACTCCCTCAACCAAAGCAGACTCCTATAAGGTATAGTTTGAGAAAGTTGCCTGAGGCTCTGAGGAATAGTGACTTGCCTATGGCCAAATAGATAATATGTGTCAGATGCAGAACTTGAAACCCAAGTGTTGTATGACCTTGAGCAATCTCACCCTCCCCGTGCCTCAGTTTCCCTATCTGTAATTTGGTGGGAGGGGGTTGGACTAGATGATCTCTGAATCTCTTTCAACTTCTAGATATTATGATTCTGTAACTCAAAGGACAACCCTTTATGAATTACTCCACATTGTTTCTCTACCTTTAATTTATAAAAGCAGAAATGGAGGCCCAAGAAAGCTACATGATTTACCCAAGGTCATATAGAGTATAAATATAGAGTATAAATCAGGACTCCAATCCAGGTCTTCTGACCCTGAGTCCAGTTGTTTTGTGCAGCTGCATCTCAAACAACACAAGAAAACCATGAAGGAGATAGTCAAGAAATACAGGGAAACAAGAGTCAGGGCTTTGTAACCATTTCAGAATATGAGGTGATTTGCTAAAATGAAAGGTTCGGGCGTTGCCATTTGGGCCTGAACTCTGGGGAAACAGGGTTCCATGGGTCTAGTCCTTCATCCAAGTAAGTAAAGAGAGGATTAAGGCAGCATCTTTCAGTAGCTGAACAAGGACCACAAAGACACAAATGCTACCAATTATATTTCAACACAGACCAGTGCTGCCTTCAGCACAAACTCAGGGAAGGCACAAGGTTTCATTGTCAACCAGGGTGTTCTCCCAGAAAGCCTCCTTGTATCCTGGGAACGTGCAAGAGAAGATATCTTGCATGTGCAATTACTCAACACATTTTTAAAACTGTAAACACTTGTTCACATGTGGAGAAGTTTAGTGCTGTGAGGGCTTGGAAAAACCCACCTGGCAGGCAAGTTCCCTCAAATTTCTTGTTGCTTAAACAACAGGCTTCAGCTCTTGCTGGTTCAAATACAAGTCAGTGGAGAAATCATTAAGTGCGGTGAGAGTGAGATTAGTGGAAGATGGGGATAAAGTGTGACTTTAGAAATGTGCTATTTTTATCCTGGGCTCATAGAGTTTTCCTCTCTCCTGGATTTGCTCTCTCCCATAAAAGCCTTTCCTCTTCTCCTTCCCCACCCCCTTTTCTCCCACCTCCCTATTCCCCGCTCAAATTGCAGAAGTATATACATATAAAAATGCCGTCAGATCTTTGGCTGGTTATTCCTTCCAACCTTGATGGGTGAGTGACACTGAGAATGCAGACATTTCCAAATAAAAACCTAGAGAAGCATGATTGGCCGGGGTTTGTCTTTGAACCAGCGGGCGCTGGGGCTTCAAAGAAAATACACAGGCCTGCACATACACATCACTTCCAAAAATGTTCAAACAAAACATCAGAAGAGTTTGAAGACCCAGCATGTTAGTGGGGTGATTAGCATAAACTAGTTATAGCTTGTTATATCCACTCTGGCCCTTGGTTGCTTGAGAGTTATACTTCACGTGTGTATGAATCAGATGCCAAAGACAGAAAAGGCCCGTTAGGTCATCTAGTTCAGTTTACTGCCAATGCAAGATTAGTGCTGTTTCTACTTTTCATGGGCTAATTTTAAATGTCTCCAGCAAAGAACAGATTGTTTTGGAGTTTTTTTTCCTGATTTAATTTACAATTGTGAGACCACTGGAGAGGGAGAACAGCCAAATCCATGTCCTTTTGGAGCCTCATACATTCTGGGTGCTCAGCAAACATTGACATGAAAGGAATAACTCTAATTTTGGAGACTAAGAAAGTCAGCAGTGGAAAGATGATGACAATCTGTATTCTAGAATTTTAAAATTCCTTTGAAATGGAAAGCTGACCATCAGTACAACTGGCTATGATTTAGATTTCATGATTGGTAAAAAGGTCTGTGGTATTTTTTAAAAGATGTCTAAAAGTTCCCTTCTTTAAAAAATATTAATAGTAAAAATATTATTAAAAATAAAGTACCCCCCACAGCTACTTCAATCCCAAATGGTCTTACCCATTTTCAGGTCACTTCACTATTAGTAAGATCAGAAAAAATATAATCAAACAAGAATTTGAAAAATGTAATTAGTATCAGTAAACTATAATCATCCAGGGGCGTCAGGCAGGGTATGCTAAGGCTAATTTATACCAGCTTGTAAGAGCTGATGGTTAAATGTTCATTGTGAGATTTTACACTTTTGAAATAGGCAAAAGCTATAAATCAGGACTTGGTTTATTATTTTATTGGTTATTTAGAATTAGACATAATAATGTGGTAGAGAAAATACTAATAAATAAAGTAGATTAAATTTTAAAATGTATCATATGTATATTTTTTCCCCACAAAGTTGGTAGTTAAACATTTACCAATGGCCCCACTCTACAAATAGCTATTTCAATCCCTGGTCATCTTAAACAATTTCAGTTCACTTCACTGTTAAGAAGAATAGCAAACTATAATCTGGTATTCAAAAAATGCAATTAGTTTCAGTAAACTATGGTCATCCTGAGGGTTCAGGACTCGATTATTTTAGTTTCTTTCTCTTTGGGTCTATGATAAAATCAAAGAATTAATAGACAATCTGTTGTGTTCAGAGAATAATCTAAAACCAAAAATAGGTCAAGAAGTCAGAATGGTATTATGGAAAAACAAAACAAAACAGTGATTTGGGAATTAGATGGCTTGAGTCCAGGCTGTGCCTTGGCCACCTATGACTTTTACATGACTTTGGCCAAAGTCACATAAGCAATCTGGGCATTCATTTCTTGATCTATAAAACAAATAGGTGGACTAGGCTCTAGATTTTTAATGTTCCTTCCAGCTCTAGACCTAAAAATCTTAGCACACCTCTTTAACAGCTATTGTCTGAAAATGGGGACATAGTACCTTGGAAGAATAAAGATTTAAAGAGAAGTCTCATCTAGAGAGCAAAGAGGCCATATGATCTTTCTAAGAGGCTTTCGTTATCTCTATCCATTCAGTTATTTCCATGGACCTTAACTCCCCAAGTGGGAGTTTTGTCTGAAAAATCCCAATAGGAGAGAAGGAAGAAAGGAAGGAAGGAAGGAAGGAAAGAAGGAAGGAAGGAAGGAACAGAGACATGAAGGAATAAAGGAAAAAGCATTTATTAAGCATTACTGTGCCAAGCACTTTACAAATATTACCTAATTTGATATTCACAAAAATCCGGGTAGGTAGATACAATTATTTTCCCATTTTACAGTTGAGGAAACTGAGGTATACAGAGGTTATGTGACTTGCCAAGGTTTACGCAGGCAGCAAGTGTCTGAGGTCAAATTTGAACTCAGGTCTTCTCTGACTCGGGGCCCAGAATCCTATCTACTATGCCACCGAGCTGCCTCAAGATACTGCTGGGTTCATTAATTCTTAAGATAGTTCAATCCCTTCTTAGTAGCTGGGAAGGTCAAATGGAATGAATGCTGGTTCTGGAATCAGAGTATTCAAATTTAAACCTCCCTTTGGATACCTTCCCTGGACTGCATTTTATATGGCGGTGAAATTGAGGTCCAGGGAAGGTATCTAAGGTGAGATTTAAACCTAAGTGCACTGACTCCAGAACCAACATTCATTCCACTGGACTGTCCCAACTGCTGAGGAATTAAAGAACTCTCCATTTCCATGGAAGGAGTAATGAATCATATTCTCAGATGACTCCAGATAGCACAATTCTGAGTAAAAGTATGTTCATTTAGGCTTTGTCCCCAAACATGCATGCAAATATATTATTGTTATTATTAGCTTATTGTGTGTAACTGCTTTCTATTAGATATAATCCCACAGTCAAAGCTTTGTGTTTGTCTCGTAATTCCACCACGGATATTTCAGAAGCAGTGACATAAAGGAGGCATCGTGTTACTCCTAAGAGACTTGTTTGTAATACCGATTTGCCAAATGATGTGGTAATTACACAGGATTCAGTCAATTTTAAAAGGTGTTTTGGAATGGTAGGGTATTGCTACCATATGTGGTTGGTGTCAAGAAACATTCTCCTTGCTGAAAACTTTTCTCCGATTGTGACTCTTTGAAAATAAAAGGAACATCCCAATTAAATGTTCCTATGTCCCAGAAGAAAAAATCAGAAACTGTCCCAGGTTAGACGCAAGCTGAATGAGCAAAAGGAGCCCTGCTCTGGGCATCGGTAAGCCTGCCTCAAGTCTCTCCTTACTTGAATTTATCCTCCATTCAGCTGCCAAGGTGATATTTTTAAAGTGTAGGTCTCCCATGTCACTTCCCTAGTCAATAAAATCTGTGGGCTCCTTGTTACCTCCAGGATGAAATACAAAATCTTTTTATTTTTTGGTGTTTCAAACTCTTCCTACCTTAGTCCTGTCCTACTTTTCCAGGCTTCTTGCCATGTTCTCTTCCATACAGTGACACTGGTCTCCTTGCTATTCTGCAAATAAGACCCTTTACTCCATCTCTTGTCCCCAGGCTGTATTCTCCAGATGTCCCCCATACAAGGAATGTTCTCCCTCCTCATTTCCACCTATTGGCTTTCCTGGCTTCCTTCAAGTCCCAACTAAAATCCCATCTTCTACTGGAAGCCTAGAAGTTCCAACCCATCAATTCTATAATCTTTTCTCTCTCAATTATTTCCTATTTATTCTTTCCATTGTTTGTTTGAGCATATATGTTTGCTTGCCATCTATCCCATTAGATTGTGAATTCTTCAGGGTAGGAACTGTATTTTATCTCCTTTTGTATCTCCAGTACTTAGCCCAGTGCCTGGCACATAGTAGGTACTTAATAAAGCTGTATTGACTTAGTGAGTCCAGAGGTCTAGGCTCTATTTTGAACTTTGCTACTCCCTACCTGTATGACCCAGAGCAAGTCATTATTCAGCTCTGGGTCCTACTTTCTTTATCTAGTAAATAAAGTCCCTTCCAACTCTAAAGCTCTACAATTACCACAATCCTAACACGAAAAAGTGTTTTGACTTCAAAGATATCACTGAAACTTGGTAGGATGATTGTACTGTCAAAAGGAATGGATCAGGTAGATCTAAGCATATCTACTTTATTAAAAAAATAACAAAATAGGGAGTAGTTGAGGCAGAAGGGCTGCAATAGTGATGCTATATTTATTTAGAATGGTTTTTAATCTTATTTATATTTCTACATTTGTATTGTTAAATCACCTTAGCTTCTGAACATATACATATCCTTTCCTGTACTCCACAAGCTCACAAGTTCCTTGTGTGATATCAACCACACTTTAGATGTTAGGGCTTTTGGTGTTAAGCTGTGTTTTATTCTAGAGGCAAGCGAGATCCACTAAAGATTTTTGAGCAAAAGAATGATCAGGTCTGTACTTTTAGAGGATTGGTTTGGCAGCTATGTGGAGGACAGACCAGAGAGGAGAGAAACTAAAATTGGAGGCTATGACAATAATTTTCACTTGAAGTGATGAAATCTAACCACATTCCTTCCCCTATTCAAAAACTTCAGTCAGTCTCTTGTGTCTTTACTTGAAAATACAAACTCTTCAACTTGCTTCTTAAAGGTTTTCACAATTGGAATCCAGCCTGCCATTCCAATAATACTGGATATCATGAACTCCACCATCTAGTCAGAGTGGTTCACTTCTTATGGAACATTGCACAAATGATTAAATACAGTCAATGTATTAGTGGAACCAGCATCAAACTGATCTTCTAAAAGCACAGATCTGATCACTTCCATGCTCAAAAATCTTTGGTGGATATCACCTGCCTCCAAAATCATATTCAGTCTTACCATCTAAAAAGTCAGTTGTATGGCACAGTGGAGAGATTGCTAGGTCTGGAGTCAGGAAGACCTGAGTTCAAATCTGGTCTCAGGCATCTACTACCTATGTGACCCTGGTTGAGTCGTTTAACCGTGTTTGCCTCAGTTTCCTCATCTTTAAAATGATCTGGAAAAGGAAATAGCAAACCTCTTCATTATCTTTGCCAAGAAGGCCCCAAAATGGGGTCATGAAGAGTTGGACATGGCTGAAATGACTGAACAATGACAAATAACATCTAAAGCCCTTCATGAGTTGGCTCAGTCTACCTTTCCAGAATAATTTCAATGACTCCTCTTGCACTACTGTGTTCTCAGCATGTTAACTGAACTGATTTCTAGTCGACAACATGAAAGGTTATAGAGAAGCCCAGCTCTCCCACACACTGGCCCCTCCACCTCAATTTCAAAAAGATTACCAGAAACAATAATGATAAAGAAAACCAAAGAGAAACCAAAGTTAGTTCCTCCATCTGGTGCAGAATGCACAAAAAATGATCAGATACTAGTATAGGCTAGTAATGGTGTTTCCACACAAGGAAAACCACAGTGAGCCTTCATAAACAGATATGATGCCATCTGAATGGGGGATCGCCAGCATGAGCTCCAGTAATCGGAAATTTGAGAACAAATGTCAGCCTTAACCTGACAAACTGAGGCAGAAGATAGAGACTTTCCTCTTAGGTTCTTACATAGGGAGAGACAGAGATAAACTGGTACCTCAGTGTCAATACTGAGGGCACTGTGCAGGAGGACTTAAACAACTGTGATTTATATTGTCACCATGGGGACTGTCAGGACGAGAGAAGGTGACAGGACCAAAAGAGCAGATAGAAAATGACTGAGTCTAGAACCTATACTGAACTACCAAGAGGCTAAAATAGATTCCAGGAACTGAAGCAGGAGGGTAGAGGGTGGGAATTAGTACCAACCTCCGCATTCAGAATGGCAGCAATAGTAGTATCCAAAAGAGACGGGACCAAAAAGCATATCAAATCTACCCAAAAGTAGCAGAGAAGATAGGTCTAACCACAAAATCCCAATCCAAAAACTGAGGCTAAGAATATGAGTAAACAAATGAAAACACCAAATGCAATGAAGAAAAAATATAGGGTAAGAGAAGCCCCAGAGGTAAAAGTACTTAAAACCAAGAATAACTTTATTTACTTGAGTACAATCCCAAAAGGAGAAAAAAGTATATCTCGAATAGAATAAAAAGCTTTCAAAATCTCTAGTGAAAAGACAAGAGCAGAGTAGAAACTTTGGAATGCAAAAAAGAGTAAAAAGAAATAAAGTGTAAATTCATGCTAACAGCTAGAATGAGCTAACTGTTGAAGTGTTTTCAGTTTAATAGGAGGTCAAGGAGACAAGTACTTCTTCAGAATACCACTATTATCAAGAGGGAGTTAAGTAACACAAACAGGGGACCTGGTTGTAGTTTTGTTCTCCTATGCTGCTTTTAAAAAGAAGAAAGAGAAGGGAGAAAAAAGGGAAGAAGAGACCAACTCATCATGTCTATAAAAATGAGGTGTGGAGAAGAATACAAAAACATGGCATGAAGAGTGAAGAGTAGCAAAAGCAGGTATTTCATGACCAACTGGAGGGTCACACATGAATTTGTTGTAGAAATAAATTATTATCCACAGGCAAAGAGGCAAGAACAGGAAAAGAGTACAGAGAGGGAAAGGAGAATAGAGTCTGAGAGGCA
Source organism: Trichosurus vulpecula (assembly GCF_011100635.1). Lineage (NCBI taxonomy): Eukaryota > Metazoa > Chordata > Mammalia > Diprotodontia > Phalangeridae > Trichosurus > Trichosurus vulpecula. The sequence goes on along the minus strand of NC_050580.1, from coordinate 91,066,773 downwards.
ATAGTTACATATAAGACAAATTTAATTTCAGAGGGTCTATCAAAAGGTAAGATTTTAAAAAGGAAGTTTAAGAATTAGCCATTGGGATATGGGCTGGGTGAATAGAAGATGGGCAGAGGAGTAGCAACAGGTATTTTAAGAGGCATAGTTAAAGATTACTAGTGTCAATTATATTCCTTCTCTTTACCCATTTCCTTCTTTGCAAAGAGTAGGGGCATGAGGAAAAGGCAAATGATGGAGAGAAATGCACAATTATCACTCATAACACTGAATGTGAAAGCAGAAGACTTGTAAAATGGAGGAAAGTAGCATCAAGGATTAGAAAGCGAAATCTAACAATATAGGAAACACACTTGAAACATAAGATTCACAAAGTGTAAAAATTAAGGCTAGAGCAGAATTCATTATGTTTCATATGATTTTTAAAAGCAGGAGTAATAGTCATAGACTCAAGGCAATAGTAAGAAGTTAATATAGTTAAAAAAGATATTCAGAGATATCATAGGTGGTGAAATACTATTACACTTAATATGTATGCATCAAATATCAAAGCATCCGAGTACTTGAAGGGAAAATTATTTACATTATAATACAATAAACAACAAACCATAATAGTGAAGATCCCAGTGTGGCCCTTTCTGACTTAGAAAAATCCAACCCCCCCCAAAAGGATAAAAAAAAGAAATTTAGGATTCAAATAGAATATTTTTAAAAGTAATAAATGATAGATCTCTGGTGATTAACGATTAGGAATAGAAAGAAATATGCATATTTCTTAGCTGAACAAGACACCTCTACAAAAATTGAATGGCACAGCATTCTCATAAAAATGCAGAAAAATTAAACATATCCCTTATCTGACTATAATATAATGAAAATGTTGATTGTGAAATGATATTTAATAAAAGATTCAAGGTTAAACAGAGACTAAAAATTAATCCTAAAGAATTGGTGAGTCAAATAACAAATCATAGAAACAGTAGAAAGTTTCACTGAAGAAAATTATAACAATGAGAAAGCATAGCAAATTTTTGGGATGTAGCCACAATTATCCTTGTGGTGATTTTATATCTCTAAATACTTTTATTGATGGAAAAGAGAAAAAACAATGAGTTGAACACATAACAAAAACAGAGAGATTATAGAGGGGCTTCTTGTTCAGGTAAAAGCAGAATTAAGCAGCTTCTGAGGTTGTTTCCAGCTCAGAGAATTGGCGATTCCATGATTTTGTGAAGTGGATACAACCTAGATTAGTGCCAGCAACATTTTCCCACTTGAGATAAGTCCTAAACGCTTTCCAAAATAAATTTAGCTGCAATGATAATAACACATGTTTTTGTAGTTCTTTGAGGAATACTTTGCTCTTAACAACCCTCTGATGTAGGTAATTTTAGTCTCATCCTGATATTAAAATCAAGGAAACTGAGGTTTTTCAAGTGATTCTTGGCCTCTGCTAAGTCACTCTGTTTAAGACCACAGTAAGTAACAAGTACTTTTGCCACTTTACCATTAAGTGGCAAAGTCTGGACTTGAACCTGGGTCTCTAATGCTTTTCCCCACTGTACTAATCAGCTTCTTTGTAACTGTGAGAAGCAGCCTAGTGCAGTCAATTGAGTACCAGACCACAAATTAGGTACATCTCAATTTTATTCTCCTCTTAGACACCCTCTATTTGTGTGACAATATCCAAATCATTTAACTTCTTAGGGCCTCAGTTGCTTCCTACTTAATATTTGGATAACACTACTTGTGCTACACACCTGAGTGTTGTTGTGACAAAAGTTCTTTTTTAAACCTTAAAGCCCTATACAAATATGAGACATTTTTTACCTACACTGAGTTCAAAAAAATGAAGCCACTGATGTAGATTCATCCACCAACTGGCCTAGCTATCTTAAGAAGTGATATTGGTGGAGTGAATGCTATGCAGAAAATTCTGAGTCTGCTTTCTCCAGGGATGGTATTGCAGATAATGTGCCTCTGCCACCTCCCCCCACCCAGCCCTGCTCAGGAATTACAAGAACATGTTTGTACTTCTATTCTTGGTAAATCTAAACAAATACATTTAGAAGATATTATAAGACAAATCCTACATTTGTGTTTATGTCACAGAAACACTAAAAAGTCTGGTAAACTGGTTGCAAACATGCATGCTTCTGGGCAAGGAGTAAGGGTTAATGTGTTTCCCTAAGGGCCTATCTTAGAAGTGCAAAGTATTAAGAGTTGGAAGGTACCTTGTTGGAATTGAGTGAACCACAATGACACCATCTTGTGACTTAATTCTGGATCTAGCTCAGTGCCCTTTCTGTTCAATAATGGGTCTAGTGACCAGCCCAATTTCTGTCTTGGGAGAAAATTATATTCAATTGTAAGAAATTTTATTCAATTGTAAGAAAATTATATTCAATTGTAAGAAGACTTTATTGCATTGTTTGAACCTAGCCTTGTGTGGCTGGGAAGCTGGACCACCTCTACTTGTTGCTTAAAGATGCTTAACCAAGGAGTTAGGCTATGCTGACCAGAAACTGTCAGATCTGAAGACTGATGCAAGGAGTTTTCTCACAATTGTACTTCTCAGTCAACCCATATGTCTTATCTGAAAATTGGCCCTGTACTAGTAATCAGTTACTTTTTCCATATTCCTCTGATTGTTTAGGCACTTGGGGGAAGTGGGACACTTCTTTTTCTGATTTCAGGGAATTATAGCTGTTCATTCTCTCTCTCCCAACATGGAAAGTCCCTAATCTTTCCCCCAATTAGAAAATGGATTACCTAATTTTGTATCCTGGTTAATTGTTTTCTTTTAATTAATTGGTCTTATTTGATTGTTTTTAATACACAAAAATCTATCTCACTCTGTATTCAGGGTCTTTGGACTGACTGGGGAGTCCATTGACCCATTTATGATACCTGTTTTCCTATAAATTACATAGCTTGGATAGTTTCCTCAGTCATTATCTTCCACATTTTTATGGTCATTTTACAGATGAAGAAAGTGAGGCCCAGAGAGAAGCCTGAGCTCATTTAACAACACATGTTTAGAAGAGGAAATTTTCATGAGTAACATTTGGTCACTTTCTGATTAAAGAACAAATAGATGACTTAGTAAGATTGTTCCTGATTTTACATTCCCTTTTCCTCTAACCTCTTGCCATTCCATTCCAGGAGCAGGGCACCTGCCTGCTGCTCACAGAACTTACACAGCCATCACAATGGAAACAAGGACAGGAATTGTATAAAGTGATGATAACGATCAAGTCTGTGATCTTGGAGTATGACTTACTAAATCAGTTGTGAAAATAGATGGGGGCATGATACTGGTAAACCTGGAAAAAATAGTAAATAGGCTGCTTATTGAAATTCCACGTGCTTGAAAAAAATCCAAGGACTGCTTCTTCATTAGTAGAGAAGAAAATATTAAATTACATCTGCTGGTGTTCAAACGAAATTGCACATTGAGACATTTTAAGAAAGCAAGGGGGAATTAGCAATTATCACAGATTTCATTTTTAATTAAAAAAGTCAGAATAAAGGAATATATAATAGATCCCAAGGCTCCCTCTATCCTTGACTATCAAGTTACCTGTAAATTAGCCATGAAAATGCAGGCTGGGAACTCCTGAATATTGCGAAACGAAAAGCATCTCCGAGTCGATCTCACAATTGGCTGTGCTTCACAGAACAGGCAGTGCCTTTCATTCAGGTGTGTGGATGATGGGGACTGAAAGCTGAGGTTTGGGTCTCCTTTAATATTTTAAAGCGAAGCCTCATATTTCAACCAGTCAACTAGAAAAAGGCAACTTTAAAGCAAGACTCTTGTCTCCCGGTGCTCTTCCCACCCACCCCAATCCAATTAGAGAGTGGAGCTACCAATGCAAACTGCTCAATGATGTGATACAGAAACTAGACTGTCAGAGGGCAGAATGGATGAGTGGATTCAAGAGGTGTCTATGTTTTTTTTCCATGTGCCACAGTCAGGCTGCCCTCCACTCATTACTAAAGATCCCTTTCAGATTTCATGTTGTCCTTCACTAACGAGGCCTAGCAGATAGAGGGATTGACTTGAAGTGAGGAAGAACTGGGTTCAAATCCCACCTCTGACACTGACCAGCTGTGAGATCCTGTGAAAGTCATTGGACAGCTCTGAACCTCAGTTTCCTCATTTGTAAACAGGCGGGGTATGTGTGTGTGTGATAATTACCAGAGTTAGTACTACAGATCATTGGCTCTATTTTCCACCTGGCCACCATAGGCATCATCCAATGTCTGTGATGAAGGGGTCCACCATCTCTTCCATCCTCCATGTAACAATAACTGCTAAGCAACTTGTCAGCTTAAGAAATCTGAGAATAGCAACACCCCCAGGCTCTGCTTCTAGCTGCCCCATAACAGTCACCATCCAGAGGAGTAATGGACCTCTGTGGAGGAGAGCGCTACCATCTCCACCTCTATTAATTCCCAACCAATTGTAATAAATGGACAGGTACCCCAGGAACAGCAATGATGCTCCCTAGCACTGGCCCTGGTTTCAGCAGGACCCTAAAGACATTGCACAGAGAAGCAAGCCCTATGCATGCGCTGATGCAGCAGTCTCAACCTGCTCAGCATTCATAATGACTTTGTTGTTCTTGTTGCTGTTCAGACATTTTCAGTCATGTCCAACTCTTTGTGACCCCATTTGGGGTTTTCTTGGCAGAGACACTGGAGTGGTTTGCCATTTCTTCTTCCAGATCATTTCATAGAAGAGGAAATCAAGGTAAACAGGGTTAAGCGATTTGCTGAGGGTCACAGAGCTAATAAATGTCTGAGGCTGGATTTGAACTCAGGAAGATGAGTCTGTACGATTCCAGGTCCAGCAATCAATCCACTGTACCTCCCAGATGTCACTAAAAATCCAGAAAACAAAAACAAAGCAAACAAAAAAACTATGTCAGTGCTGAAGTCTTTGGTCATTGGTGGAACTAGAATTAAGCCTAGGGTCTTCTGACTCCAAAGTTAGTGAAGCAGGTCTTCCCACTATTCTATACTTCTTCTCTATTTAACCTCTTACAAGAAAACTTTAGCCTTGAAATTTCTCATAGATGGAGAAACAGCATAGTGGCTTAGTACATAGAACACTTGACATGGAGTCAGAAAGGCCTGAGTTCAAATCTGTCTTCAGATACTAGCTGTGTGGGTCTGGATAAGTCACTTAACCTCTGTTTACCTCAGTGTCCTTATCTATAAGATGGTGAAGATGATAGCACCTATTTCCCAAGGTAGTCATGAGGATCAAATGAGATCGTTGCTTAGCATAGAGCCTGGTACATATTAAGTGCTACATAAATGTCAGCTATTATTATTATTATTATTATTATCATTATCATTATTATTATTATGATAGACACTGTTTGTAAAGCATTTTGAAAACCTTAAGAGTCCTGGATTTGGAGTCAGAAAGGCCTGAGATAGCCTCTCATCTCAAACACTTAGTAACTGTGTAACATTAAAAAAAATCATTTGCCCCCTCTAAACCCCAATTTCTACGTTTGTGAAATGGGGAATCCTAATAGTACCTATCTTGTAGGGTTGTGAAGAGTATCAAATGTTTTAATATGAGTAAAATTCTTTGCAAACTTTGAGGTATTATGTAAATGTTACGTATTAGGGAAAAAAACTAAAAACTTTTCTATGCTCTATCAAAGAAAACAAAATGGCAAAAAGGATATTAAACGTAAACAGGAACAAATATATTCCTAAAATCTACTTGGATTTAGAATCAATGCTATAGTTTTATAACAGTTTAATATAGTTTCTATGTTTTAATGACAGTCACTGCAGCAGAAACTTCTGATGGAATCAATGCTAAGCTGAGGGGTCAGGACTTTGTTTTATGATCCCAGCTCAGCCACTGAATGTCTGTGTGACTCTGAGCAAGAAGTCATTTTCCTTCTCAGCCGCTCAGCTTTCATCAATCTATCAAGGATCTCTGATTTAAGAGGAGGGGCCAGGGAAGAGACTCTGTCTACCAAACTGACCTATCTTAAGGAGTTGCCTGATGTCCAGAGAAGTTGTTTGGCCATGATCACGTATTGAACTCAGGGCTTCCAAAATTCCATCCAGTATGCCACTATGCCTCTCATACTTCCATTTATTCATCTGCAAAATGTAGTCTGATGAAATAATATCTAAACTCCATGTCATTACCATGATAACATAAGGTGGGTACCTATTCTCTGGGGTACTATCCTTTCCTCTTGGTATAGCTCTTTACCTTTTGCAATGCATCTTCATTATACATATGTTATTTCATTGAAGCCCTACAACAGACACTATAAAGTAAGTCATGGAGGTGATATCCTCCTCATTTCCCTGGTGAATCAAATGATATTGAGAAAGATTATGTATCAGCTAACAAGAGGCAAAGACAGAACTGGAACCCTGATTTTTCAACTCTAAGTAGAATGCTCTTTCCACGTTCTATAGAAGTGTGGGCAATATTAGTGAGTCCTGGATCAAACGCGAGTTTTCTATGGTACAGGATATAGGCTGAGCCTTCTAATTAGCTATCTAGGGGATAGCTCCATTGAATTTTTTTTTAGGCAGGTAAAAATTACTTCCCTCGAATTAGCAAAAAATGATTTAATTCTTCCCTTATCCCTCATCCTCACCAAAATATTTCAGAGTATCTAGGGCCCTGCAGGTACTCTACAAACATTATGCAACTGACACTTAATAGCTGTGTTACCATGTCATTAGCTTCTCAGAGTCTCAATTTTCTCATCTCTACAAAACGAGGTTAACAACATTTTTTTCCTTTTGGGAAGCAATGTGGTGTCAGGGAGAGAGCACAGAATTTGGAGTCCAAAGACCTGGGTTCGCATTACCGCTCTCCTATGAGGCTACGTATGTGACCTTCAGAAAGTCACTTCTCTCTGTTCAGTTTCCATAAATGTAAAATGAGGGAGTTAGAGTAGGGGATTCTTAAGCTCCTTTACAGCTTGAAATCTATGATGCTGTGGCATCTGGGCTGGGATTCTTTAAGCTAGATTATATTACCTTTCCCTAAGCTTTGGGTCTTTTCATAATATTTGTGGTTGTATGAGAGCCAAAAACACAGTAACTGAATCAGATACTTAATTCAGCTATCATTAAGCTACTCTATTACTCTTGCAAGTTTCAGAAATGAGCATATTTATACCACTACTAGGTCTATATTCCAAAGAGATGAAAGAAAAAGGAAAAGAACTTATATGAACAAAAATATTTATAGCAGCTCTTTTTGCGGTGGCAAAGAATTGGAGATTGACGGGATGCCCATCAATTGGGGAACGGCTGAACAAGTTGTGGCATATGACTGTGATGGAATACTATTGTGTCTAAGAAATGATGAGCAGGATGCTCTCAGAAAAAGCTGGGGAAATTCATATGAGCCAATGCAAAGTGAAGTGAGTGGAACCTGGAGGTCATTGTACACAGTAAAAGTAATATTGTAATTAAGATAGAGATTAAGACAGTGATCCAAGACAATTCCAAAGGACCCATGATGAAAAATTCTATTCACCTCTAGAGAGAGAACCGATGAACTCTGAGTGCAAATTGAAGTATATTTTTGTCAGTTTGTTTAATTAAAAAAAAGAAATTAATGGATTTAAAAATCTTCAAACACTGACTTAAAGGAACTGCATTGAAGAGTTGTATATTTCCTTCAGTTACCTCTCCATAAAAGTGTGACATTTTCCCAAATAAACATCTCATTATTTTTGTCACTAAGGGAAAGCTCCTTTCCACCACAAGGTGTTAAGTCAGGTAGCAATCATTCTGAGAAGACTTAACATTTCTGTTTCTTCAGAATCATTCTCTTAATGATAATGCACACAGCCAAGGAGGCTCATGTAATGGTATATTTAGTGAGACATGAATTATGGGGCTTGAAGATGATAATGTGAAGGAAGGATTTACTAAAGGAAGACCAAGGCCTAGACAGCAGCTGGTCTGAGAAATGCAAAGTTAGGGCACATGGTTCAGCGTTACCTACCTATTCCATTTAGCTAGATCAGCCCTGGCCCCTTTTCAAACCTACAGCTATAACTAGAAATGGCACCTTGACAGCTCACTTGAATGTTTGTATTTATATGGGGGAGAGAGGGGATTGGGGGAGGGGGAGTGTTTTTAGACAAAGCCTCAAAGCCTGTGTCTTCAGAAGCAAATTGGAGTGTATTTTTGTCCAGATAATTCCTCTCCCCTCCCCCTGCCAAGCCACTTTTGCCAATAGTATCCAGATAATTGAAACACAGAGTGTCAGAGACCCGAATCGTGCATAAAATTACCTCCCTTCCCGATTTCCCTTTGTCTGTGCAAACACAGCCTTACTGTGTTGAAACCCTTAAAGGTTAGGGATAAACTTTCTTTCACTTTTATCCAATAAATCTGTATACTCCCAGTTTTTATATGAAGCTGGAAGTTATCATTGCAAACACTGGTCCATTGTTCAATGTTTCGGATGACAGGCAATTTCACAGCTTGAGGGCCAGTGATTTGATTTGGGGAGGAAGTAAAGGTTGGCAGTGGGAAAGGAGAGAAACAAGAAACAAAAAATATAACCGTAATAAGATTTATGAGCAAAATGAATATTTTACAGATGGAGAAGTCTATTTGGGACTGCAAAATACATGGCTTCTGTGTAAAGTTCATAAGCAAATATAGCTTATTAGAATCATAGGATATAGAGCTGGAAGGCACCTCAGAGGTCATAGGACAATCCCTTCATTTTACAGTTGAGGAATCTGAGGGACAGGGTGGTTAAGGGCCTAAGGCCAAACAGGTGGTAATAAGGAGAGGTAGGATCTGACCCTACCTTTCCAGTCCTCTCACTCCTAATGTCTCCCTCCACCACCCCCAGCTCCCACCATGGGCTCTGTAATTCAATGTCACTGGTCTCCTTGCTTTACCCTCCACCATGCCAGAAGTGGTCTCCCTCCTCATCTCTATCTGGCTTCCCAACTAAAATCCTACCTTCTATAGGAAGCCTTTCCTGAGGCCCTTAAATTCTAGTGCCTTTCTTCTATTGATTATCTCCACTATATCCTGTTTATCTTGCATTTGTACATGCTTGTCTGCATGTTGTCTCCCCACACTTGAGTGTGAGCTCTTTGAGATCAAGGACTGTTTTTTGCCTTTCTTTGTATCACCAGAACTTAGTACAGTGTTTGGAACATAGTAGATGCTTAATACCTGCTTATTGACTGAACCTAGGTCCCCTGATTCTAAAGCTCAATCCATTTCTATTGTACCATACTCAAATTTTTAAAATAGCAATTTCATGGTATGTCTGCATAAGCAAGACAAAATGATTCATTAGGGTAATAGTTTAGATGATTTGCTCTCCTCCCCTCGAGTTCCTTTGTGACCTTCTTTAGTTTGAGTTATCTTTGCTATCGGCAATAATAAAAGCTGACATTTGTGGATTGCTTAAAGGTTTAAAAAACTGCTTCCCTCACCTTAGCTCATTTGGTGCTCATAACCACCCTGTGCAAGGCAGGTTTATAGGGATTATGCCCCATTTTGCAGATTAGGAAATGGTCGCTCAAAGATGCTTCAAGGAGTTGCCCATGGTGACACTGCTAGGGAGTCTTAGAGTCAATATGGCAGCCTTTGTGACCAATATGGTACAGAGGGATAGACTGGCTCTGAAGACAGAGGCCTTGAGTTTATGAGCCTGCCTCTGACACTACTTTGCCCAGGTTGCTTAGACTCCATGGGCCTCAGTTTCCTGACCTATAAAATGAAGAACTTGGTGACCTCTGAAATACCTTCCAACCGTGGTAGATCCATGGTAGTATGTCAAGTCTCTCTAGGACCTGAAGCCAATGTTGCCCTTTTAATAATTAAATTCACTTAATAATTGCTCTGCTTTCCGCCTCACTTTGTCTATATTTCCCATGGAAATATAAAAGAATTCATCAGAATAGATGAGGAATGCTGTGTCTGGAATGATACTCTTTGCTAATTGTTATCATTTTCATACAGCTTCTGGCAAATTAATTAAGAAGCTTGTATAGTTATAAGCTGTTTGAATTCTAAAATTGCATCACACAATTATCCACAAACTTGCTGCAGTCTTAGAATGAATATTGGCATAAACCCTGAAAATATAAAACATTCATCTAAAATTCATTGTACATGTAGTTTTCTTATTTTTCCCACTCCTCTGTGCACTTACTAATTGTATAATTTTAAAATTCCATTTAGCAACATTTCCTATTAGTTCAAGGACATAAGTTAGAGAACACACTGAAAAATAAAATCCCTTTAGGAGCTTCCAGATTCGGATCACAAAGCAAGGAGAATTGAGAATTGACTTATGGAAACACTAAGAGAATTAAGTGGCTATTGTTTTGAAGAAATGCCATGGAATTGACATGATTGATTGAGGGTATCCTTTTTAATTAGAAACAAATCTGAAAGGTCTTTTATCTTTGTCAAGAAGAACGTTTATGGCCCAGCAATAGGGCCAAATAGTTGCTTTCTACAAACTTCTCCAAAGTCAAACCTCAAAGGAAAGGAATTATGTTGCATAGAGTAATTATAGCTGAATTCACAAGAGAAGACAGAACTCTTGTAAAGATTTCATGAATTAACATTGGAGAATTTTAGTACATACTTTTCTCACTTAGCATCCCTATGCCTACACTTTTCAGTGGGAGCTCTGAGAGCATATTCATGGGCTAGTAACACAGGGTCCAGCTGTAGGAAAACCTCCATAGCACACTGCCTTTGCCTAAATTCCCCCTGAAAGAACCAATGGACAATGATTCTGCCCACCAAGTCAAAGGAAAAGAAAGTATGGAACTTAGGAAGGCCAGAAGATGGGCTACCATCAGGTAGGGAGAACAGTTTCTGAATTGTGGAAAAGGAAGTAGAAAACCCAGATGATGCCTTTCCTTCCAAAACAGAGGCACTTTTGACAAAGAAATAGACCCAACCAACCTTCATACCTGGAGCTTGTCTCTCCTCATATCTCTTAATGCAAGGGGGCTGAGGCCAACTGTCAAGATAGCTGTAAGAGTCTGTCCAGAAATGGGATTGGGAGGAGCCAAAGAAAGAGGATCCCCAAAGGACATGTTGGATAAGACATCACAAGACAAGAATAAATGAACTTTATGCTGATCAAAATGACTAACCCTGAAAACAGAATGAAAAGAAATAATGATGTTATCTCTCATGAGAAGAACATGATGAACTACAAACACCTGAATATCATAAGATGAGAAATACTAGAATACTGTTCTGAATTTCTGAATATGGAGTATAGAAGCCATTTTTAAATTTTTATTATTTTTATTTTTTATAATTAAGATTTTTTATTTTTAGTTCACAACACTCAGTTGCACATAATTTTGAGCTCCAGATTTTCTTTCCCCCTCTCTCCCTTCCCAAGACGGCATGGAATGTGATATATCAGAAGAATTATGACCAATGGAATGAACCATGAGAAAGAAGAAACAAAACCAAAAACAGAAAGTGAAAAAAAAGAAAGAAAAACCAAGGGAAAAAAAATAGAGAGCATGCAGTATTGCTCAATCTGCATTCAGACTACATAGTTCCCTCTTTGGATGTAGATAGCTCTCTCCATCATGAGTCCTTTGAAGTTGTCTTTGAACCTTGTATTGCTGACAAGAGCGAAATCTATCAGGGTTAGACATCACAGAATCCATATATCTATGGTTGTGTATAATGTTCTCCTGGTTCTGCTCCACTCACTCAGCATTATATCGTGTAGGTTTTTCCAGGTTATTATGAAGTCTGTATCTTCCCCATTTCTTATAGCACAATAGTATTCTATTACCTTCATACACCACAACTTATTCAGCCATTCCCCAGTTGATAGGCATCCCCTTGATTTCCAATTCTTTGCTACTACAGTAAGAGCCACTATAAATATTTTTGTACATATGGGTCCTTTTCACACTTGTGTGATCTCTTTGGGATACAACCCTGGGAGTGGTATTGCTGGATCAAAGGGTATGAACATTTTTATAGCCCTTTGGGCATAGTTCCGAATTGCTCTCCAGAATGGCTGGATCAGTTCACAACTCCACCAGCAATGTAACAATGTTCCTATTTTCCCACATCCTCTCCAGCATTTATCATTTTCCTGTTTTGTCATGTTAACCAATCTGACAGGAGAGATGTGGTACCTAAGAGTTGTTTTGATTTGCATTTCTCTAATCAGTAGTGATTTCAGGCATTTTTTCATATGCCTATAGATATCTTTAATTTCTTCCTCTGCAAACTGCCTGTTCATATCCTTTGACCATTTCTCAATTGGGGAATGACTTGTACTCCTATAAATTTGGCTCAGTTCCCTGTATATTTTAAAGATGAAGCCTTTATCAGAGATACCAGTTGTAAAGTTTTCTCCCAATTTTCTGCTTCCCTCCTAATCTTTGTTGCATTGGCTTTTCTTATACAAAAACATTTCAATTTAAAGTAATCAAAATTATCCATTTTGCATTTTGTAATGCTCTCTATCTCTTGTGGTGTTATGAATTCTTTGCTTTTACATAAATCTGAAAGGTAAAGTATTCCTTGCTTTCCCAGGTTGCTTATAGTATCAGCCTTTATTCCTAAATCATGAACCCATTTTGACTTTATTTTGGTATATGGTGTAAGATATTGGTCTATGCCCAGTTTTTGCCCTACCATTTTCCAATTTTCCCAGCAGTTTTTGTGAAATAGTGAATTCTTAGCCCAGCCGCTGGATTCTTTGGGTTTATCAAAGAGTAGATTGCTATAGTCGTTGACTACTGCATCTTGTGCAACTATCCTATTCCAGTGATCCACGACTCTGTTTCTTAGCCAGTACCCAAGTAGTTTTGATGACTGCTGCTTTATAGTACAGTTTAATATCTGGTATGGCTAGGCCACCTTCCCTAGCATTTCTTTTCATTAATTCCCTAGATTTTCTAGACCTCTTGTTCTTCCAGATGAATTTTGTTATTATTTTATCCAGCTCTGTAAAATAATTTTTGGTAGTTTGATTGTTGTCATTTTTTATTATATTAGCTTGGCCTAATCATGAGCAACTGATATTTTTCCATTTATTTAGATCTGACTTTATTCGTGTGAAGAGTGTTTCATAATTATGTTCACATAGGCCCTGGATTTGTCCTGGCAGATAGACTCCCAAATATTTTATAGTGTCTACAGCCACTTTGAATGGAATTTCTTTTTCTATCTCTTGCTGTTGGACTTTGTTAGTAATGTACAGGAATGCCAAGCATTTATGTGGGTTTATTTTATATCCTGCAACTTTGCTAAAGTTGTTTATTATTTCAAGTAGTTTTTTACTTGATTCTCTAGGATTCTCTAAGTACATCATCATATCATCTCCAAAAAGTGATAATTTAGTTTCTTCTTTTCCTATTCTAATTCCTTCAATTTCTTTTTCTTCTCTTATTGCTACAGCTAACATTTCTAGTACCAAATTGAATAGTAGAGGTGATAGTGGACATCCTTGTTTCACCCCTGATCTTATTGGGAATGCATCTAGCTTATCCCCATTACAAATAATGCTTGTTGATGGTTTTAGGTAGATGCTATTTATAATTTTAAGGAAGGCTCCATTTATTCCTATGCTTTCTAGTGTTTTTAATAGGAATGGGTATTGTATTTGTCAAAGGCTTTTTCTGCATCCATTGAGATGATGAGATGGTTTGTGCTAGTTTTGTTGTTGATATTGAACCAGCCTTGCTTTCCTGGAATAAATCCTGCCTTATTCTCATGATAAGTTGCTGAAGTCTTTTTGCTAAATTTTTTTTTTAAATTTTTGCATCAATATTCATTAGGGAAATTATAGTTTTCTTTCTCTATTTTGACTCTTCCTGGTTTGGGTATTAGTACCATATTTGCATCATAAAAAAAATGGGGTAGGACACCTTTTTCACCTGTTTTCCCAAATAGTCTATAAAGTGTAGGAATTAATTGTTCTTTAAATGTTTGATAAAATTCACATGTATAACCAACTGGCCCTGGACGTTATTTTTTAGGGAGTTCATTATGCTCAATTTCTTTTTCTGAGATGGGGTTATTTAGGAATTTTACTTCCTCTTCTGTTAACCTGGGCAATTTATATTTTTGTAGATATTCATCCATATCCCTAAGTTTGTCAAATTTATTTATTTATTTAAATTCCTAATTATTGTTTTGATTTCCTCTTCATTGGAGGTCAATTCACTCTTTTCATTTTGATACTGGTAATGTGATTTTTCTTCTTTCTTTTTTTAAATCAAATTGACCAAAGATTTATCAGTTTTATTGTTTTTTTTTTCATAAAACCAGGTCTTGGTTTTATCAATTAATTTATAGAAGCCATTTTAACTTAAATACTTCCAATGTAAAATGATCCTCTTCTCTGTATTGAGGAAGGTATTATCCACCTGTTGAAACTAGATGCATCTTAGTTGTCCTTAGGTGACCACTAAGCAATGGTGTGTTTGCTTGACGTTCCTTGACATGAAAGCCACAGGTTAAAATTTCAATATGGATATTTATATCCCAGAAATTGGCAAACTTGATTTATCATTTTGTTGAATGTCTAGATTTAATAAAATTACAGATAAAATTTTAATAATGCATATTAAACTTAAAAGTATGTCATGCTTACATTTTTCATAAAGCCAGTTGTCAAGCATTTACTAGCATACCCCTGCCTTTAAATGTATATCCTTGTCTTAGTGACTGTTCTTTTTTCTTTTTGCTTCCACATATAGGAGAAACTAATTTAAATATTCAGGAAAAGCTTGACTCCTAATAGATGTCCTTTCTTCTCACATGTAATGATATTGTTCTCTTCCTGTTAGGCTGACATGTATAAACACACACACACGCATATATTTATAATATGCATGTACATGTATGGATATATATGTGTCTGTGTGTATGTAGATATATATGTGTGTGCATAACATTTCTTGATCCCTTAAGTTATGTGAATCATTTTTTAAAGAATCAGTTTCCCGAGTTGGAAGTCTTTTTAAAAATAAAACATTGACAGTATGGCCTGTCAGAGAGTGATTTTTATTCCAAGATAAAACAAAGCATTGATAGAGAGAATCCACAGGTTGCCACCAATTTTTCAATAAAGGCACTTGTTCCAAGAGTAATAAGAAGTAAACTTTCCTAGATCATTTTGTCTACAGCAAGTAACATGTTCCAATCCATCAAATCCTGTAGGAAAAAAACAGGCAAGATTTAACAAATCATATTTTCCCAAAGCCTGTTAAACCAAGATAAGTAAACAATGTCCTTTGGAAGATTATTAACTAATCCAGGCCAATATGGCACTGGGAATATTTAACTTGATCACTAACAAATGTTTGGAAGGGAATAAATCAATATATGTCTGTGTGGGTGTGAGTCCTTGCATTCACATCAGTTGCATTTAATGCTAGTAAGAGGGCATTTGTAGCCAAAAATGTTGAGGCTGTATCTGTATGGACCACATTGCTTGTGCTGTGCCCTATGTGTTTTTCTCATCCCCATCTTTGCAACACCAAGACAAATAACCTTGTACCAGCTATCTCAACCAGAGCCGTTTCTCCATTTTCAGTGAAAAAAAGATCAGCAAATTTATGAAATGGGCTTATTTCTGTCATACAGATGAGAAAACTGAAGCCCAGAGACTTGCCTTAGAGTACACAGGTAATAAGTAGCAGAGCATGTCTTCAAACCCAGTTTCTTCCCCATTTCTGCGTTATCTTAGGTTGATTAGGTTGATGTTCAGTTGTGTCCAACTCATCATGACCCTGTTTGGGGTTTTCTGGTGAAGTCACTGGAGTTTTTGCCATTTTCCTTCTCCAGCTCATTTTACAGATGAGGAAACTGAGGCAAACAGAATTAAGTGACTTGCCCAGGGTCACACAAGAGTCTGAGACCAGATTTGAACTTAGGAAGATGAGTCTTCCTCACTCCAGGCCCAGCACTCTATGCACTATGGCCCCACCTAGCTTCCCATCTCAGAAAGGCAGCATAGTGTATTGCAGAGTTCTAAACTTGGAGTGTAAAGACTTAGGTTCAAATGTTGTCTCTGACACTTATTAGCTCTGTGATCGTGGGCAAATCTTTCAATATTCCTGAGTCTTGGTTTCCTCCTCTGTAAAATGGGGATAATAATACCTGTAGGAACCACCTCATAGGGTTCTTCTGAAAATCAGATGATGCCACAAATACATTAGTACATAAAGGGCTTTGTAAACCTCAAAGCATTATGTCAATGCCAATTGCTGTTGTTATATCCTTGGACACTCACAATGTAAAGTAAGAAGGAAAAACATTTGTGTAACCATTTTTATAGAAGAAGAAACTGAGGCCCAGAAGGTCACTTTCCAAAGGCTAGTCAAAGTGAAAACTAGAACCCAGGTCTTGTCATTTCCAATCCCTAATTCCTTGCCCTAGAAGACTTGGTTGCTGAAATCAGTATGTATATGTAGAATGATCAGAAAAGCCCTGGACTAGGAATCAGACCTCTATTGTTAACTTACTGCATGACTTTGACCAAGTAATTTTACATCCTTCATCCTAAGTTTCCATATTCATAAAAATGAGGGGATTAGATCAAGCTAGAAAATTCTGTGATCTCTGCATCAGCCTTGAAATCTGTTCCACAATTCAGGAGTAATCATTGTGTTAATTACAAACCTTACCTATCATTCTAGTTTTTGCCAAATATCTTATAAGCAGTATAGGCATTCTGGCAGTTGAAGGGTGGTAGTATGTTAAGCCAAGGAATTATTTTGGTACTCAAAAGATCCTCAGTTTCATTGATGTAAGCGATCCTTCTATATAGAAACCTCTGTACACCCCAGGAGATAGTTGAATGAATCTCTATGGCAAAAAAAGAATGATAGGAAGGCAGAAGAGAGAAAGAAACAGAGAGAAAGGAAGGAAGGAAGGAAGGAAGGAAGGAAGGAAAAGAAAGGAAGAAAAAAGAGAAAGAAAAAGAAAAATCATCTTTTTAATCAGCCTCTTCAATTTTTTTCCTTTCTTTTGTATTCTGAACTAAAGAAATACAAACTAAGACAAATATTTGCATATATAAAGACCATAGAAAGAGGATTGGACTTGCAGCTTTGAATTTGCTCCAAGTATAGCTTACTTCTCCAATGTGTACAAAAATTCAATATGTGACTTTCAAAGCGTGTCTTGCTTGTCTGTTTTCTACTGAACTCCCTTCTGTTCTCTTCTATATATTTTGAAAAAACATGCTTCAATGAAGCTCTTGTCTTATTTATTTTATTTTTTTTATTTTATTTTTTTTTCAAATTTATTTATTTTTAGTTTACCACACACGGTTCTACATAATTTTGAGTTCCAGATTTTCTCCCCTCCCTCCCCGCTCCCACCCCAAGACGGCCTGGAATCTCATATAACTACCATGTATAACTTCGCATTGAATTAATTTATACACTAGTCAAGTTGTGGAGAAGAATTATGACCAATGGAATGAATCATGAGAAAGAAGAGAGATAACCAAAAAAAACAAACAAACAAACAAAAAAAAAACCAAAAAACAAAAACAAAAGAGAAGCAAAAAAGGCAAGCATGTAGTGCGCCTCAATCTGTATTCAAACTTCACAGTTCTTTCTCTGGATGAAGATAGCATTCTCCATCGTGAGTCCCCTGGAGTTGTCCTTGCACCTTACGTTGCTGAGAAGAGTGAAGTATGTCAGGCTTGGTCCTCACATAATCCATATATCTGTGGTTGTGTACAATGTTCTCCTGGCTCTGCTCCGCTCACTCAGCATTATGTCGTGTAGGTTTTTCCAGGTTGTTACGAAGTCCGTATCATCCCCATTTCTTATGGCACAATAGTATTCCATTACCTTCATATACCACAGCTTGTTCAGCCGTTCCCCAATTGATGGGCATCCCTTTGATTTCCAATTCTTGGCTACCACAAAAAGAGCCGCTATAAATATCCTTGTACATATGGGTCCTTTTCCCGCTTGTGTGATTTCTTTGGGATACAACCCTAGAATTGGTAATGCTGGGTCAAATGGTATGAACATTTTTATAGCCCTTTGGGCATAGTTCCAAACTGCTCTCCAAAATGGCTGGATCAGCTCACAACTCCACCAGCAATGCAACAATGTTCCAATTTCCCCACATCCTTTCCAGCATTTATCATTTTCCTGTTTTGTTATTTTAGCCAATCTGACAGGAGAGATGTGGTATCTAAGAGTTGTTTTGATTTGCATTTCTCTAATCAGTAGTGATCCAGAGCATTTTTTCATATGCCTATAGATAGCTTTAATTTCTTCCTCTGAAAACTGCCTGTTCATATCCTTTGACCATTTCTCAATGGGGGAATGGCTTGTGTTCCTACATATTTGGCTCAGTTCCCTGTATATTTTAGAAATGAGGCCTTTATCAGAGATACTAGTTGCAAAGATTTTCTCCCAATTTTCTGCTTCCCTCCTAATTTTTGTTGCATTGGCTTTTTTTGTACAAAAACATTTCAATTTGACATAATCAAAATTATCCATTTTGCATTTTGTAATGCTCTCTATCTCTTGTTGGGTCATGAATTCTTTTCTTTTCCATAAATCTGATAAATAGACTATACCTTGCTCTCCCAAATTACTTATAGTATTGGCCTTTACTCCTAAGTCATGAACCCATTTTGACTTTATTTTGGTGTATGGTGTCAGATATTGGTCTATGCCCAGTTTTTGCCCTACCATTTTCCAATTTTCCCAACAGTTTTTGTGAAATAATGAATTATTAGCCCAGAAGCAGGCCTCTTTGGATTTATCAAAGAGTAGATTGCTAAACTTGTTGATTTCTCCTACTTGTGTACCTATCCTATTCCACTGATCCACACCCCTGTTTCTTAACCAGTACCAGGCAGTTTTGATGACTGCTGCTCTGTAGTACAGTTCAATATCTGGTATCGCTAGGCCACCTTCTCTAGCATTTCTTTTCATTAATACTCTAGATATTCTAGACCTCTTGTTTTTCCAGATGAATTTTGTTATTATTTTGTCCAGCTCAGTAAAATAATTTTTTGGTAGTTCGATTGGTATGGCACTGAATAGATAGATTAATTTAGGTAAAATTGTCATTTTTATTATATTAGCTCGGCCTAACCATGAGCAACTGATATTTTTCCACTTATTTAGATCTGATTTTATTCGCGTGAAAAGTGTGTCGTAGTTATGTTCATATAGGCCCTGGGTTTGTCTTGGCAAATAGACTCCCAAATATTTTATAGTGTCTACAGTAACTTTGAATGAAATTTCTCTTTCTATCTCTTGCTGTTGGGCTTTGTCCATAATGTATAGGAATGCTGAGGATTTATGTGGGTTTATTTTATATCCTGCAACTTTGCTAAAGTTGTTTGTTATTTCAAGTAGTTTTTTACTTGATTCTCTAGGATTCTCTAAATAAATCATCATATCATCTGCAAAAAGTGATAATTTAGTTTCTTCTTTTCCTATTCTAATTCCTTCAATTTCTTTTTCTTCTCTTATTGCTACAGCTAATGTTTCTAGTACCAAATTGAATAATAGGGGTGATAGTGGACATCCTTGTTTCACCCCTGATCTTATTGGGAATGCATCTAGCTTATCCCCATTACAAATAATGCTTGTCGATGGTTTTAGGTAGATGCTATTTATAATTTTAAGGAAGGTTCCACTTATTCCTATGCTTTCTAGTGTTTTTAATAGGAATGGGTGTTGTACTTTGTCAAAGGCTTTTTCTGCATCTATTGATATGATCATATGGTTTCTGCTGGTTTTGTTGTTGATATGGTCAATTATGCTAATAGTTTTCCTAATATTGAACCAGCCTTGCATTCCTGGAATAAATCCTACCTGGTCATAGTGTATTATTCTCATGATGAGTTGCTGCAATCTTTTTGCTAATATTTTATTTAAAATTTTTGCATCAATATTCATTAGAGAAATTGGTCTATAATTTTCTTTCTCTGTTTTGACTCTACCTGGTTTGGGTATTAGTACCATATTTGTGTCATAAAAAGAATTTGGTAGGACTCCTTCTTCACCTATTTTCCCAAATAGTCTACAAAGTATTGGAATTAGTTGTTCTTTAAATGTTTGATAGAATTCACATGTAAAACCATCTGGCCCTGGAGATTTTTTCCTAGGGAGTTCATTGATGGCATGCTCAATTTCTTTTTCTGAGATGGGGTTATTAAGAAATTTCACTTCCTTTTCTGTTAGCCTGGACAGTTTATGTTTTTGTAGATATTCATCCATATCTCTAAGCTTATCAAATTTATGGGCATACAGTTGGGCAAAATAATTCCTAACTGTTGTTTTGATTTTCTCTTCATTAGAGGTGACCTCACCCTTTTCATTTTTGATATTGGCAATTTGATTTTCTTCTTTCTTTTTTTTAATCAAATTGGCCAAAGGTTTATCAATTTTATTGGTTTTTTCATAAAACCAGGTCTTTGTTTTATTTATTAATTCAATAGTTTTCTTGGTTTGAATTTAATTAATCTCTCCTTTGATTTTCAGTATTTCTAATTTGGTATTTAATTGGGGGTTTTCAATTTGCTCTTTTTCTAGCTTTTTCAGCTGTATGCCCAGATCATTGATCTCCTTTTCCCCTATTTTATTCATGTAGGCATTTAGGGATATAAAACTTCCCCTAAGAACTGCTTTTGCTGCATCCCATAAGTTTTGGTATGTTGTTTCATTATTGTCATTCTCTTGAATGAAGTTATTAATTGTTTCTCTGATTTGTTCTTTGGCCCACTCATTCTTTAGAATTAAATTATTTAGTTTCCAATTAGTTTTTAGCTTATTTTTCTATGGCTCTTTATTAAAAATGATTCTTATTGCATCATGATCTGAAAAGGATGGTTCGACTACTTCTGCTTTTCTGCACTGGATTGTGAGGTTTTTATGCCCTAGTACATGGTCAATTTTTGAGTATGTGCCATGTACTTTTGAGAAGAAAGTATATTCCTTTTATTCCCCATTCAGTTTTCTCCAGAGGTCTATCATATGTGCCTTTTCTAAAATTCTGTTTACCTCCTTAACTTTTTTCTTATTTATTTTGAGGTTAGATTTATCAAGTTCAGAAAGGGGGAGGTTGAGGTCTCCCAATATTATAGTTTTGCTGTCTATTTCTTCCTGTAACTCCCTTAACCTCTCCTCTAAGAATTTGTATGCCTTACCACTTGGTGCATATATGTTAAGCAATGATATTGCTTCATTGTTTATGGTGCCTTTTAGCAGGATATAATGTCCTTCCTTATCTCTTTTAATTAAATCTATCTTTACTTTTGCTTTTTTTTTTCTTTAGCTGAGGCACAATATATTTTACTCCAGCCTTTTACCTTTATCCTATGTGTATCTCCCTGTTTCAAATGCGTTTCTTGTAAACAGCATATTGTAGGATTATGGTTTTTAATCCATTCTGCTATCTGCTTCTGTTTTGTGAGAATGTTCATCCCCTGCACGTTCAGGGTTATGATTTCTATCTGTGTCTTTTTCTCCATCCTAATTCCCCCTGTTTATGCTTTTATTTCTCCCTTTCCCCTTCTCCTTCTCAACAAAGTTTTGCTTTTGACCGCTGCTTTCCTCAGTTAACCCTCCCTCTTTATTCCCCTCCCTTATCTTACCGTTACCCACTTGCTACTTCTCCTCTCCCTTCTGACCACCCCCCTCCCTTTTTCCCCCCTTACCCTCCCACTGCCTGTAGGACAAGTTAGATTTCTAAACTTATCAGAGTATGTTATTCCCTTCTTGAACTAGATCAGATGACAGTATAGCTCAAATACTGCTCTTTTCCCTCCCTTCTTTCCCTCTACTATAATATGTTTTTGTGCCACTTCATTTGGTGTAATTTACCCTTTTCTACTACCTCCTTACCACTTCCCTCATAGCCCTCCCTTTATATCTCTCACTTATATTTTATATCTTTACATCAGTTAATTTATACAGGCATTCACAACCTATGTATGTCCCTTTCAATTGTCATAATAGCTGTACCATTCTCAAGACTGACTTATATATGTATATATATATATATATATATATATATATATATACATATATATATATACATATATATATATAAAACATACATGAGATGATATAATCCCACATAGAGATGTAAACAACCTGCCCTTATTGGTTAATGAAGTTTGTGGGGTTTTTCCCCCTGGTTACCTTTTTATGTCTCTCTTGAGTTTTGTATTTGGAGATCAAATTTTCCATTGAGTTCTGGCCTTTTCATCAGGAAGGTCTGGAATTCCCTTATTTCATTGAATCCATCGCCTTGCCTGGAAAATTATGCTTAGTTTTGCTGGGTAGTTGATCCTTGGTTGTAGTCCCAGCTCCTTTGCCCTTCGGAATATCATATTCCAATTTCTCCTGTCTTTTAATGTGGAAGCTGAGAGATCCTGCGTGATCCTGACTGTAGTTCCACGATATTTGAATTGCTTCTTTTTGGCTGCTTGCAGTATTTTCTCCTTGAGTTTATAGCTCTGAAATTTGGCTATAATATTTCTTGGTGTTTTCAGTTTGGGATCTCTTTCAAGGGGTGATCGGTGAATTCTTTCAATGACTATTTTGCCCTCTGGTTCTAGGACCTCTGGGCAGTTGTCTTTGATAATTTCTTCGAAGATACTGTCAAGGCTCTTTTTTTCATCGTGGATTTCTGGTAGACCAATAATTCTCAAATTGTCTCTCCTGGATCTGTTTTCCAGGTCAGTTGTTTTGCCAATCAGATATTTCACATTTTTTTCTATTTTTTCATTCTTTACGTTTTGTTTTATTACTTCTTGGTGCCTCATAGATTCATTAGCTTCCACTTGCTCAAGTC
The DNA here is from genome assembly GCF_011100635.1 of Trichosurus vulpecula. Taxonomy (NCBI): domain Eukaryota; kingdom Metazoa; phylum Chordata; class Mammalia; order Diprotodontia; family Phalangeridae; genus Trichosurus; species Trichosurus vulpecula. The sequence continues at coordinate 91,043,928 of NC_050580.1, read as the reverse complement.
TAATTTTTAATGAGTTAGTGTTTACATTTTGCTTTTGAGTCTCCTTTTCCAATTGGTTGATTTTGCCTCTCAGGGTGTCATTTTCTCTCTCTAGATTTCGAATCTCCGTAGCCATTTCTCCAATCTTATTCTTCAGGGACTTTTCCATTTTTTCCGTGTTTTCTTTTACCTCCCTAATTTGGTTTTTAAAATCCTCCTTTAGCTCTTCCAGCAGTGCTTTTTGGGCTGGAGACCAGTTCATATTACCTTTTGAGGTATCTGATGTATCTACAGTATTGTTACTTTCCTCTTGCATATTTGTCTTTTGATCTTGCCTGTCTCCATAAAAAGAATCTATTGTCCTCGGTTTTTTTGTGTTCTTCTTCATGTTGGGTTGCCTTTTGCTGGCTTTACAACGAATTTCTATCTGTGGGCCTCAGGGCTTTCTGTCCCAGCTTTCTTATTCTGGGGGTTGTGAGTCTAGAATTATAACCTTCAGTTTCCTGAGGTGTGGGGGAGGGGTCTGGCTCCCTGGAGTCTCACTCCCTGTGGGTGCTCTTCAGCACTTGCTTTTCAGCAATGGTCTCAGCTGTTTTTTGTTTGAGCTGATGTCTGGCACTTCCCCTGGGGGAGCAAGGTTATGTCTGGGCTCCTGGCGTTGACCCCTGCTGACTCTGCCCCTATGGGACTAATGAACTTCTGCTATTTGACCACTGAAGCCCCACTACTTTCTGCTCAGTTCCAGCGTTCTTTTGTTTTCCCCGAGGGATTCTCTGGGTGGGGAGGGGAGGGATTAGAGCTGGTTACCTGGACATTAAGAACTCCCGGAAGTTCAAGAAGCCGCATTTAATACGTTTGGGCTGCAAACTTCTGGAGACGGTGTTTCATGGGTGGCGTTGCGCTGCCTCTCGTCGCTTCCACAGACTGCTGTCCTGTGTTGGGAGGCTTGGGGATCTCCGCCGGTTTCGGGCGCCCACCTTTCTCCCAGCCCGTCTCGCAGGTGGATTTCCCAGCCAGCCGCTTCCGCCTTGGTCTGGAGCAGCTCCGCACCAAGCACTCTCCGAGCCTACAGGTTCGTGCCTCCGGCCTTTCAGACTCTCCTGGCTCGGAAATTTGCCCCACGCAGACTGCTCGCGGTTTCTGACTCAAATCTGCTCAAATTCACTTTTTTATAGGAATCTGACAGACCTTGTGAGAGAGCTCCGGTAAGACGCTGCCTTCATGTGGCCATCTTGGCTCTGCCCTCTTGTCTTATTTAAAAAAACATTTTGGTAACTATTGCTACCTCCCAAATTAAAGGGAAGAGAAATAAAATTTTTGTCTTAAATATGCATACTTAAGTACAACAAACAAATCTGTAAGCTGGCCCTATATATGTTATTCAGCAACTTGAGTTCATAACTTTATTGGCAGGATATAGATTTCCTATTTCATCATCAGTTCTATTAAATCCTAGGCAGTCACTACATTGACTAGAGTTCTTGATTCTTTCTTCGTTGATTTTTTTACAATTCTGTTTTTATTGAGTAAATTGTCCTTGGGTCTTGCTTATTTCCCTCTACATCAGTTCATACAAGTCTTTCTAGGCTTATCCGAAGCCATCCCTTTCATCATTTCTTATGGCATGATGGCAGTAACAATGACAACAACAGCTAGCATTTATATAGCACTTTAAAGTTTGTAAAGCCATCTATATACACACACGCACATATATGTATACATATATAAAATATAAACAGATAGCTAGCTAGCTAGATCGATAGACAGATCTTATGTGATCCTCACGACAACCCTGGGAGAGGTTGATGCTATTATTATTCCAATTTTATAGATGAGGAAACTGAGACTGACAGAGATTAAATGATTTGCCCAAATTCACAAAGCTAGTAAGTGTCTGAGGCAGGATTTGAACTCAGGTCTTCTCCAAGACCAATATCTTTTCTGTTATGTGACCTAGCTGCCTTTCAGTAGTGTTCCAGGACATTCATATGCAATCATTCAATTTGGGGGCTAGTGATAGTTACCAAAACTTTTATTTTTTAAGGAAGGTAAGAAGAAAGGCTCATTGAAGCATTAAAAAACACAGATGGGAACAGAAGGCAGGTAAGCAGGAAACAGACAAGCAGAAGAGCTTTGAAAGTTCCATGCAGAATTTCCTCTCTACTTGGGAGAAGCAAGTTCTACTTTGGAGCAGATTCACAACTGCATATGCAATGCTCATACCCTTTGTATTCTCCTTCCTCAACTAAGGAACAGCTTAGTTAGAATCTCCCTTAGTTACCAATTCTTTGCTCCTCCAATAGAGCTGCTCTAAACATGTTTGTTCATATGGGTCCACTTCCTCTGTCTTTGATCGTGGTATCTCTGTTTCCAAAGTTGGGTAGTCTGATCCTTGGCCAAAAGACCCAAAGCCCATTGCTGGTTCCATGCTGAATGTCTTTCCAGCTAAGTAGTACATCCACAGCTTGCCCTTCACTGATTTGGCCTTTGAGAATTTAAGCCACAATGAGACATCAGAGTAAAGGTTTAATGGAGGAAGCAATAGATAAATATTTACCTTCTGTAGGAAAACTATAGACTTGTAATCTTATTTGTGGCCTAAAAGGTTTAGCATTTATTTTCCTCTGGTCTTTAGAGTATTCTAAGTGTTAACCCCAAGAGTTAACACTAACACCTACCCCTTCCTACATCGGTTGCTTAACCTCCAAGAATGACTGGGAAGGCAGTGAGGCTCTGGATCGCAGCAAATCAGCACAAGTCCCTAATTGTGTCTCCCAAATCTGTATTGACTTTCAGTTTGATGAGGCTTCTGCCTTATAAATGGGCAAAATAAAAATAAAAATGAGCTTCATTAGGGCCTAAAGGTCTGGTGTCTTCACACTGGAAAACAAAGACCTATGTATTTTAAGTCACAGCACTGCACACAGAACATTGCCCTGAGTCATTAAGCTTCTCTCCCTGTGTAGGCACTGCCATTTGGAAGAGCACAGACAGATACATCTTAGTGATCAATGGACTCTTGGCACGTTGTTAGAGGATCCTGGGAATATTTCCTTCTGACTTCCTTTAACTCTCCTTAGTAATGAATGGCACAGAAGGGGGAGCACATGCAGTAATTACCTTCAACTGTGGGTCCTGAAATGTTTCAGAACTCTTTTCTTATTTAAAGATCTTTAGTTCTAGATGAGAGACTTGCACATGGGCATCTTTCCAACAAGCGATAAGCCTTTAGATAACACTGAGGTAAACTCTCCAAAAACACACAGTGACCTATTCTGCCTTCTATGATAAAGTTACATTGATATGACTTAAGGGGCTCTAAGGCTAATTAGCATTAAAATGGATTTTGGTTTGTTAGTTTAAACCTTCTAAATAAAGGTTAGAGGGCATTTGCTTCTTTAAACCTCAAGTAAATGAGTTACTTGTTTCTAACTCAAGGAACCCCTTATACTTGTCTTCAAATCAATTCAATTCAGATAATATTGATTACATTTACAAGCAGGAGTCTGCTAGGGCCAGGGGAACTAGCTTGTGAAAGCTAGTTATTAAAATTTCAGTTTGAGCTTTTATACCTTAGAAATCAGCAAAGGTTTGATTTATTGTCTTGTTGATTGTCTAGATTTAAGAAAGTGACATAGAAAATGTTAATAATGCAAATTAAATTTAAAAGTTTGTCATGGGTACATTTTTTTGTGTGGAAGAACTGGTTGTTAGACATTTATCAGCACACTCCTGCATACCAGACACTGAGATTGACCACTTCTTTGATTGGATGCCATAATGATGGAAAATAATAATTCCTAGAATAACTCAGTTTTAGCCCTAAAGTCAGATATGAAAATGTACCTCCCTCTTTTCATTGCAGAGGTAGGGGACTACAGGTGTTGAATACTATATGTAATTGTTAGATTTGATTGATATGTTTACTGATTTTTCTGACCTGCCTTTTTTTCTTTCTTTCTTTCTTTTTAAATGGCTCTCTGGATGGAGGAAGGGGCAGGGATATATCAGGAAATAAAGAAATAAAAAACAAAAATATCCCCAAAAATCGCAAACAATAATACCAGTTATCTATGATTTAGGTAGCAATGCAACTATCAATATACCTATTTGACACACAAAGAAAACAAAACTTAGCAAGAAGATGCCTTCATTATATTTTTGGATTTAGTTTTGTATAATGAGATATTTTGGTCATTTTTTTATCAAGAGTTTGAATTTCATAAATTCAGGTGACGTGAATCCAGCCTACCCAGCAATGGGGTTAAAGGAAGGAAGAGAGAAGGAGATGAAGAAAAGGTCAGGCAAATTTTGCTCTGATGTTTAATAATATAATATCTGATGTTTGTATAGAATTTTGCAAAAGATACTATACAAAGCACTTTGTAAAGTGTTTCAGATACACATCCATCCATCACAGGTATGCCTAAATCATGGGCCTATCACATACATGCTCTAGGCACACCTATGACACATAGATAGCCCTACTAATATAAGATAGCAAAGACTAGAGTATCACAGAATCTCTGTGTCAGAAAGGACTGCAATAGATATTAAATCCAAACTGTATTTTACCAAGAAGCTCCTCTTCAACAATGGTGAATCCAAGCTCTACTTGAAGACCACCATTTTAATTCAATTCAATTTGTCAAATATTAATTATTTGTATAAGGGACTTGGGATATAGATGGAAGAAAGAAAGAGAAAGGAAGGAAGGAGGGAAGGAAGGAAGGAAGGAAGGAAGGAAGGAAGGAAGGAAGGAAGGAAGGAAGGAAGGAAGAAAACGGAAGGAGGGAAAGAGGGAGGGAGAAATAAAAGAAAGAAAGAAGAGAGGGAGGGAGAGAAAAGAAGGAAGGAAACAAAGAAGGAAAGGAGAAAGGAAGGGAGGAAGAAAAAGTCTCCCATCATACACATCCTCACATTCTTCTGGGAGAGAGAAATAATCTAAAAAAAATGCACAGAGTACACAGAGAATGCACAAAGACAAATAATCTTAAAAAATACACAGAGATAAGTACACAGAAAACTATATTTGGTACTATGGAAAGTGCACTGGATTTGGAATTAGAAGACCTGGTTCAAATTCTGATCTTGCCTCTTAGTACATGTACTGTCTTAGATAAATCATTTGGGACTCAGTTTCCTCATGTATGTGATGAGAAGGTTGGCCTATATAGCCTCTCAGGTGCCTTCTAGTTTTAAATTGAGGTTGACTTCAAAGTTCTAGACCTGGATTACTAGAAAGATGGCAGTGCCCTTGACACACATAAGACATTCAGAAGAGTGGTGGTTTTGAGAATAAGGACAGTGAGCTCTACCTTGGACATGTTGAGTTTAAGATGCCTATAAGATATTCAGGTACTGATGTCCATCAGACAGTTGGTGATGCAGGACTGCATTTCAAGAGAATGAGACTAGGGCTGGGTATATACGGAGTGCCCCTGAAGTCTGGACACATAGGCAAAAACGCATATTTTGAAATATTTGGAATATTAGCAGACCTTAGCCGCCTTGACTTCTTTTTCTGGCATATGCTAAAGGAGAAGGTGTACTCAACGAAAATCACAGATGCAACACACTTGATTGAATGCATAAAGAGTGAATGTGCTAAAATTGATGGCAATGTGGAGTTATTGCATCGAGTTCATGTGAATCTTGCAAAGCGCATCAACCTTTGCATCGCAAATGATGGAAATCATATTGAAGATGTTATTTGTTAATATTCCAACTAAATAAAATGTTGTTGAAAATTTCATTCCTTTCATTTCTTGAAAATATGCATTTTTGCCTATGTATCCAGACTTTAGGAACACCCTGTAGATCTTAGGGTCGTCTACCTAATTATAACTGAACCTAGATGAGCTGATGAGATTAACAAAGGAATGTAAGGATATAAACAAAGATTATTCTTGGCTATATCCATGCATAAAGAACAGCATGCATCCAATAAGACCTGGATGGGTGACCATCTAGCAAAAGAGTCTAAAAATGAATTTAATACCCTGGAGCAAGTCTGACCTTGGGGGAGCAACAAAGAAATATCACAACCCTCACTCTGGACTTTATATCTGGAATGAACTCCCTCATCCTTCTTGGAATTAAGTGCTTAGCATAGCCCCGGGCACATAATAGGCCCTTAATAAATATTTGTTGATTGGTTGAATTTTGTCCTTCAAGACACAGCTCATGTACCACCTTCTGTTGCTCAGGAAGCCTTTCCTGGCCCTCTCCTTCCTCCTCCATGCTCTCCCTCCCCAAATTGCACTGTATTTATTTTGTATATAGTCTGCATATGCTTATTTACGCAGTCTATGATCCAGTTAACTCATATTTATTGCTGTCTGACCATAATGGTCCTTCGATCACAGAAGAAAGGTGAATGAGGAAAGAGAAAATACCACCATTCGAAACTGCACATAATGGTCACTTCTAAATTGGAGCTAAATTCTCCTGTGTTAGTCCATTTGACTTCCTATGGCAGCTTAGACCCGCAGGGAAAGAGCTTTGGCCTTCTTCTAGCCCTTGTGTCAATAAGCACCTGGTGAGGCTTCACCAAAACAGCATAATGATTTGTAAATAGAAAACCACCTCCCTCAGCTCCCTCTGAGCCTCCCTCTCCACTTCCCCTTCCCCCGCCTCCCCAAAGCAAATTTTTGTTCTGTTGGATATTGCTTTAGAAATATTTCCTTAATTGAAAATTAATGCAAAGATTAGTGGCAAGACAGGGAGAAAAAGACCTACAAAGTTAATGATCCATTAAAGCAAACACTGGCTCCTTTCAGGCCAGCATTGTTCCTTATTGTATCATAAAGATAACTAAGTGATTCATACAGCCAAGAAGGAAATTGTTCAAAGTAAAAGTTCTTTCTCTTAAAGTTCCAGCATTTTCCTAATCTGCCACTTTTAAGATTTTTGTATAATTACCCATCCTACCTAGGTTCAAGTCCAGTTTTTGACACAAGCTGGCTGTACCACTCTGGGAAAGTCACTGAACCTCTCAATGCTCCAAGGCATCTAAGACTATAAATTACTGAGAAGCTGCCCACTGATCTTGGTAAAGAGAGGAAATTTGTTGATCTGAGAGTGACACACGAGCAATATAACAGGACCAGTCAGCCCCTACCTTTTCCTATTCTACATAGCCTAGCCAAGAATTCATTCAGCTCATTATCATTTTAAATGCTGTGATAAGAATAGACTCGTAAAGAACCTGCCTTCCACTGGGTAATATTTGTTTTCTAAAGACATTTAGGAATTCAGACATTATTTTCTGTCTCCTAGAATTTTGATGTCTTAGCCTTGAGGAACATCTGTAAGGAAGTTTCCTTGTATTAAGTACTTAGGGCCAGTATGGTGAGTTTTTCATATTAACAAAAGGAGGAAGAGACTGTTTTCATCTTTGTCTTTATATACCCAGTACCTACCACATGCCCAGCACAGAACAGGTATGGAATGAATGCTTGCTGAATAGAAACACATTTTCAATCATGGTGCTATCTAACTCTCCACCTAAATCAATCAGTGCCACCAATGGGAAGATTTTCTGTATCTCCGCTCCCCGACCTGTGAGCGTGCTCTTCTTCTTACAAAAGATCTTGTTTTATTTCTCTCTTTCCAGGTAATCTGTCGGTTCCTCCAGTAGAGACCAGTCCCTTGATGACAGGGTCTGTTTTTCTTTTGTCTTTTTACCCCCAGGACCTAGCACAATGCCTTGAACACAGGTCACTAACTCAAGTATTTGTCATTCATCAATCTAGGAACACCTGCTGTGGGAATTCACATCTATAGCTTCTAGTCTTCAACTACAAATCTCTTATTTTTACAAGAACTTTGTTTTTCTTTTTCTTTTTATCCAATAGGAGTTGGAAGAGAGGGAGAACAAGGGGAGAGAAGAGAGAGATAGAGAAAGGTAGTGAGACAGAGGAAGAAAGACAGGTGGGGAGGTAGTGAGAGAGATAGATAGATAGAGAGAGAGAGAGAGAGAGAGAGAGAGAATCAGAGAGAGAGAGACAGAGAGAAAAAACATTGAAGCATTGTTTTAAATGGAGAGAAAAGAACAGAAGGGAGACCACAAAATAGACCAGATAAGCAAATAGCTTTGAAAGCTAATGGATGAACTTAACTACTCAAAGAAATAACAAGTCATATACATACACAATGTATTTTTCTGTTTTTATTATATATATATATATATTAAAATGTCAATTTTATTTGATGCTTGCTATGGTCAGAATAAAAATAACAATTAATTTAAAACACCTTGTAGTCTTAGAGAATTGGGAAAGTTAAGCACTTAATAGTGTGTTGAATTAAATTCCCATCATTTCTTCTACTTTAAGCACAGGGGAGAGTGTGGTACAATGTCAAGAGCATGAGACATGACATCAGAAGACCTATATTTTGGTGTAACTTTGGGAAAGTCACTTGAATTGTTTAGGTCTCAGTTTCTTCATCTGTAAAATAGGTATGATCCTACTTGTGGAATCTGCCTATCAGGGTGGTTATGAAGATCAAATGAAATAGTAGACCATGGGACGTTGAGCCAGATGGGATTTCAGAACTTCTCCGTCAGACATCCCTCCCCGGTTTTCGTCACCTACAAATTAGATACACAAAACATCTATGCATTTACCCAAGTCATTGATGAAAAATGTTAATCATAGGACAAAAGCTCGGGTCCCTGGGGCCCTCCACGAGAGACATCTTTGCAAGCTGACTTTGAGCCACACTGGCTAGAGCCTAGAGTCAGAAAGACCTGAGCTCAAATGTGACTCTAGACACTCACTAGCTGTGTAATCCTGGACAAGTCACTGAACCTCTCTTTCCTCATCTGTCAAATGGGATAATAACAGTACCTACCTCCAAGAGTCCACTTGAGGATCAAGGGAGATAACATTTGTAAAGACCTTAGCACACACAGTGCTTTGCGCACAGTAGGTGCTGTGTCAATATTAGCTATTGTTATTATAATTTTGATTTGGAAAATTTCCCAGTTCACAAATCACTCAACTGTACCAGCTCATGTCTTTTTTATTATCCACAAGGACCTGAGAGACTTTGCCAAATGCTTTGCTAAAATCTAAATAATGTATAGCTATAGCATTGTCTTGATTTGCCAATCTTGTAAAACTGTCCACCCCTAGGAACTTTTAGGATTCTAGAACTTTGCCAGAAATGGAAATCAAGCTTGCTAGTCTCAAGCATATAGTTTCCACTTTCTCCCTCACCCCACCTTTTTTTTTTTTTTTAGAAAATTAGGATACTATTTTTCTCTTTTCCAGGCCTGCATCACTTCTGTTCTCTCCACTCTTTCAAACATACCTAAAGTGCCTCAGTAGTCATATCTGCCAGTTCCTACATGCCCTAGGGGATAACTTATCTCTGCTTGATGACTTGACTCTTTTCCACATCTTCAGCTTATTTGGAATTGACACGGTTTTATATGACCAAGTTACTTTTTTCATCATCCTCTGTTCCCTGTTTTGCTTCTTTTCTGTTATTGTTGAGTCATTTATGTCAATTGTGTCAGACTCTTTGTGACTCCATCATCACCACCACTCACCCTGGAGAATTTTAGCTCATGAGATGCTGGTTTTCTGTTTCCTGAGGTCTTTGCAACTTGGTTTTTACTAAAATTTAGGGTACATGTCAAATAGTGCCTGACTTTTCATTCCACTTTCACAAATTCTAAATTGAAGTAATCCTTCCCTTCAAAGTGCCCATCATTTCTCCTTCAGCCAGTAATTCCATTCTCTGTCCTCAGAATCAGGATTAGGTTAGCAGTTTCCCAAGTCACTTTGTTCACCTTTTGAAGTATGAAATTATCAAGACAAGACAGGGAATTATCAGTTGTTTTGCTGGTGGAGGAGACACACACAGAGAGATGGAAGAGAGAGAGAGAGAAGGAGAGGGAGAGAGACAGAGACAGAGACAGACAGACAGAGACAGACAGAAACAGAGACAGAGACGGAGATACAGAGAGACAGAAAAAAGGAACAGAGAGAGAGACAGAGACAGAGAAAATAGATTTACTAAAAATTGCAACAGTGGCAGGGAATGAATAAATGAAAAATTACCTAATTTTAAAGAATTCATCAGGTAATTTGGGAAAGTGATTCCCACTTTCTCCCAATTGTGCTCGTTGACACTTTGTTAAGAGAAGAAAAAGACCATTTCTAATTAAGTCTCAGTGAGTCAGGATCCTTCAGGTTGTAGTAATTGTCAGTCACTCAACAAGCATTTCTGAAAGGAAAAAAGACAGTCCCTGCTCTTAAGGAGACAACAATCTGATAGTTGGGGGAGACAATACTCAAACAACTACATACAAGCAACACACACACATATATGTGATAAATTGGAGATAATTAATGGAGGGAGGGCACTAGAATGAAGGAGGATCAAGAAAGGCTTTTTGTAAAAGGTGGGATTTTAGTTGAGACTCGAAAGAAGCCAGAGAAGCCAGGAGAAAGAGATGGGATAGGATACAGCCGTTGAAAATGTCCCAAATCAAGAGATGAAACATCTCACTTGAGCAATAGCAGGGTGGCCAGTGTCACTGATACTGAGAGTATGTTGAGCACAAGAAGATGTCAGAACATTGAAAAGCTGTGAGGAGTTCAAGTTCTGAAGGTTTTGAATGCCAAACAGAAGATTTTTATATTGAATACTGGAGGGGATGGAGGGGATTACTGTTGGTAATCGAAGGGGGTGAGTGATCTGATCAGACTTGTACCTTAGAAAAAGCATTGTATGGAGCTGCTCTTTTGTACCTCCTGGGAATGAACTTTAGTGACTGTGGCTGCCCCCAGTGGGGAACTGGTTGATTTATATTCTTGAGAGGATCGACTCTTTTGGTAATGGCGAACTCCTTGTGCAGGTCTATGAATAAGCTGACATAAATGCTCAAATCCTTTTTCTTTTGTGCTAATTTTAGTCTTTTTTTATATCCTGATAGCATAGTGAGCTCAGAGCAAACCCGGGGCTTTGAGAGGCAGGAGAATGGAAAAGGAAGGGTGAAGCCTATGAAAATGTCCTGCCTTCTACTCCACTCTGCTCCCTGGAGCTCTTAACGGCTGCCTTGAGGCAGAAACACATGGGATCTGCATGTACTCCCCATATGGCCCAATGCTCAGCAGCAACTTGGTCAGTGGTGAAGTGCCATGAGGTCCTTTAGAAGCACATGGCTGCCTTGTAGCAAAGGCTAATGGGCTCATCCCCCACAGCCCAAGACGGTAGTTCATGAACAACATCGTTCCTGAACCTTTGCCTCCAAGTTAAAAGATACTTCCTAGGCAGTATATGCTGGAATTGAACCGTCTAGCTAGAGAACAGAGATATCTTAGGGAGTGCTGGTTTTAGGGATCACCTTATGACTAATTCAGACTTGGAGAATTCAGGGATCTAGGCTTCTAGAGGTAAAAGAGGAATTTCTGAGCAGTTTGTCCCTTGAAGAGAGCAGAAGCTGGCCCATGTGGGCCCCACAGCTGGAGGAGCAGCTTGCCACAGTGCATAGAGTACTGGACTTGGAGTCAGGAACACTTAGCTTTGAATTCTGCCTCTGACACTGATTTTATGACCCTGGGCCAAGTCACTTAAACTCTGTGAGCTTCAGGTTTGTCATCCACAAAATAGAGCTAAGAATAGCTACTGCCACACAGGGTTGTTCTGAAGATTAAATGAAGCAATGCATAATAAAGTAATGAAGTCTACGGTAAAGTGCTTTGTGAGTCTTAAAATACTCTATAAACATGAGTTGTTGCTGTTACTATTATGATTACTGTCAGAATCATTAAAATGACAACAAAGGGCAACAGAAGACCTGTATTTTGTTCCTCACTATTACAGTGACTTATTTTGAAAGCACAGGTTGGCTGGGAAATGAGTTGCTTTTATAACAACTTTGAGGTAGGATTCTGAGGTATGCTTTGAGGTAGGATTCTGACCCTCACAGTGGCACTGCAAGTTTGAGAGAGATTATGTTGCAGGACTCTGGCAAGACTAGAGATTCACTAGGATGTTGAGGGGATTCTCTGCCAGCACCCCAAAGTTTAGTTCTTTTCTGTGGGCAGTCCAAACTATAGAGTGATGTTGAGGTGGGAGGGCTTTAGGGCATGATGAGAAAATGGAATCCTCCTGATGAGCAGCTAGATGGCATAGTAGATAGAGCACTGGGCTTGGTATCAGGAAGACTTGTCTTCATGAGTTCAAATAGGGCCTCAGACACTTACTAGCTGTGTGACCCTGGGCCAGTCACTTAACCTTGTTTTACCTTAGTTCCTCATCTGTAAATGAACTGGAGAAGGAAATGGCAAAACACTCCAGTAACTTTACCAAGAAATCCCCAAAATGGGGTCAAGGAGAATATGAAATAAATGAACAACAACTATACAGGGAGGCCATATTGTTGATCTCTTCTGGGCTCTTTTGAGTCCTATATGTTATTTGCATTTTCACTAGGGTGAAATAAAGGCAGTCCTAAACACAGTATGTTGCACATAGTAAGTGTTTAATAAATGTTTTGTTTACTTCTTCATTCATATACCTTCTTGGTTACCTTGATGGTTTGCATGGGAGCCTGGGACTCTTATTCATATCTGTAGACACCCAAACATGAAGTATATATAAATTCTCTTGGGAGGTTTGCCCAAAGCAAACTCTGCATGGAGACAATAACAAGTCATAAAGAAACTGACATTTAGGGTCAACTATAAGGATTGAATCTGATCAACGCGAGCCCACAGCCTGGGGAATCTTAAGCCATGGGATCCATATTATAATATTGATTAAATTGTTCTGGATTAGGGTTCTTGATGGACTAGTCCCCCATTCATTTACATACTATCCCCAAGGACCTAAATGACTATTCCCAAGAGCCCTTTATGTTACTGCAAATACTTGATTTGTAGAGGAAGAACAAACAAGCATAAAAGTAGAAGAAACTCTTATGGCTGAAGGGGAAGAAGATGACAGTAAGGAGAATAACAAACAGATTGTTAAATTTAGATTAATAGCAAGTGATAAATAGTATAAATATAGAACAATAGTATGGATCTAAAATTCTTTACTTTTATGAAGCTATATACCTGAAGCCCTCAATGTTTTCATTCTCAGATGGAAACAAGTTCATTTCCCACTCTGGTGTCGTATAATGGACACTGGACTATCCTTTGGGAGATCTGATTTCAGGTCCTGGTTCTACCACTGAGGGCAATGTGGGCAGATCACTTCACCTCTCTGATGGCTCCTCATCTGTAAATAGGAAGCAACAATATTCATATTTGTCAATCTTGAAGAGTTCTGATGAATAAAGCTTTGTTGTTGTGTTCATACTGTAAAGCACTATATAAATGTAAGTTGTTATTACTGGAGGCAAGATGGCAAAGTGGGTGGTGAGCTGAATTTAGAGCCAGGAGGAGTCATGTTGGAATTCCACCTCAGATATTTAATAACTCTGTGATCCTTGGATTAGTCACATTTCTTTGAGCCTCAGTTTCCTCACTTGTAAAATTGAAGTAATAAAAAAGTATACCTGATAAGGCTGTTGGGAAGCTCAAATGAGGTATTTAAAAATCACTTTGCAAACTTTAAAGTATAGGAAATTTTTGTCATTGATAATCATAATAATGTACTCATCCATGAATTTTCTTCCTCACTTCCTTTGCCTGATTTAACTTGTTTTGGTCTTTTACATCTGATAGAGATTCAGAGTCCTTCCTCATGTGACTTATCCCCCTCATTTATTGTTGCTTTTGCACAACTTTATATCCATCCTTACAACAATTATTGTCCCCCTAAGCAAACACAGGTGTGTGTACATAGTGGTAAAAAGGAATCAGCGCCCTTTCCTTTCCAGGGTTGGGCTGAACATGCTTGTTTGACTCCCCTCCTCCCTCACCATCTCTATCTCTCCCAATCCATGTAACTGCTGCCACCACTACCATCACCACCACTGCTTACAGGGTGAGTTTTCTAAAGAGCCTCCCCTGCCCAAGGCCAGAAGATTGGCTCCTACCACAGCAGCCTGGCACCAAAGCAGTGCTGAAGGGCAAGGACCTTAGCATTGGTAACTTATGTATCACCCAGAGCACATCAGGCTTGATTAAATGGTCCTGGATTAGGGTTCTTGATGGACTAGTTCACCATTCATTTACATGCTATCCCCAGGGAGCTAATGACTATTCCCAAGAAGCCTTTATGTTATGGCAAATGCTTGATTTGTAGAGGAAGAACAAACAAGCATAAAAGTAGAAGAAACTCTTATGGCTGAAGGGGAAGAAGTTGACAGTAGGGAGAATAACAAACAGATTGCTAAATTCAGATTAATAGCAAGTGACAAATCAGCACCAAAAGCCCTGGTCACTGCAACATGTTAATATCAACCTTTCCATTGAGACCCTGATGATCAAGCTTAGAGGGTTATAATGGAGAAAAATATGATGTAGGGGCCCATAAACAAGGGCGAGGAAACTTCTTTACCCATATACAGGACTGTTTCATTGAAATGCAGAAGGACAAACCACTTTGGAGCAATCAGAAGGAATTTATTCTCAGTCTTTGAGTAACTAGTGTAACATGGCTGGAGTATGTTCAGAAGACTCAGTGAGGTATTATGAAGACAACATGGAGAACCACCAACCATTGGTAGTTAGTTTGAGGATTCAGATGTTGATCGCAGAAGAGTTCTGTGGATATAAAGTCCATATGTTATTGAAGGAAAGAACTTTATGATCTTTTCATCATGGAGAAGTAGGTAAACACCTTTTCCAAAAATGAATTGAAGCAGTTCTTTCTTCACACTTCTCATATTGAGGTCATACGAGTCACCAACACAGGCAGAAGTTGGCTGTCTGTAAGAGAAGTGGATGAGTTCATCCAAGATGGTATTTTTTAGCTTATCACCAACTCAAGAGACCCATGGCCAGTTATAACCATCTAGGTCTATAATTCTTCCCTGCACAATATGCATCATCTAGGAGGCAACAGTCTCATGAGGTACAGAGAACAAAGAATTCAGAGGTATGGAAAGGAGTTGGGGGTAGGAGGAAGTATACACGGAATATGCCCTTGATAGATGATGTCACACTGGTTCCTTGGGAAGAGGAGATGAGGAGATCTCAAAGTCTTGCCTCATTGCCTCTGCTCCTTTGATCACAGGATCAACCAGCGAACTCTCCATAGGGAACATCTTTGAAACATTTAAGGCTTGCTTAGCAAATTTCTGCTTCTATGAGCAGCTAATTAACTCTTCTACCTACTATGTCCCACTGACCTCCATTAACATGATCTGGGAGCTTCTGACAAGTGCGTGCTTTTTCACCTTGTTCACTGTAGCCTGAAAAATGAACTTAATAACTCTAGCCTATTGTGACAAGTTGGTCTCAGAACTGTGCTCTCCTAGATTATTGTGAAGGTTTAGAGATGCTAGGATGAGATCCTCAAAGTACTGCAGATGAAAGATGTCTTCTGTTCTTAGAACAGTCAAACAAAGAAGCCTAGGTCTTATATATGGAAGGAAGGAATGAAGGAAGGAAGGAAGGAAGGAAGAAAGAAACAAAGAAACAAAGAAAGAAAGAAAGAAAGAAAGAAAGAAAGAGAGAAAGAAAGGAAGGGAGGGGAGGAGGGAGGAAGGGAGAGAGGAAGGAAGAAAGAAGGAAGGAAGGAAAAAAGAAAAATGGTGTCAGAGAGACAGTTTGTGATCACCACATTGAGCTTCAGTTATGCAAAATGATCTGCTCTTCTTAACACCAAAAAAAAAAATGAAAGTGTTAACATGTCAGTCAAAAACAGAGGAAACCTTAGATACTATGTTATGTGTTTTTACCACACAAAATATCCTAATCTCAAAGAGTTTCTGGTGAGTTTCTCCAGGTGTATCTCCAATGAGATGCAAGGGAAATTCCTGGAAATGAATATGGTCAACAGTTGGAGTCAAGGTTGTGGAGGAGAGGCAGAAACTCAGCTGAACTCTTCCAACATTTCCCTACAAACCACCTTAAAATAATGCTTCAAATCAAATTTTGGAGTAGTAGTGCCAACAAAAGGTCAGAGTGAGACATTTTTCCAGCCTAAAACAATTTAGGAGGTCAGCAGGAGAGGCCTGTGACACCAGGGTGGAGGTTGAACTAGAACCCACACACGCCGTGGCAGCACCAGAGACAGGTCTTGGAGGTGGCAGTGACAGTAGCAGCACCAGCAGCCTCAGGAACTCTCAACCCGCAGACAAGAAAAGGGTCAGATAACTGCTCAGAAAGAGATCCTGGGAGCCTTTGCTGCCACTGGGTGCAGCTGGTGCTAGCGTGAAGGGGAAAGCTTGTGGTCAGTCACAAGGGAACAGGGGACCTGGTTGCCCTTTCTTTTTTAAAAAATAAATTCTTATTTCTTTGTTTTTAACATCCTTTTTTAAAAAAAATTTTGAGTTCCAAATTCTCTCCCTCCCTCTCACTCTTCCCCCTGCCCATCAAGAAGGCTAGAAATATATCAACTACAGATGTGAAATCATAAAAAAATTCTATATTACCTGTGTTGATAAAAAAGCAAGAAAAATAAAGTGAAAAAAATTAGGCTTAAATCCCCACTCAGACTTCATCAGTTCTTTCTCTGGAGGTGGATAGCATTTTTCCTCCTAAGTTTTTCAGAATTATAGTAGATCGTTACACTGGGCAGAATAGCCAAGTCACTCCCAGTTGATCATTGTACAAAATTGCTCTTACTGTGTACAGTATTCTCCTAGTTCTGCTTGCCTCACTTTGTATCACATCATATAAGTCTTGCCAGGTTGTTCCGAAATTATCCTACTAGTCATTTCTTATAGCACAGTAGTATTCCATCATGTTCATATACCACAACTTGTTCAGTCATTCCCCAAAAAATGGGCATTCCCTCAATTTTCAATTCTTCACTACAACGAAAAGAGCTTCTATAAATAGTTTTATACATATAGTCCTTTTTCTTTCATGTGTTTGGGATACAGATCTAGCAGTGGTATTGCTGGGTTAAAGGATATGCACAGTTTTATAGCCTTTTGGGCATAATTCCAAAATGTTCTCCAGAATGGTCACACCAGTTCACAACTCCACTAACAGTGCATCAATGTAGCAATTTTCCCATGTCCTCTCCAGCATTTATCGTTTTCCTTTTCTGTTCTGTAAGCCAATCTGATAGGTGTGAAGTAGTACTTCAGAATCATTTTAATTTGCATTTCTCTAATCAATAGCGATTTAGAGCATTTTATATGATTATAGATAGCTTTGATTTATTCTGAAAACTGCCTATTCATATTCTTTGACCATTTATCAATTGGGGAATGGCTTTTATTTTTATAAATTTGACTCAGTTCCCCATATATTTGAGAAATGAGGCCTTTATTAGAGAAACTTGCTGTGGAAATTTTTTTTTCCATTCTCTTGTTTCCTTGTAATTTTGGCTGTATTGGTTTTATTTGTGCAACCTCTTTTTAAATTTAATGTAATCAAAATTATACATTTTACTTCCTATGAACCTCTCCATTTCTTGTTTGGTCATAAATTCTTCCCTTATTGATAGATCTGATAGACAAACTTTTCCATGTTCTCCTAATCTGCTTATGATATCACTCTTTATGTCTAAATCATGTACCCATTTTGCCCTTATCTTTGTATATGGTATGAGATGTTGGTTTGTGTCTAGTTTCTGCCAAAGTGCTTTCCAGTTTTCCCAGCAACTTTTGTCAAATAGTGAGTTCTTCCCCAAATCTCGGATCTTTGTGTTTATCAAACACCAGATTATTGTAGTCATTTGCTACTGTGTATTGTGTATTATATACTTAATCTATGCCATTGATCCACCATTCTGTTTTTTAGCCAGTACTAGATTGTTTCAATGATTACCATCTCGTAATATGGTTTGAAATGTAGTATTGCTAGACTGCCTTCCTTCACTTTCTTATTGGTATTCCCTTGATACTCTTGACCTTTTGTTCTTCCAAATGAATTTGTTAGTGGCCAACTGCAATGATCTGGTCCAAATAACTCATTTTAGACAAGGAGTGCCTGAGCCCCAGAAAAGTAAAGCAGCTTCTACACGGTCCCACACTGTAGAGAAGGGAAGAGGAGGTAACCATGGAAGATCCTCTAGTTTCAAATCTAATTCAGTCCATTAAGCATTGATTAAATGCCTTTTGTGTTCAAGGTACTCTGCTTTCTTCTCTCTATATACTGTCTTCGTGGTCTCATCAGCCCCAAAGGGTTCAACTCTCATCTGTTTGCAGACAGCTCCCAAATCTATCTATGAAGTCCTTGACCCTTTCCGGGGCTCATGTTCCATGTTATCAATTAAATATTGGACATTTACATATAACTATGCTATAAACATTTGAAATTCAACAAGTCCAAAACAGAAGCCATTGCCTCCCCTCTTTTTTTCCTCATTCCCTTCCCTCTTTTTTCCCTCAATGCTTTCCCTCCAACTTCTACCGTTCTAATTTTTTTTAAATTACTGAGGGCTTTATATTCCTTCCAGTCATTCAGGTTCACAACCTCAATGTTATCCTTAACTCTTCCCTTTCTTTCTTTCCTCATATTTAGTCAGTTACCACATCATGTCTGTTTTATCTTCACAACTTCTCTTACATTTGTACGCCCTTCTCCACTCACATGTCCATCCTTTACCTTCATTCAGGACCTTACCTCTCTACTTAACTCTTGCAATAATCAATTAATTCATTTCCCTCTCTTTGTTTCCTCATTCTCCAATCTATCTTCCACACAGTGACAAATTGATATTCCCAAAACCCAAGCGTAATTTGCCACACTCCTCCTTAATGAGCTCCAGTGTTTCCCTATTGCTTTGAGAATTAAATGGTTAACTCTTCAAGTCCTTCAAAATCTAACTCTAAAATCTTTCCCTTTGCCACATTTATTGTATAATATTCTCCTTCACATAGTTGACATTTCAGCCAAACTGGATTACTTGCTATTTTTGGTACAAAACATTTCATGTTTTATTTCCATGACTTTGCATTGGCTGTCCCTCATGTCTGGAATGCACCCTATCCTCACCTCCACCTCCTAGAATTCCCAGCTTTTTTCAAGGCATACCTGAGGTACTATCCTCCTACATGAGGTGTCGCCTATCTTGATCCTTTCTAGCTGATGAAGTCCTCGGCTTGGAAATTACTTTGTATGTATTTTATATAAACATCTGAAATCATATGTGCTTTTTATTTTGGATTTACTTTTTTCTGTAGATATGTTATTTCCTCCCAATATAATGTAAGCAAGTGCTGCTTTGCTTTTAACTTTGTATTTCTAGCTCTTGGCATATAATGGACATTCTACTGGGTGGCTGGAGGGGGATACAACATATAAGGAAATAAGACAATTTGAGTAGGAGAGAGAATGTACTAACAAGTAAAGAGTTCAGGAAAGGCTTCTGGTAGGTAATAGTACACGAGCTTAGCATTAAATGGAGCTAGGGATTCTAAAACGCAAAGATAATAAGAAGTCCATTCTAGGTATGATGGATATCTTTTGCAAAGCATGAGAGTGGAGAATGGAACGTCAAGTTTGTGAACCAATGCTTAGATTAGTGTGGCTGCGATATAAAGTGTCTGAAATGGAAAAATGCAATAAAAATCTAGAAAGGTCAGATAGAACCAGACTGTGAAGGGCATTAACTGGAGAACAGGGGAAATTGTATTTTATCCAAAAAGAAATTGACAGCCATTCAAAGTTCTGGAGCAGGAGAAAAACTTGGTCAAACTTGTGCTTTAGGAAGATTATTTTGGGAGCTATATGGAAGATAAATTGAAAGGTGAAGAGAGTGGAAACTGGGAATCCAATTAGGAAGCTGTCTCAGTAGTCTAGTTAAGAGATGATGAGGTCTTGAAGTAAAGTGGTGGCCAAACGAATGCAAAGAGGATAGACGGATGTGAGAGATGGTATAGAGATAGACAAAACATCAAAATATTGGATCTGAGGGATAAGAGAAGAAAGAATTGAGAATAACTCTGAAGTTGTGAAACTGGGTGACTGGAAGGATCATGGCACCCACAAGAGATAGCAAAGTTTGGAGAAGTGCTAGATTTAGCAGAAAATATAATGAGTAACTGTTTCCATTGTCTTGCAGTGGTTTAAACATAGACCAATTGTCATTTCCAAGACATGCTTCCAGCATTGTTTCTAGGGACAAAAAAACTCTTCCAAGGAAACATGCATCAATTTAGAGTGAACTGACCAAAACCTTTGTGTGCCAACATCTCTAAAACAGCCACTTCCCCAGTTTGACCTTGTTGGTCAATCTATTCCTTGAATAGAAGGGTTTACTCAATTGTCCTTTCTGTTTTACCATGGCATATTTATCCTCTAGAAGCAAATTACCACACTCTGAGGGTCATATTTTCCTTTGCTGAATCTACAAACTTTTCTGAAGCTTGAATCTGCTTACTCTTGCCACCAAAGTCCTTGGCATTGTCAAAGGATTTAGCACAAGACATTGATATGATTTTATCCATGGAATAAAATTTAAAGAGTCATTAACATATGTTTTGCTACTACACTCTAGGGACCATGGGACCTTTTATCAATCTTGCAGATGAAACTGTTTCTCCCTTAGTAGAACGCAAGCGACCTGAAAGCAAGGGCTGTCTTACTTTTTTATTTGTATCTCTGGTGCTTATCACAGAGCTTTGCATATTATAAGAGCTTAATAAATGCTTCAGTCTTTTATTCATTCATTCATCCATCTAGATAGACATCCCTCTATTCATCTACCTAGATGCATAATGCCCATGAACATAAATGCTGAATTTGCAGAGGAGCTGGCATTCATTTATGCAATTATCAGTGTTGTTATAAGGTGCCTTGCTCCCATGTAACTATTCACAAGGTGTTTGGGACTGGAATTAACAATATAGCACCTAGAAAACCCAACTCCAAGCATTTTGCTGTTTGACTCTGTGCCTAAGGGATGTGTGTGTGCACATGAAAGTGTGTGTTGCTAAAGGAAGCCAAGTGGAATTCATTCACATTTTTAACATCTGGGAGAGGTAGGGAGAGGTAAAACTGTTTTATAAACCAAGCAAGTCTCTTTGACAATATGGAATTGATTTATGAAGCTCCAAGTCATGCTTCTTTTGCAATGTTATAGAAACAGGGCTTGTTGGATTCTTTTGGTGTAATTAGAAACCCATCAAACAACAATGTTATTGTCTGTTCAAGTCCAATAGGTCAGGTAAATGGAGCTGTGGAGACAACTTGCTACCTGTTAATAAGTGCTGGCAAATAGTAATCAGAATCAATGGCTAAGTAATTCTTTTTTTTCAATAGCTCCTTGGCTGGGCTTCTCAAAAAGAAAGAGGAAGATTTTTTTTCAATATACTTTCAGAGAGAGGCAGTGTAGTCTTACTAGTACATAGAGCGCTGGACTCAGAGTCAAGGAGGATTGGGTTCAAGTTCCACACTTGCTGGGGTTGTGTGACATTAGGAAAATGACCTGTCAGTGTCCTTGGGAATTTTCTTAGAGAAGGTACAGATTGCAGAGAAGGTACAGATCTCCATTGCTAGGGACAGGGTCATAGTATCACAGATCGTAAGATCGTCTATTAATAGCTGGAAGAGACCTCAGAACTCATCTAGTCCAAACCCTTAATTTTACAAATGAGGAAACTGAAGCTGAGAGAGGTTAACTGACTTGCCCAAAGTCACATAGGAAATGTCTGAGCATAGTTTGAACTCAGGTCTTCCTGAATCCATTCCCAGCATTCTATCTACTGTACCACATAGCCACCTCTAATAAATATTTCCCAATACCAATGAAATCACAGATTCCACAAAAGGAGAATTGGACTCCCAGTAACGTGGATTTTTGAGCTATTTTGTCTATACACGTATATCACACAGGTGGGTCCCTTTGGATTCTTTACCAGTGTTTACTCATAGTCATTAGTAGGGATATTTCACTTAGCTCTAACCCACTAGTATCTGAAAATAGGGCTTTACCTGAAAACCTCCTTCAATTGAGTGGGTCACCTTGGTCTATAGCAATGTGTCTCTGCCTCAGCCCCCTTGGGGTTTATGTCTAGAACCCTAAGGAGAGCAGTAGTGAGCCACGTTCAGGTGACCTGGTTTGCCAATGATAGTGAGACCCAGAGAAGTGAGCCCAGAAGGGGTGTGACAGCTCAATAATGAAAACGTGAACTCAGAGAGTTGCAGTGACAGTGACTTGTTCACAGTCACCCAGCTAGTAAATGTCCAGACCCAGAGTCTCACAATCCTGGCCCCTGAGCTTTTCCCACTGCTTCACATTGGTATATTGCAACAAGGGATCATAGAACCACAGGTCATTGAAGCAAAGGCAATGCACATTGATCATCAAGTCTGGCCCTCTCATTTTATGGGGTTAACTTTCTATTCCTTCTGTGACATGGATTGAAAAACATGAGAGGACATTGATAGAAGTCATCCAGGATGATAGTGAATGCATGGCTTGTGATGTATCTAAGTAGAGGAATAATAACTGAGATCCACTGGAACGTGGTTCTTGGTCTCAATTGTTTCAGGATTTGGTATATTTTACTATATTCTGATTTGTTGAAAATATCATATGAATAGAGTCACAGATGGATTTGTTTCATCAGCACACCCCAGACCCTGCCAAAGGACAGATTACAGAACGCATGTTTCAAAAAGATCACTAGGGACAGAGAAAACATTGAAGAACTTCAAACCAAAACTCTATAACTCTTCCAAGTCGACAATGCTCATCAGGTTGAAAGAAGATTAGCTGCTACTAAGAAAGAGGAAATAGAGAATGAGTTGGAATCTTTAATGTCAGAGAAGAAAGGGATCTTAGAGAAAATCTGGAGCTACACCATCATTTTACAGGTGCAGAAAATGAGGCCCAGAGGCAAAGTGATTTTCCTAAGATCACAAAGCGAGTTAGTTTAAGAATTTAGGGCAGGATGCTTTCCACTAATTTAGGCTGCCTACATTCCCATTAAACCCACTACTACAGTGTCCATTTAACAATAATGAATAGCTATATATTTTAAGGTTTGCAAAGCACTTTGCAAATACTTTATCCTCACAACAGCCCTGGGAGGAAGGTGCCATTATTATCCTCATTTTACAAATAGGGAAACCAAGGCAGACGGAGGCTAAGCTATTTGCCCAGAGGTCAGCCAACTACTCTCTGAGGTCAGATTCAAACAGAGGTCTTCTTGACTCTAAGTCTCCCCACTACTCCACCGAACTAAAACAAACACGTCTAGCTATTATGCCATAGATTATGGTTGGCCCAAGGTGCTAATCCACAGTACTCTCTTGATTGACATGCAGCTATAAAGGGTATTGAATGGAAACTTGAGAAAGAAATAAGAAAATCAGTTATATTCAATGAAGCATTTACCACCTGCTATGTGCAAGATGCCACTCTAGGTACTGGGGAAGCAGACAAAAAGAAATCACATTTTCAAGAAGCTTACATTCCACTGGAGGTCCAAGGAGGGAGATACAGACAGCTGTCTCATCATTCCGACCAGGCTTTAAGGCTTCATCATGCCCCTGTCTCAGCAACCCTTTATCCAACCCTTCCTCCTGTCTTCATAGCTCCTTTTCATGTATCGGCTTCCCCGTTAGATTTTGAGCTTAGATTGTGAGGGAATGGACTCTTTCTTTGTGTCCCCAGAACTTATCAGTGTCTGTCACATATTAGGCACTTAAAAATGTTTCTTGACTCACTAGTAAATAGATGCATTTTATATACAAAGGTCATTTCAGTTTCAATCATTTCAGTCACGTCCAACTCTTCGTCACCCCATTTGGGGTTTTCTTGGCAAAGAAAATGGTTTGCCATTTCTTTCTCCAGCTTATTTTATAGATAAGAAAACTGAGACAAACAGTTAAATGACTTGCCCAGGGTCACACAGCTAGTATGGATCAAGTCAGATTTGAACTCGGGTCTTTCTGGCTCCAGGCCTAGCACTCTATCTACTTACTGCTCCACCTAGCTGCCCCGCAAAGCTAAGTAGGTAAGGATAGATAGATGAGAGAGAGAGAGAGAGAGAGAGAGAGAGAGAGGGAAGAGAGATGTGTATGTATGTACATAAATACATATATCTGTAAATATATGTGTGTATATACATATATGTAAATTTGTATATATATACACATGCACGTATATACATGCACATACACATATATGTATACATATATACAGTATGTATGTATGTGTGTGTAGATAGAGAGATAAATATATACTGTGTGTGCGCATGTGTGTGTGTGTGTGTGTGTGTGTGTGTGTGTGTGTGTGTGTGTGGTATGGATCAAGAAAGATCTCATGGAGCCAGAAAACCAGAGTTTAGTCTTAATGCTGACATGTGACCCTGGGTATGATCTTACCCAGCACAGGTTTTGAAGGAAACTAGGGGATTTTTAAGATTGAAGTGAGGAGAGATGTTAACTCTTGGAAGTGGTCATTAGAGAGTAGCTTCTCTCTTGCTATATCTGTTAACATCCTGTGGAGACAGAGAGTTCCCCAGTTTTGCACCCCAGCTTTTTTTTCTTAGACTGCTATTTTATTCATCATTTACATAAGGCCCATTGACATCTAACCACAGGATGTTTTTGCCTTCTTTAAAAAAATGTAATAAAACTCCTTCAATGAAGCAGAAAGCTGAAATTTGAAAGAAACATTTTAGTAGCAGCGAAGGTCTGTCTGGTTCTCATTACCAGCCCCAAACTTTGGAGGCCTCTCACAGAGTCGATATCTACTTGAGGGTTTTGTCTAGGCTACAAATCCACAATTTGACTTGAGGTCTTGATGTATGCATAGGATAGAAAACTGAAATCACCCGATAGCAAACATATTTTTTATTTTCCTATTGCATTGCTAGTTTGTCTCATCCAATAAAGTTGTTCCTTGAAAAGCTGTGTGAAAGTAAAATTATATATACACCGGGAAAATCACGTTTGAAATTTCTTGGGGGAAATAGAATTCTTCTAAGGCATCTTCTTCCTATCATGCTGCCATCAACACAAGAATTCCATTAAAATAAATAATCATTTTGTAATTCACATAGCTCCTACCCCTAATTTATCGTTTCATAAGCTCCCATACTGAATTTTCATAAGGCAGGCCACACATGTGATTGATCAGAGGCAAGTTAGTTGCCAAAAAGATTCAGATCCATTTGGATTAAACTATTTGATGATTTAAAAATCTAATTCTTTCATCAGATATCAACAAATAAGTAGAATTTGGTGGAATTTCTCATAAACATTTTGATAAAGTGAACTATTTCTTTAGATTTAATGAATGCGTAAATTTTTCTGGGTTTTTTTGGTAATGTTGCTAAAGAATATAGGCAAAAAGGCATAAAACAATGGGTATTTCAGAAATCTAATAGAGAAATAAAGCAAGATATAAACCTACACAGTTGAATAACTTTCAAAATCTGTTACCAATTAGTAGTAGGCAGTAACAATAATAGCTTACATTTATAATAGTCTTTATAACTTAGAGACCTTGCTCCTCACAGCACAGGGATCCTGGAAGATAAGTAATGCAAGAGTTTTATCAGCATTATACAGAAAAGGAAACAGAGGCTCACAGATGTTAATATTAGTGGACCTTGAAGTTTGCAAGGTGCTTTACAAACATTCTTCCAATTGATCTGCACAATAGACTTATTATGAAAATTCTTGCATTTTATAGATGAAGAAAATAGAGCTGAGAGAAGTGATGTACTTTGCCCAGGGTACCATAGCTAGTAAAGATTGTAGGTAAGATTTGAAACCAGGCTCAGTACTTTATGCAGCACTCCACCCTGCTGAGTGAAGGTCACACAGAAGTGGCATACCCTAATCCAGTGGGCTTTCCAATTCACCTCAATGGTCTCCATTTACAAAACCCTCATGGTTTGCAAAGCACTTTGCTCACAATACTATGAGGAGTCATAGGTATTTTATCCCTATTTTATAGTAAAGCTGAGAGAGGTTAAATTGGTCAATTGTCTCTGAACTTATGTCTGCTCCATGCAAAAGTAACTGGGAGCTTCAGTGTTGGCATCAATCATTCAAGCAATTGGAAAGGTTCTCCAATATCATATAGATTTTTATCATCTGTTGATAGATTGAGATTCCCCCCCCCCCCATTCTTCATATTATTCAGACATCTTCTCTATGTGGTTAAGAGAGCAAATAATGCATTGGCCTAGATGGTGCTTATTTTGTTTTCTGGTAAAAGCCAATCTCTAATTAAATGGTTAATTATAGTTTCGGGAGTGAGACAAAGATTGTATTGGATGGGAATCACAAAAGCTTTTTGATTTTTTTCTCCCTTTGAAGAATGCCCTTCATATTCAGAAAGCTACATAATGTTAAAAAAAACTGGAAAGTGAAAATTCCAGGGGATGACTAATTTTTTTTCCAGGGTGAGGGTCCTACTTTTCATTTTAAAAACAATCCAGTAAAGTGGCCACTTATCTGATGAACTGACCAAATGCATCAGTTGTCTCTTTAACACTGAGTAGACTTACCTGGAGTTATTCAAGTGAAGACTGTCCAACCACAAGACTTACATTTACTAGCTCAGTCCAGTCATTGAAGTCGAATGACTTTCATCTCCAGTGCCTTTTCACCTTCTCAAATGTCAGTTAATGTTTTTAAGCACAAGAGTGGAAATGCTCCATTTAATTTTCTAATATGACTTCAGGATTACAATCCCATAGCTATAATTAGTTGCATTAAAAAGTTATTGAAAGATTTGAAATGCTCTTCTCCATATCACATCTCACTTGTTATTCACACTAATAGCTCTGGATGGAATCAACAAGACATTGAATTTGTTTCTGTGTGTATCATCTGTAAAAGACACAATACTGTTTGATATACCCTGAATGAGACAACTTCAGTCCACCTATCTCTATTTTGCTGGAGAACCAGGCTTGAGCCACAATGTCTTGGCTTTCTCAGTATTTTATATTTTTGAAGAACATACCGTACTGGAAAGGCAAGGGAAAGTACAATTCCTTACTTTACTAAATGATTCACATGTTGGAATTGGGAAAAGAGAAAATACCACCAAGAAATACATTTCCAGATTTGGCATTGGGGCCTTGAGGAGAGGGAGCCATTTGTATTACAGAAAGTAGAATTAGCCGAGTTGATTTTGGTTAAGTATTACCTATTATGGTTCCAGTGGACAGGATTGGTATGTTAGTTTTGCACAATGGTTCTCCATTAGCAGAGCCTGGGGGAAACAAAAGACCAGTGGTTCAATAAGAAGTAGGTTGAAAAATGAAAGGCATATTAAGGATATTGTGTCCAACTTTCTGTCCTACAGATTTAGTGCTAGGACTTCCATATTTCACCAATAACAAATGTGCTGACCTAAAAAAATCATTTCAGAAGAAATTCAAGCACACTAAAGTTCTACAAGAAACTGACTGATGAATTTCTTGTTCTGTCTCTTAGTCACGTCCGACTCTTCATGACCCCATGAGCCGTACTATTGATGAGGTTTTCTTGGCAAAGATATTGAAGTGGTTGACCATTTCCTTCTCCATTGATGAATTCATTCTCAAAAATTTACATACATCAAGAATCAAAGAGAGAATTCAATAGAAGACTTTAATATCCTGCTAAACATGGTCTGCCCTCCAGAAAACAAACCCCAATAGAAGGAAAAAGTTGACTTCCCCTACATTTAACATCATTCAGCTCAGTTCAATGTACATAAAAACTAAAATTTCATTTTACTTCTTTGCTTTGTTTGAATCTTAGAGGAAGTTTTAGCTAGCAAAATAGCATTCTTATTCCAAGAAAAAAAAATAAATTATACATTGGGGCCAAAGAAAGAGAGATATACCTGAATTAATCAGTCAATCACCAAGCATTCATTAAGCACCTACTGTGTGCCAACCACAATGGCAGGTGATGAGAATATAAAGAAAAAGTGAAATAATCCCTGCTCTCAAGAGATTTATTCTCTTGGGGAGATTTGTCTCTGGGGGAGACAAAATTCTTTCTCTCTGTCTCTCTCTGTCTCTGTCTCTGTCTTTCTGTCTGTCTGACTCCCCCCACCCTCTCTCTTTCTCCCCTCTCTGCCTGTCTCTCTTTCTCTGTGTGTCTGCAATGTATTAAGAGGATTCCCTTCATAGTATAGAAGGGAATACCTGTGGATCATGATATTGTGTATTATCTGCCCTATAACAGACTGGATAATAAATATGGGCAAAGCTGCACTTCTGGGTATACTTTGAAGAAAAATGAGACCGCAGGTGACCTGGGACCACACACAGCTTCCAAGCACTGTGTCATCTATCCTGTGGTCTGCTTAGTGCTCATAATGCAAAAACCATTTTTCAATTACATATAATTGACTTGTAAAAAGATTATTATTCTTTACTGAACTTGACTTAATTTTTCATCCTAGGAGCAGATTTTTCTCATTTTGGGGGGCCATATTACATTAAAATCTGCTGGAAAATTTTCATTGGAATGAGACAAAAAATGTTCTCTTTGTAGGCTTCAGATGCCTTGATTGTCACTCTTTAATGAAAACAGGGCTCCCTTTGTAAAAACAAACACAACCCAGAAATGTTCATTCCTGATTTGGAAGATATCCATTGTGCTAAATTAGATTTTTCTAAAACCCATCCCTAACAGCCTCAAGGTCCTACACTGCCATTGCTAACTTTCCAACAGAGGAATTTAGGGGTAAATGCTTTATTCTGAGCCATAGGGTCTCTACTTATCCTAAGGGATTCAACATTAATTTTGGAAAAATCCTAGGGATAGAGGCACTGAATCTCCTCTGGGCCAAGTTAAGGAGCTCAGGAAATACCCAGGAGTCTGGCAGCACATTGGATCAAGAATGTCTTACATAGTGGCCTGGTGACCTGGAATGGGGGACTTGCTTCCAAATGAGACATATTCCTATAGAATTTTTTCAATTTCTTAAAACAACTATTTTTGATAGCACAAAGAGAAAGCAGTTGGTAGCATCCAGATACCAACTGAAAATAGCTCTTTCTATTAAAATTAATCAGAGTACAAGGGGAAAAATAACACTTTTGCATATATTTTCCATGTCCTTACCATTGATATTTTTAAACCAAGCTCCTAATTAGATTATAAGCTCTATGAGGACAGGGAAAAAATTTTATAGGATCATATCTTTAAAGCTGGAAGCGATCTAAGATGTCATGACCTAACTCCCTTATTTATAAGTGAAGAAACTAGGGAAGTTAAGGGATTTGCCCTAAGTCAACCAGGTAGTAAATGAAAGAGCTAAGATTGGGACCCATATCTCCTGAATTCAAGTCTTCATTCTGCTGGAAGAAACTGCTTTTCTAAATTTCTGTTTTTTCCCACAATGCTCTTCAAACAGAAAACACTTAATAAATTATTGTAAATGTTTGTTCAACAATTGTTTATTACTATGTAAAGATACTCTGCCAGTCAGCATAACAGATACAAAGAATAGTCAGACTTGTCTCTTGACTTTGTGTAACCTACAGTCTAATAAGTCAAATAGACATGTAAAGTGTACAAATAACTAGAATATGAGATGCAATGTGAAGATCAAATGAAAAGTAAAAGTAATTCTAGAGTTTTGAGAGAAATCTGAAGGGATTAGGAAAGGCTTCAGAAGGGAGGTCATCTTTAAGCTGTGCCTTCCTAGGCACAGAATTTAATAGGCACTGCTATGGACATGAGAGGTAAGCATTCTAGGCAGAAGAAATATGTGAGCAAAAGCATGGTGGGGGGGAAACAGTGGAACACAAAGAAATTCACATTGGCAAAGGCACTGACTACTTGAATAAGAGAAGGAGGAGAGACATCTGGAGTCATAGGCTACTGATTATCTGATCAGATGTCAGGATGCCATGATACTTTAGATGGGAATCCTTTTTCTTCTAAACATCTTACAGGGTATATTGATGATGCACCTTGATGATTAAGGGAGGGGGTGATCAGGCTACGTCATAATGTTGTATACCAGCGAATCAATTGTATTCTTAATTGCCTATTAAAGCAGACAGGCTAATTCTTTTCAACCTCAGTTAAACCATCACCTCAAATAATTCTGTGGTAAACCAATGACTGTAATAATGTGGCAGTTGAGTACTGTCCAGAAGGATAAAAGACATTTCCTAGAAATTGTATCCATCTCCTGCTATTGGAAGGACTTTATAAACATACTATGGGGAAAGTGAGAGGCAACACATTCCAACCAACACATGTGTCAATAAGAGAAAGGAATGAGGCTCATTGGACCTTCAGAGGGCCACTGGCTTGAACAACTTGCTGGAGAATACTGAATATCAATACTATACCAAACTCCAGGAAGACTGGGTGATACCGAAATAAAGTACTGGGAAGGAGAAATACGAAAGTCTACTCAACCATCCATGACTATGCACATAATAAAAAAGGATTTTCAGAATATTTTTTCCACCTGAAGACAGTATATTAAAGATATCATGTACATATTTGTACTAATGACTAAAAACATTGGAAAGATTCCAGTACCAATAAAAAGAGGTGACTAGAAGACTCACATAATTTTTTCAGTCCCGTGATGTCTATGTGCAGTGGGTTGCTGTTCTTTGGGGTTTTTTGGCTCCACCTCTTTCCTAACCAGGATCACTGTTTAAAATGCCAATTCTTTGTTGTTGCCTCTGCAATCCCAGTCTTTTTCCCACTGACCATTAAGAGTGAAACCTTAGTAGAAAGAACAATAGCTTTGTCTAAAACTGTGTCTAAATGATGCCAAACATCTGGACTAACACTGGAAAATGGAGTCAGATACCCGCATATGTGGTCTATGTGATGCCAAGCATCTGGATATTTAGAAATATCCATCTAATTGCCTAGATTTTTTGCATTTCTTCCAGATTTGACACCCTGCAGACATAGGATGAGTTGAACCCTAACTCATGTAAAAGGGATTCTGCCAGATGAATGAGAGTAACTTGTTCTTCCATTGTAGGCCTCATTTGTGTGTTGCTGTGACAAAATATAACCTAATGTTTTGAAATTCATTCCTTCATGAGTCAGGGTATACTAGAACTGATGATCACCAAACCCCTTGTAGACAGACCAATCATCCCTCTCTTATCTGGGAAAGCTTTGTGATCTAGCTCTGCAGTTCGACCCCACTGAGCATCATAAAGTTCACAGAACTGTTTCTTTATATAAGTGGGGTCTGCCTTTAAGTTGATGACTATTTTGCTCGATTTAAAAGGAAAAAAAATCTCAAGTATGGCAAAAAAAAACTGGGACAGCACATATGATTTGAATTACACTCAGATAATCACCATTCTTGGCGAGCCCAAGGTTGGAAGGAAAGCTTGAATTTCTCCTAGGAGACATTTCTCAGCTTAACTTTTAACAAGGGCTACAATTGAGTCCTGCCTTCAAATGAAAACCAAAGGAGTGCAACCTATTTCGAGCCTTTACTGACATCTCTAGCCTGCTTTGAAATAAGTTCTTTGAGGAGAATAGCATTCATGTGTTATATTGGAAGCAGTAAAAACCAGCCAAAAAAGACTGTTCAAAAGGGAAAAAAATCTCTTTAAGCTTAACCTCTGCTTGAAGCCACTAAGCATTGTCTCCCAGGCATCTGTCAAGTTCCTTGAACTTAAATAGAAACCTAAACATTTACTTATTTTTTTTTGATCACCTTTCCAATGAACTCTATGGACCATTGCCATCTGCCCCTTATGTGAGGACCATTTGGGAGTCATTAGCACTTGTAGAAAGAAAAGAACAAGGTAAATAATATATTTTGTGATGTCAAATCCCAATAGCATCTCTGCATCATTAAGCAAAAGCTTCTTTTGAGGAACTCATTCACCTTTTCATGGAATTGGGGATAGAAGTCAAAGATTTGGTCATGTGGATCGCCCCATCTAAGGGCATGGTTGTAGCAAAATCCATAGACCAGAGTTCAGGGTATATTAAATATGTGACTTCCTAGAAGAGAAACAGCATGAAATAATAGATAGATGGCTGTGATTAAAGTTGGAAAAATATGAGTCCAGGTCCCAACTCTGATTCCTATTGGCTGTGTGACCATGGGTGAGTCAGTTAACTTCTTACTGCTCCAGGCAAGTCTCTAGGGCTTTAAGTTGTAGATGAGTGGCCTGGGGAGTTATCTGTGCCAAATAGGGGTCAGCATCTGAAATAAGATGGAAGACCAGGAAGTCTTTGGGCATCTACTGTGGGCCGCAGCTATTACTGAATCGTCATTGTAAGACCATTTATATGTGGCTAATAGAGCTAATTGAAATTGGGGGGGGGAGGGGAGGACGGTGATCACAGAATGAGTCAAAGTGTTTAGCCTACATAAGGTTAAATAACCAGTTTGATTTTACTCACTCGATCAACTTCAGTCACCAAACTGCAAACTTTCTTGGCATTTAATTGACAGCCTATAACTCAAACTTTCTTTGATGCATGGATCCCAGTGCTGGTCCTTTAAGTAGAGGAAGGTCAAACTGACCTATAGAAAAGGAATGCCACGGTCAAGCATTCATGTGGCAAGTTTGCACTCAAATAGTAGCTCTCTCCTCATTTTGACAGGGTTTTCCTTGTCTT
Organism: Trichosurus vulpecula; assembly: GCF_011100635.1. Lineage (NCBI taxonomy): Eukaryota > Metazoa > Chordata > Mammalia > Diprotodontia > Phalangeridae > Trichosurus > Trichosurus vulpecula. Next base: position 91,011,367 of record NC_050580.1, on the reverse strand, counting down.
TTCAGGCCTTTGGTTCATGCTTATGCTTCATTCTTAACCTAATTTCTGCTCCTGACTGTCTATTTGCTTTGTCCTATATCTGGCCCACATTTGTACCTTCCATTTCATCTATTTCCGTTGGCGTGAAGATGTTTCTCCCCATCAGTTCTATTTTAACATTAGCATTCAATATTAACACATACTTTGAAATAGCACCTCTTAGTTCCCAATGCTCCACTCTCACTCCATGTCATCAACACAGCTACTGTTGGATAGAGGTAAGAAGACATGGTCAAGCCCAACTGTCCAGCCCAAGACTCTGCTTTAGGCCCATTAGGATACATACCACCATTATGAAGAGAATAACAGTTCATGCTGAGATTTACCTCCTGAAACAACAACTCTGACAATTATGTGATTATATGTTATCCTGGATTAACACAGGACTCCAGACCCTCTGATCTTATACTACTTGATTGTTTCATGAAATCTAAGGAGTCTTATTTTTAATAGATAAGTCATTGGGTAATAACTGCTTGCCAATCTTTTGTTTGAAACATTTGTTTGGGTTCAGCACTATGAGGCAGATAAACAAGTGTTTCACAGATGCAAAATGTCATTTCATATATTTTAAACAGTCACAATGTTTGCTATACCTTAAATATGAAGATCTGTCTGATTGAATGCATACTTTCAACTGTTAATCCTGAAGCTACATCTGCTTCACATCACCTGTTCAAAGTGATCCATTTTCCTCCAGGGTCACCTAATGATCATAAGGGAATGGGCAAAAGTCAAGGATGATTGCATCCATTTTTTTTCTGATACCAAGTCCTCTTCATGTTTAATGGCAGCACCTATTACAGTGTACTCACCTAATAAAATCAAGGATCTATCTCATCACTGACCAGGCTGTAAAGTTATGATGATTAATAAAGCCCCATGTAAAAAGTATATTGAAATTCTAACATAGAAGAAATTATCGCATTAGGAATCACATAAAGTTTACCAAGTCCAAATAAAGGCCAAATTCCTTTATTTTTGGCATTTGATATCCTCCATAAATCTGCTCTAACTTATCTTTCTAGCCTTACTTCATACTACTCCCTGATGTCTATATTATACTATACTCTATCTACCCTGAGTAATTACCATCCCCAAACATACCCTTTGTTTTTCAATCTCCACATTTTGTAGCATACTTTTTCCTATTTCAGAATCCAAAATGGCCTCTCTCCTAGATCCACCTGTTAACATCCAACCCAACCAAAAAGAAAACACTTTGGGAGAGTTGTGAGAGCTGACTTTAAGTATTTGAAAGCCTATCATGAAAAAGAGGGATTCCTCTCAGGCTAGCCCCATAGGACAGAGCTGGGAGCAATGGGTGGGAGATTCTAAAAGATAAAGCTTGGCACCCTATAAGGAAAGATTTCCCAATAGTCGGAGTGACTCAAGTACAAAATGGGCTGCCTCAGAAGGTAGTGTGAGTACTCTATTCTGCAACAGATCTCTTTAGACAAAGGCTGAAAGACTGCTTACTGGTTGGGGATGTTTTACAGGCTCACCAGGCTTCAGTCTGAACTCTTCCATTATGCACCAGAAAACTCTTTATCCTGGAAGATCACTGCAGCCCTGGTATTTGTACCTGGGAAGTATTACCAGGCTGTAATCCAGACTTCTCTATCATGCTTCCTCTCCCTTTCCTTTCCCTTTTCAGTTTCCTTTGATGTGATTTCTTCCCAAATTAGAATATAAGCTCCTTTTTTTTGTTTTGGTATCCCCAGTGCTTAGAAAAATACCAGGCACATAGGAAAAGCATCATAAAAGTTTGTTGACTGACTGACTGGTGATTGAGACTCTGTGTGTTTGCATTGGCTATTCCCTATGCCTGGAATTTTCTCCCATCACCTCTGCTTCCTGGCCTTTCCTGATTTCCTTCAAGACTCTGCTCAATTCTTATCTTCTTCAAGAAGCCTTTCCCAAAAAGGATCCAAATGTATAAAAATATTTATAGCAACTCTTTTGGTGGTGGCAAAGAATTGGAAATTGAGGGGATGTCCATCAATCGGGGGATGGCTGAACAAGTTGTGGTATATGAATGTAATGGAATACTATTGTGCTGTAAGAAATGATGAGCAGGAGGATTTCAGAAAAACCTGGAAAGACTTATATGAACTGATGCTGAGTGAAGTGAGGAGAACCAGGAGAACATTGTACACAGTAACAGCAACATTGTGCAATGATCAACTTTGATAGACTTAGCTCTTCTCAGCAAGACAATGATCAAAGACAATTCCAAAAGACTCATGACGGAAAATGCTATCCACATCCAGAGAAAGAACTATGGAGTCTGAATGCAGATCGAAAATATTATTTTCTTTTTTTTTTCTTTCTTGTGGTTTTTCCCTTTTGTTCTGATTCTTCTTTCACAACATGACTAATGAGGAAATATGTTTCATGTGATTATACATGTATAGCCTATATCAGATTGCCTGTTCTCTTGGGGATGACGGAGGGAAGGGAGAAAAAAAATTTGGAACTCAAAATGTTGAAAATTATCTTTACATGTAATTGGAAAAAATAAAATACTATTAAGTGGAGAAAACAAATCAGCCTTTCCCAAGTGAGAGTCCCTTCCTGCCCCTTCTCAGTGCTTTCCTATGTGTACATAATTGTAGGTATGTTATCTCTTTATTAGAATGTGAGCTCCTTGTGAGCAGAAGCTGTTTTGTGTTTTTCTATTCTTGGGGGGAGGGGTTGAAGTTTTCTTTGTATCCCCAAAACTTATCACAATGCCTGGCACATAGTAAGCTTTCAATACATGATTGTTGATTGACTGATTGGAGAGGTTAGCAGTTTAGACTAGGTGGTTACTGACACTCTTTCCAACTCTGAGTTTCTACAGAATGCTATGACAGATATTCCTTTCTTCATAGTCAAGCTCAAATGCCATGATGTCTCTCCTCTCTCCCCCCTCCCCAGCTAGAAGGGATCTCTGCCTTATCTGACCTCATAGTACCATGTATTCTGCTCATGCATATAACATACTTTAATTTGTATTTTATCTATCTGTTTAATCATGTCTTATCACCCTTATTAGAAGATAAGCTCTAGGAGGACAGGGACTCTGTTTAATCTATTTTGGTTTCACCCCTCCAGGGGTGATACGAAAATAGATTAAACAGAGTCCTTATTCTCCAAAAGCTTATGCCAGACTGTGCTTTGCCACACATAGGCACTTAATAAATGAATTAGTATTATATTAAAGTGCCTTGATCAGAACTGAAATCTGTGCTTTTTTCCTGATTTTTTTTTCAGTTCTGTATAGTAACAGTGGACCATAGAGCAGAATGGCCAAAAGACAGTGAGACTTTGTCTTGTCTACCATTTAAAAAAAACTCAAGGTCCAACAGAACATCAGTGTTTTCTTTATTCTTTGGTAGTTGTGTAGTCTCATATTTTATTTCATTCCTAAATCTTGGAAATCTAGTCAGCCTCACTATATATTTCAAGTGGGCCCCATGTCTTGCCAGCATATTTTACAAGCAAGAAAATGAAACCAAACCATAAATATGAAAATAGTTCTGCTGAAACAAAGGAATGGTGTTTGATTTGACATCCATACAGGTTTTCTACAATGTGTTCAGTGTTTGGGTTGAATGAGTCAACTCATGTATCCCAGGAGTCTGGCAACACCCTTACTATCATTAGAGAGGGGGGGGATTTTTTCAAAAGCAATAAATCCTCTTATATTTGTGCCTCTTCCTGAGGAAAAGAGAAGCAATTAATTATGTAATCAAATCTTCGAGATGGTTCTAATTCTTAGCCAATTACACAGCCTCTAGCTCAGGAAAACCTGGGGATCTTTCTTTGTAAATGTTCTAATTAAAGCTATGTCAACACATCAGAAAGTGAAAGGAGATCTGGTAAATATCCATCTAATTTGATGGCTGCAAAGAATCCATTCAAATAATTTGAGCCCCAAAACATAAAATTATAAAGAAAATTAAAGGCAATAACAGCTCATATTTCCATCCCATCTTAAAGTTTACAAAGGATTTCTAAAAACCCTATGAGGTAGGCAACACCATTATTTTTGTCCCCATTTAGCATACAAGGAAACTGAGGCTTGCAGGCCCATTGTTCATAGCTATTAAGTAGTAAAACAGAGACCTGAATAAGGTCTGCTGTTGTCAAGTCATGGGCTCTTTCTACCACACCAAGTTACATCCTTAATGGTAGGAATTTCAGGCACAACAGAAGGCCAGCAGGGCAGAGACATCTAGACATGGGGGCCTTTTGAATCTCTCAAATAATTTGGTCTCCAAGGCCTACATTTTGGAGCCTATTTTTTTTAAAGAGCCATTCAGAGGAGGAAATGAGATGTATGAAAGAAATAGTTGAATTTCCAACTGAATGAATGACTTGTGAGCACAGCTGTTATAAAGCAATAGCCAGGCTTTAGTGAAGAGATAAAATGCTTTCAATTAGTGAGCATTTGAAGGCATTATCTGAGGAAAGCACCTGGCTCTTTTTAAACAGCTAAAGTTAGCTTAGAGAGACCGTTTCCAAATCATGGCTGAAAACCAATCCCATTACTTTGTCATCCATTCTTTGCTTTTGTACTAAAAATGATCATACTCAAGTCAATTATTATGTGCCTACTATGTACAAGTGTTTATGCTATGCACTGTAAATACAGACAAAATATAAGACAATGACCGAATTTAGGCTCCTTATACTCAAGCCTGTATTCTTTCAGGGATATGACATTTGCAGTATAAGCAAATAGAAGGTAATTTGAAGAGGTAGAAAACACTGACAACTGTGGGAACTAGCAGAGACTCCTCATAAGTAGTAGCATCTGAGTCACATGTAAGCCAAGTTATTAAGAGGCAGGCAAAGAAATTAAGAGACTAGGTAGGAATAGTTTTTTTGAAGGCATAGAGATGGAATCCAGGACTAGAAGATTAGTTAATAGGCCTGTTTGACTGGAACTTAGATGGTATAAATAGAAGTGATATGAAATTAATGAAAAGTTAGGTTGGAACTAGATTGTGGAGGGATTCAAATGCTAGACTGGGGGATTTGTACTTTTTATCCTAGAGGCCATAGAGAATCACGGAAGATTCTAGAACAAGGTAATGATCTGGTCAGATGGCCAGATATGTGCCTCAACAAGATTATTTTGGCAGCTATGTGGAAGACGGATTGGGTAGGGAGGGGGAAACCTAGAAAAAGAGACAAATTGCAAGGCTATTACACAAATCTACATAGGAGAGGTGGCAATGTGGATGAGGAGAAGGGATCTCATATGAAAGACATGATGGAAGTAGGATTTAATATTTTATAATTTTGTAACCAACCTTATAACCCTCTTTATTGTTCAGACATAGCTCAATTTACTCTTAGCTATTTCCAAAAATCAAGTCCTCAGTCAATGAGCCCTAAGGACTTGCCATGATTAAAACTATTAAAAAGAATGTACCTATAGTTTAAAAACTGCAAACAACGAAGGCAATGTCAAAGGACCCTCAGAAGTGTGCTGAATAACAGCAACATTATTAGATTAATTATACTTCCTCCCAAGTTCATTATTTTGAAGAGAGCAACAAATTATGATTAATAATAGCACAATTATTAATACCACTAATAATGAGTTATTGATACTATTAATAATGCTATTAGTTGTTAATACTGCTAATCATAATTGTTAAGAACAATAATTACAGATCACATTTGATAGTGCTTTAAGGTCTGCAGCAAGCTTGTGGAGTATATGCTGTTGTTATGTCTAATTTACAGATGAGAAAACTGAGGTTCACAGATGTTAAGTGATTTGCTCAGGATCACATAGCTTAGTAAGTGTCTAAAGTGAGATTCAAACTCAAGCCTCCCTGACTCCAATTCCTAAACTCTTAAAAAAAACCAGTAACATTACTTGGTAGTGATACCTAGCACATCCAATATTTGGATACTGTTTTTTACTGATCTGAACATTTCACAAATATGTGAAATGGAAGAAAGAAGGAAGGAAGGAGAGGAAGAGAGAGAAGAGAGGGAGAAAGAAAGAAGGAAAGAAAGGAGAGGAAGAGGGACAGGGAGAGGGGAGAGAGAGAGAGAGAGAGGGAGAGAGAAAATATGATAAAGGAAACTTTTGTCACTCATTTGAGAGCCCTGAGCCTTCTTTGAATTTTTCTATGCTAGCTGGCTTCTCCTTGTTTAGGTAGTCCTAGGTCCATTCTTATCTGCATACTCCTTTGTGATAATCTGGCTTTGACTCCCAAACCTTTTCTTTCAGTGTCCATTTGGCATGACGATCCTTTCTCTCTTCTTTATTTTCCACATCATACTTCAGTTCCATACCTGGACCACCCCACTGTTTCTCATATCTCCTCCTCCTACTAATGTCCAGTTCCCTATACTATGCAACCAATTAGCTATTAATGACTTTTGGGGCATTATTCTGTGTTAACATTTGTCTAGTCAAATCTAGGATGGAATGCGACAATTAGAATGGAACAAAATGTAGCAAGCTGATTGTAACTTCCTTGAGGGTAGTGATATGTTTTCATTTTTTTGTGTCTTCTTACAGATTATTTTTGGGTATTTTTAATGCCATTAGTAACTTTCTATCAGTTATTTCGAGATATATTCCCTCAGCCCTACCTTGTAACAAAGATGAATAATTAGGAAAAACAAACTAATACAGTAACCCAAATCTAATAGCATATAAAATATTCTGCACCTATAGCCCACTACCTTTAAAGAAAAGGAGGGAGGTTCCTTTCCCCATTTCTTTGCCAGAGTTAATATTACAATTATACAGTGGGAGATTTATTTTAATGGTCTTTTCATTTACTAATTATAGTCATTTTGTATGTTGTTTTGCCTGGTTCTGCTTGCTTTGCATTACATCAGTTCATATAGATCTTCTCCTTTTTCTCTGAACTTGTCATATACAAATTAAGGTAAAATAATATTCCATTACATCCATGTATCACATTTCCCCCCAGTCTTCTCCAATTGATGGGTACCTACAAACGGAGTATTGGACTTGAAGTAGTGGGTTAAAATACAATTTCAGCCCAGTCACTGGGATAAGTACTTACTTCAACAAAAATGACTGGGAAAAATGGAAAGCAGTCTAACAAAAATTAGGTTTAGACCAATATCTCACATTATATGCCAAAAAAAATTTCCAAATGGGTACATCCCTGTATTGATCAAAGACTAAAGAATTCCAGTCCAGGCAATGACTAACCATGATTTCAGAGGACCAAAGATGAAAACATCTCCCAATCCACTGACAGAGAAGTGTTGCATTTAAAATTCAGAATGAGATATAAATTTCTGGCCATCATCAATGTAGGAAGCTGTCTTGCTTGACTATGTACATTTGTTAAAAGGATTTTGTTTCTCTTTGGTTGGGGAGGAAGAGAAAATAAACACTTGTTAGTTGAAAATAAAATCCCCCCCTCAAACTTTTACTAATTATGTGATCCTAGGCAAATCACTTTATTTCTCTCATCTTTTATTTCTTCATTTGTAGAATGGGGATAAAAATAATATCTACTCAAGAGTTGTTGTGAAGATCACATGCAGTAGTATATGTAAAAAGCTTTACGAAGCTTAAAGTGTGTTATAAATATTATTATTATTAGCCACCACAAAAGCGCCGATATGCCCCCGTATCATCTAGATCTATAGCAGGGCTCTTCAACCTTAGGTTTTTATTGAAACAATAGACAATGTATTTTGATTTGCCATTTTAGTGAGAGCTCTGTAGTAGCCCAGCTTCCTTTACTAAAGCATTTATGTAAATTTCTATGCTTGTAGGCCGCACGTAAATCGCATTTGGACAGCCCTGATCTATAGTCTTAACACATTTGGAGCTTAATACATATGACTGAATTACAGCTAGTCACTCTGATACTCCATCTCTTGGGCTACTTTGATCCAAGGGATATGCCGGGTTATATGGGTACTTGGGCTAACTTTAAAATGGATGCAAGAGGATGAGGGTGGATAGAGAGATCAATTTTACTTACAAGGTTGGGTTTTTGCATAAGAACACAAAGGCCTGAAACATTTTCCGTGATGTTGTTAAGTGAGAAAACCAGGCTATCCAAGATATCAAAGAAGGCTCCGACATTAGGACCTATAAACAATTTATGGGAATGAGTAAAATGGGTTCATTGAATTGAAATATTTAATTATAGAATTCACAATTATGTATGGTTGAAATTAAAACCAGTCCTACTCAGAAAATCAAGGGTTTCTTTCTGTTTCTATTGGTTTTACTAAAAGTACATTTTAAAGACAACATTTGGAGGTAAAGATGGTGACCTTGGAGGTAAGGATGGGGAAAGGGTAGTTCAAATTACCCAAAAAAACCTCAGCCTTGAGGCTTTACTTATCTATATGCCTTACATTTGAAAAACCTCACTAGCTTACTCTGTGGTGATTGCAACCATTCTGCCACATTTTTGCATTTAATTTTCCAAGGATTTCCTCAAGCAAATGTAAGATAGTACATGAAATCAAATTCTTAAGTCGAGTTGCTCTGGAAACAAAATCAGAACCCATAGAAACCATTTCTACCTTTTACATATGCCACAGACTTTGTTCTCTTGGAAATACCATGACACAATTGTAACAAACATCAATTACTCCCGTACTGTACATAGAGCAGAGGAAGAGACATAGCTTAAATGAAAACATAATACCTTCTGAGGAGTACTGTTGTTTGTCCTTCATTCATGAAGAGGACTGCCATCTGGAAGGTGAGGTAATGACTTGCAAGTGAATTGGATTTAAGTAACAGAGGGCAGTGCAAAGTCACCAGCCTCACTTTCTCTGCTGGAGCCAACTGGGTCCAGTGGCAAGATATAGATCGAGATGACTGGAGCTAGCCCCTGATGCAATGGGAGACCTCGGCCTTTTTAATCTAAGATCTTTAATAATTCTCAAGATTTGACTGAGGCAATGACTATTCAATGACTAAGGCTAGGTATAGAAATAAGCCAAAGAATGACCTCTTCTGCCTAGTCAAAAAAAAAAAATCAGTCTGGGAGGGGAAGACCCTCAGGGTTTTTGGCCAAAACAAAAATATTTTCTATTTACATTCACTCTGAGCCATCTGGGCCCAAACAGTGACCAAGTAAGGCTTGGACTGGGACCTATTGTTGACCAATCAATGAGAGCCAGAGTGATTTGGGTTTAGGCATTGTCCTTAAGAAACAAATCTGCCCATAAACCCCAAGACAACTTTCTAGGTTTAAGTGGATCAGAATTTAAAATTCTTTAGCAGAGCACCCACAGGTAAAGGTATGATACCCTATGTGGACAGAGGGAGAGGAAGAAGGCAAGGAAAGGAAAAGCAAAAAGAAGGGAAGGAAGGAAAGAAGGAAGGGAAAGGAAGGGAAGGGAAGGGAAGGGAAGGGAAGGGAAGGGAAGGGAAGGGAAGGGAAGGGAAGGGAAGGGAAGGGAAGGGAAGGGAAGGGAAGGGAAGGGAAGGGAAGGGAAGGGAAGGGAAGGGAAGGGAAGGGAAGGGAAGGAAAGGGAAGGAAAGGGAAGGAAAAGCAAAAAGAAGGGAAGGAAGGAAAGAAGGAAGGGAAAGGAAGGGAAAGGAAGGGAAGGGAAGGGAAGGAAAGGGAAGGGAAGGGAAGGGAAGGGAAGGGAAGGGAAGGGAAGGGAAGGGAAGGGAAGGGAAGGGAAGGGAAGGGAAGGGAAGGGAAGGGAAGGGAAGGGAAGGGAAGGGAAGGGAAGGGAAGGAAGGAAGGAAGGAAGGAAGGAAGGAAGGAAGGAAGGGAAGGAGGGAGGGAGGGAAGAAAGAACTCTGTTGCAGAACTGGAATTTGCCAGCAGTTGGGTCCCCAGTGGGGCAGCTTGGACTACTCACAGGTTGTTGTTTGTCCTTCATTCTCAAAGAGGACCATGACATCAGGAAGGTGATGCCATGACTTGCCAGTGAATTGGATTTAAGTGAGGGAGGGCTGTGCAAAGACGCCAACTTTACTTTCTCTCCAAGGTGTCTAGAAAGAACCTAAAACACCAACATAGAAAATTGTAACACATGATATTGACTCATAAATATATTAGAGAGATGAAAAACAAAGTAGTCTATGAGGTCGTTCAATAAGGTCATAGCCAATGGGGTTGAGAAGATTGGGTTAAGCGATCATAGTATGATAGACAGAGGTATAAGGAGCCCTAGAGATTCAATATATGCAGCAACTTCCACCAGGTTACTCTCACAATCCCCACTCACTAGTTGCAGGTTAGGTGTCCAGGGAAGGGCCATTGCCCCTAGGTTCAAGGTATTCTGTGAGTCTGTACTACCAAAGTTGAATCTCATGAGCTCCCATCAGCATATTTACCTTTAAAAGTCAACCAGAAGACACAACTCACTCAAAGACTTTCCTGGCATAGTATAGCATAAATAATATATAGTAATCTATTTTGTTACTATACATGAACATAGTAACAAAACATTCCCCCACCCACACCCTATAAATCGAGGGATCTTTCCCCTCACCGCATAGTACCAGTTAGAAAAGGCACACAAAGTACACTAGTAGAGAAATAAAGATGTAGGGATCGTATGTGGCCAAGACAATTCATACTGTGACACTATAAGATCCTGATATTCTTTCTATTCTCATGCTGATTTCCCCAGGTTCAGTGTTGCTGATAAGTTCGGCAGGGCTTCTCTACAATTCAACTCCCAATGGCTAAGATTGTCTGTCTTTTTAACTTGTATAGGTCATACTCCTCAAAGCTGTCTCTTGCCTCGACTATTGATCACTGGTCCTGCTCCCTGTTTGGCATAGAGTGAGAAGTTCCACTGCAAGACATCTAAGATGTCCCAAATATAGTGACTGGGTGGTGGTGTTGGAGAGAAAAATCCCTTTCCCCTGGAAGCTGGGGAGGGATGATTCCTACTCAAGAGCTGGGTTCTTCTAGATCTGGGTTTTCTCTTCTTTGGTACCAGATGTCATGCTCCTCAAAGCCATCTCCTGCTTCAATTGCCTCCAGATCTAGTAAGCCTGCTTTTAAAAGGCTATTGGGAGCCAGTCTTCTCCTAGCTGCCTTCTAATCCAATTAAGTTTGATCCAAAGAACTTTGCTCATAAAAACGTAAAAGAGTGCAAAACAATTCTGTCTTGTCTCTATTCCTTGTCCTTCTGTGATTTCATCAACTTGCCTGGGAAGAACAGCAAATCAGAGGTGTCCTGAGCAAGTTCTTCTTTACTCTCCCACTTAACTCTTTAAATAATTAATGTCCTGAAAATAAATTGAATAAATTGAGATGCTTTTGGAAAATTGGTTTACAATTCAAATTTTTAGAGCTCTCTAGTGGTTTGGGGCATTCAAGCATCATTTTTGGTGTACCTTCTCCCAGGGCCTTGTGCTAAAGCAGGGATTCCTAACCTCCTCTGTGTATGTGTGTGTGTCTGTTGTGTGTGTCTGTGTGCGTGGGCATGTGACATGGACCCCTTTGATTGTCTAACAAAGGCTAAGAACCCCTTCTCAGAATGCTTTTAAATATTTAAAATAAAATACATAAGATTATAAAGGTAATCAAAGGTTAGTGAAAAGAAAGATGTAACTTTTTCCCCATCCAGGACCCCAGAAATCTATTCACAGTCCCTGCGTTTATGGACTCAAGATAAAGAACTTAAAAGGTCTCAGTGAAGTCTATAAATATAATCCAAAATTAACAGTCTTCCATGAGGGTCCAGGTGTGTGTATCTTAGCTGGCAATACTAGGGATTACATTCCCTCCAAAATAAATGATTATACAATTTGACAAAGTACCATTAAAAAATCTCATAGGTTGCCACCTCTCTTGGCTCTTGCAAAGGTTGAGGGAAGGGAAGTGAAGGGAAGGGAAGGGAAGGGAAGGGAAGGGAAGGGAAGGGAAGGGAAGGGAAGGGAAGGGAAGGGAAGGGAAGGGAAGGGAAGGGAAGGGAAGGGACAAGTTTCCCCTCTCAGAGGATCCAAGCACCCCTGCATCAATTGACTTTCTTCGTGTATGTGTGTGTATGTATACACACACATTTGTGTATACATGCATACATATATGGAAACTAAAGCCAAGAGAAGTGAAGTAGCTCACCCAAAGTCACACACAGAGTTAATGACAGATCCAAGATTGGAACCTTGCTCCTTATGCACAAAATCCTGTGCTTTTTCCACCATACCCCAAAACAGATCAGGGCAGGCCTCCTTCAGCAGAAATGGACAACTACTGACTTTGCTTCTGCCTTTGATTATTTGTCTCCATTTCTTTTTCTAGCTGACCATAACTTCTGTCTAATCAACATTATTCTGGCCCATTTCCTAGAAGTCCCTGTATGTGAAGTGCCCAAATAGCTCAGAAGACTTCAAATTCTATTTTAATTTCCTCACAAAACAGAATCACTCTACTAGAGGGGGGGTTTTATTGTTGTTGTAATAAAAATTAAAATTCTGTTTCACAATTAATAACCTCCAGAAAGAAAAATGGCAGCCAATCAGAAGATGATAGGGTGCCCTCATTCAGAAATTCTAGATTCCAGCTTGGCCCATGATGTGGATTATTCACCAAAGGAAAACTTTCAACTGTAAAGAGGAAATTTTAATTCACTCTTAGCTGAGGCTGCTAATCCCCTGTGCCAAGTGTTTTGCTGGTGTCAATTAAGCAAGGCTTCTCAGATTTCCACTGGGAAATCCCGATAATCTTGCACTTTCTTCAGAAATAATAACATTTTGTCTGTTTGTTAGGGAAACAATTAAACCAAGTGTTGGCATAAAGTGCTGTCTGGGGGAAACATTCTTACAAGTAATAGAAGATTCACCTCATTGTAATGGGGCTATACTGACTGAGGCATGGCCTTCAAAAACCGTTGAGCCAGTAAGGGCAGCAAGAATATTTACTTAACTTCTCCACGGTGTGTCTCCCACCTATATTTCTAATCTTATTTACTGTTAATCCCCTTCACTGATTCTCCATTCTGGTCAAACTGACTGGCTATTTGCTTCCTATACCCAAAATTTCATCTTGTGCCTTCACAAGTTTACATAGGTGGCCAGAACATCCCCCAGTTCTAGAATGCACTGCCACCTCACACTTGTTTCATAAAATCCTCTATTTTTTTTATAAGTAAAGTTTCAGACATCACTTCCTAACCTGGACGTTTCCTGATCTGAACAATTCTTTCTGGAAATGACATTGTATCGCTTTTGCATTCAATTATACACACACACACACACACACACACACACACACACACATACATATGGGTATATGTGCACACACACACATACACACACACACGTCTCAATAGAATGTGAACTCCTTATGGGCAAGGATTATTATTATCCTTTTAGCCCTAGCACCTAGCACAGCACCTGAAAATAATAATGATGATAAAAAGATGATGATGATAATGAGGATGATGATGATGACAACAACACTCTAAGGCCTGCAAAGTATTTAATGTATGCTAGCTCATTTGACCCTCACAACAACCTTGTGAAATGGGTGCTATTCATACCCCTATTTTACAGATGAGAAAGTTGAGGCACGGACTCAGTGGCTTGCCTACAGTCACACAACTAATGTTTGTAATGCTTTAAATACTTATTGAATTAAATGCAATATTAGTCAATGTTAAGAGCCTTTGGTAGCTCATAGGGAGCTCCCTATAGAGAGACTATTCAGTATTTAGTAGAATGAATATGTTTGTTTTCTTTTTGAATACATATTTTCTTTAATTTGGAAAGCATTATATAAATTCCTAAACGGGTTTTTTTTTCCCTGCTACCCAGACCCACCATTTTCTACAATATTATAGACACCCTTTGAAGTTAGTGAAGAAAGGAACTGTTGTACATAGTCTGTACATGGGCCAGTTTTATTGAAATGACTTTGAGAGGGCCTCTTTCTAATGGGGTAATTGCTTCTTCGTGAGTGGGGGTATGTGAAAATGTAAATCAATACCTATGGCCCTGAAATGATCATGATGGGGTCTGCTTCATTTCCTACTTGTGTCTAAATTACCATGCATTTCAGGAGGCCTTGGCTGACTAATGCCACTCCTGTCCCATGGCCAAGGGCAGGGAGGCTGATGCCCTCCATATAATTTCACCTTGAGCTGACTTCAAGACAGCAGAAAAAAATTTTAAATGAACAACAGCAAATTTGACCACAAAATTCCACATTGATCATGGCAGCCAGAAAATTTGTTTTTCTCCTCAGCAAGCCAGTTTCTTAAAGCTCTAGGCTCTAGAATCTAAAGAGAAGCTATATCACTTTTCTGGATGTTTAAAGAAACAAATTAAACCACAAAGGTTGAATGGGTAGTATCTCTGGTTTGTCCCCAGCTCCCATAGTTCTTATTATCTGTGCAATACATTTGTCACTTATCATATCATGCCTTTTATTGAAAGTTGGGGCCTGGCAATGTATTCTCTCCTAGTATGGCTAAGCCAGTGACATTTGGCAGAAACTAGCATACTTGGAAGCTGAGTACTCCTACTGCTGTGGTTTCCTTCCATAAAGAAAGATGTAGGAACTAGCAGCTAAGCTAAAGCATGATACCTGGAGGTCTAACGGGAAAAACTCTCTGGTCTTCTCTGGCATGGAGGATCTCTGAAGACCATAACTCATAATGATGGTTTAGAGACTGTGGGGAGATCAGAGCCCATTTGGTCCAAACCTGTCATTTTATGGATGAGGACCCTGAGCCTAAGAGAGGTTAAATGATTCACTCTGGGTCACACAGATAAAAAGTGGCCAAGACAGGCATTTAAACTAAAGTACTCTGACTTCAAATCCAGCATTCTTTCTATTATAACGATGCCTCCCAAATACAGGCTGGCTTAAAGGACTGACCTTAAAACTTCACTACGATTTTTGGTCCACTCTGTATGCAATTTGTTGAAAGACTAACTATCCAATTTGGAGTTCATCAGATCAGCAAATCTAAAAGGAGTGGAATGAAATGGAATCATTAGTTATATTTCTATATGTCTGTATCTTGTGTCCTCAATTAGTGAGTAAGCTGGAAAGATTTAGGCTGCTCCTACCACTCTCTCATCTAGTCCCCCCGAGACCAATAGCATGCATTTGCTGCCAGGGTTAGGGATGAGGTCCATGGCCAAGGAACAGAAGAAAGCTAATTGGACTGTGAGAGCTGACAAAACTATAATGAAATACTGAGAAGAAAGGTTCAGATGCACCTTATTAAAATGTTTCAATGTGCCACTGAGACTAAAAACATCAAGGTTATATTTATAGAAATAAATCTCACTGAATCACCTCAACTTATTTGACCAGGATCCTGTATCTGATTTATCCATATGGTAAGTGTTTATATTCTATTTTCCTTTAGGCAGCTAGATGGCATAGTGGATGAAGCACTGGGCCTGGAGTCAGGAAGACTTGAGTTGAAATCCAGCCTTAAATATAATCTTACTAGTTGTGTGACCCTGAGTTAGTAACATAACCTCAGTTTCCTCAACTGTAAAATGGAGAACATAATAGTACCTACCTCGCAGGTTTGTCATGAGGATCAAATAACATTTATAAAGCTCTTAGCACAGTGCCTGACACATACTTAATAAATGCTTAAGAGATGTTTGGTTTTGTTTGTAATGCTAGTTTTTTTTGTGGAGTAGGGCCAGAAATTGCTGCTAGTGATTTTTGGACATGAAAAACCTTCAGTGGGCTCCTTTCTCTTGTGTCCAGGTCTCCCCCTCACGCCACTCCTCTGCCTTGCCATACCTCAGTTGCTTTTAGACTTTGATCAAGGTATAGATGCCATGCTCACTAAATTTTCTGATGCCTCAAAGCTTGGAGAAGCACCTAAAATGTTGGGTGAGAGAATCAGGATGAAAAGGATTTCAAAATCCTTGAAGGGTAGGTCAAATCTAACAAGGTCACCCACTTCTGTATTTGCTTTAGTTTGTCCATGTTCCTCCTAAAATGGGGTGCCCAGAATTGAATACAATCCTCCAGGTGTGTGGTCTGACCAGGGCAGAATACTATGGTACTATTGCCCATTCTTAATTACACTAAATTAATTACACTAAATTAAATTAGTAAGTGGGATATAATAATATACAAAGAATTGAAGTTGAAAGTAATCCAAAGAGCAGTGGAGAATGTGCGTGGAAGGCATGAGTAGGCTATAAAACATTACTAAGAAAGAATGTTGATGGGGACGGCTAGGTGGCACAGTGAGGAGAACGCTGGCCCTGGACTCAGGAAGACCTGAGTTCAAATCCAGCCTCAAACACTTGACACACTTCCTAGCTGTGTGACCTTGGGCAAGTCACTCAACCCCAATGGCCCCGCCCTTCCCCCTGCAAAAAAAAAGGAAAGAATGTTGAAATAATAATAGATAACTTTTCTATAGTACTTACGTATATTATCTCATTTGAGCCTCACAATGACCCTGCTAAGTAGGTGGTATTATTATCCGCATTTTATGGGAGCAAAAACTGAGACTGAGAGAAATGTAACCACTTGCTAAGAATCACACTGCTAGTAAGCAACTGGGGCAGGATTTGCGTTCAAGTCTTGTGGACTCCAAGTTCAGTCCTCTATCCCTTATGCCACCAAGCTGCCAAGGTAAGCAACATAAAAGATTTCATCAGAGAGAGGTATGAGTGGAAATAAAAGGCGGCATATTGAAAATGAGAATAACCAACAGGTGGTCAGTATACGCCATTGGCATCTATGCAATGTCAAGAGGAAGGCATCTAGCACATGGAGTAGATCCTCTTTTGAAGATTTCTAGAAGGAAAAGAACTAGAGTCATGTAGGAAGAGAGGCCATAGAGGAGCTGCAATCTGCATCAATGGAGGGAATACCCCATCGGTGAACTCAGAGATTTCTTGAACTGTTGAAGTGAATGTAAAGTTCTATACAGGTGTACAAAACTTCAGAAGTTCAGGATGAAGGAGACACGACTGGACAGTTAAAGAAAAAAGATTTGGAGCCTCGGTGACTGCAGGTTCAAAATGAGTCAACAACGTGAAATCAGCCAAAAGAGCTAAATGGGAACTTCAGCTACATCCATAAAAAATGCAGTGTCTAGAGCAAGGAAGGCTATCAGACTTGCCTCTGTAAGACTCCATCTGGAACATCGTGTACATTTCTGAGCATTTTCAAGAAGGATTTTTTTTTAATGTGGAAATTATGTTAGATGAGGATCCAATGAAGAAACTAGGGACCGGTTTGTTATGTGAAGGTAGAATTAGACTGATTCTGCTTGGCCCCAGGGGGCAGAAAAATAGTGGAAATTATGAGGAAACAGATTTGAACTCAATTTGAAGACAAATTCCCTAATAACTAAGAGCCATCCCCAAACAGAATGGGCATCTTCAAGAGAGAATAAGCTCCCTGTTATTGGAAGTGTTCCAGCAGATTGGTCACTCCTTGGGGATGTGAGAGCAGTGGTTTATGCTTCATGCAGGGATTAAATGAAACTGTATGATTTTACCCAAAGTAACATTTGGAATTGGAGCAAATCAGAGTGGTGAGGAAAGTCATAAGGTAATCAGTTGAGGAGGGTCTTTAAAGCCAGTTCAAGAAAGTCCTAATTAAGTTTCTGACAATTGAGTTTGTGTTTGATTCCCTTTCTGAAGACTCAGCCGTAGTGTAGGATTTGACCAAAATAGATGGCACTATTAATGAGGCAGGAAACAAATATTACATGAGTATCCAAAGCTTAACTTTTTCATTGCAGCATAGGCAATATTTTTTCTCTGATTATTACTTCTCTCCCTGTTCTGCTTTCCCTTCTTTTCTTTCTTGGCTCACTACTACCAGGGCTTCCATACCCTTTACACTTTGGTGGTCCAGGATTCTTTTAGGCACCCTGGAAAATACAACTGTCTGCCATTCCTTCTTCAGGATATTACCAAAGGCATGCCACTCAAGAGATTGCTTATATAGCTTGCTCAAGAAAAACATTGGTGTTCTTTGTTTGGCTTCACCAAGGCAAGCCCATTTGGCAGTTGGGCCTTGGAATCAGACAGATGAACATTTTTCTCCCTCTAGCCAGAGGAAGCTGAGTATTCAATGTGGCCACCCTGCCTGGGTGAAATACTCAAGTGTGTCCAACTCCACCTCCTGCTCCTACTCTGACAAGCACGCACACACACGATCATCACATACACAAATGCACAAACACACACATGATTACCCCACACCACATCCCCAAGGATACTAGGAGAGGAGGTGGATTTGAGCCCAGAGGAGTGATGGTGAAATTAAAATAATGAATTATGTCAGTATAATAAAAGAATGTTCAGGAGGGAGAAAAGTAAGGGCCAATCAGAAAAGCAAGCATTGAGGCAAGGCAATGTTGGACCTTTGTTCACATAGATAGGAGTTAGTGGATTTTTAAAAGGATTTTTTAATGGAAATTAGGGCACATTTGAGCTGTCATTGAGTTTTCAAATTCAGATCGCTGGACATAATAGGAATGGAAAACAGTAGTCACATTTCCAAAGTCATAATTAATAAAATGACAGAATCAGAGATGAGGAGAACATGCTCTATTTAGGCACTGGTAAGCTCCATCCCTGAGTTACAAGGTCTGAAAGCATTTCATAAAAGTGGCAATAAAATAAACCTTTATTTGAAAAGTACTGCATATATTCAGAGTATTGTCCCCCAGACTCTATAATATATTGTCTGGATCAGTGCATCAAAGTAATACAGCTGGCTTCATTCAAATACATGTTCAGTAGCTTCCTGGACTAAGTTACCCAGGTCAGAAGTGATTTTTAAGAACTATGGGGCGGGTCGTCATTGCAGCAAGCTTTATAGGCCCAAATTGCTGGTCACCAGAGTACATGGAAAAGAATGTTTCCTCTTAAGTAAACTCCCTTTCTTCCTCCAAATGCTCATGGAAAAAAAGGCAATTCCAAAGGTTCTTTTTAAAGTACTTGGTGCATTGAAGGATTTCATCACCAAATAGCAGTGCCTAATGTGCCTGGCCTGGTGAAAGGTGCAAGGCATCTTATCTGGGTGTTATCTACCTGACTGGTTACTTTAGGACTACAAAGAACATATCCCATTTAGCCTCAACAGCTTGTTCAACCTATGTACCAGGAGATAAGGGTGGGGGAAAACACTGGAAACTCCTTTTCCTTCCATGAAGAAAAGCCCAGAGCATGGCTGAAGCTTACCACTAGTGGCATATTAAGGCCCACTTCCTTAAGGTCCAAAAGTCCTAGCATTTTAAGACGCAGCATGATGTGTGGTAGGATGTAAAATGGATTTAAAGTCAGAGACTGGAAGCTCAGTTAAAGTCACTAGTATCTCTCAGCTGTGTGATGATGGGCAAGTCACAGCCTCTCTAAGCCTCAGTTTTATTATTTATAAAATGGGAGTAATTAGGACAGCTAGGTGGCATAGTGAGTAGAGCACCAGCCCTAGGGAGGCAGCTAAGTGGTACAGTGGATAGACTACCAGCCCTGGAGTCAGGAGGACATGAGTTCAAATCCAGCCTCAGACACTTGACACTGTCAAGTCACTTCACCCCAATTGCCCTGTCTTCCCCTCTGCAAAAAAATAATAAACAAAATGGGAGTACTAATATTTGTGCCACTGATCACAAAAGGCTACTGAAGGGAAGGTGCTTACTATCAAAATATGGGCCACCATCACTGCATGCCTTATCACATGAATAATTATGGCATGAGTTGAGTGACTCTTCCACCATGTAACCTGTCCTCTGTGCATTTCCACCTCAAACCTTGTTGCTGCGAGTTTTGTGCCTAGAATGCTACCCTTTTTTCTCTCCCTGACATTCTCCCATTATTTCAAAGCCTGGTTCTTGATAATTCCTCTCCTGTATTCCTATAAGCACTTTTGTCTGTGTCACTTAGCATATCCTCCCTTATGCTATTTATTTGTTTGTTTTTGCTTATGTTCCTTTCAAAAAAGGCCTACTCCTATCCCCTTCTAGGAAGGACCTGATCCTAGGTTCTCAGAGACGCAGCCAGTTAGGTGCAAGTCCTGGAAGGTCCTTTCATGCTGAAAAGCTTTGGAGGACAGTCTCTATACACTGCTCAGTGATGAGCCAAGCTAAGCAAAAAGAGGATGATAACCAGAATGTCGCCAACTAGGGCGATGGATCCTTTCTTTGGACGTGGAGACCCATTAAACTGATAAAAACAGAGAATGACTCTCAGTCGAACCCTCTTCTACTTTTGCAGTAGAAGTGTCATGGATTTAGAGCTGCAAGGGACCTCAGGGATCATCAATTTCCACCCTCTTGTTCTTTAGGTAAGAAAACTGTAGGGCAGAGAAGTTGTGACTTGATCATGTACACAACTAAGGAGTGTCTTAAGCAAGGTTTGAACGCAGGTTTGCCTGAAGTTCCTGAACAGAAATACGGAAGTTTGGCAGAAGGGTGGGTTTTGGGAAAAGATGTGTTCTGTTTTGGGCAGGTTAAATTTGACATGTTTCTGGAATTTCTAGTTTTTAAAATGAAGTAGGCAGTTGGTGATCTAAGTCTAGAAACACAAGAGAGGGATGAGAACTGGAAAAGTAAGTCTGGGAGTCATCTACATAGAGCGCATGATTAAATCCATACACAACTTTGCATCCCCAGCACTCAGTACAACATCCCATGTTGTGTAAATGCTCCATAAATCTGCATTAATGATGTCCTGTAGAAAATATATCTGGGCTGTATATCAGTGAAGATATTTTCTGCTTTCTCTAGGTGATTCACTAGTCACAAAGGGAGTTAAATAGAAAGACTGGGATAAATCATATTGGCTGTTTATTCTGTGTGTGGGGGGGTGCGTGTGTGTGTGTGTGTGTGTGTGTGTGTGTGTGTGTGAGAGAGAGAGAGAGAGAGAGAGAGAGAGAAGGAGAGAGGGAGGGAGAGTGAGAGAGAGAGAGAGAGAGAGAGAGAGAGAGAGAGAGAGAGAGAGAGAAGGAGAGAGGGAGAGGGAGAGAGAGAGAGTTTTAATGGAACAACGATTTAAGAGGATTGGGCATCCTATGAAGTTGAGGTGTATTTCATCAGCAAGAGAGTGTTACTCTGAAGTTTAGGGTATCTGACAAATGTGATTTAGCGTTTCCTGTTTCTGAAACAGAGCATCATTCCTTAGAACCACAGAGAAGATGCAAAATATTTCCAGGTATGGCAAAAATCTTTTTGTAAGAACTGGGAAGACAAATTGTCACGAGTAAGGTTCAGTAAACGTTGATGGCAGTGTTGAATTAATGAGATACGGTACATCTGGGAGGACATCTGTGGGGGAAATAGCATGGCCATTTCCAGATGACAACATCTTCAGGACAGACATCTATCTTATCTCTCAGTTCATCATTTTGAGGTGCTTGTTCAGTGAGTCAACCACACATAACTAATAGCAATATCGTATCATTTAGGTCACTTATAATCATCATATACTTCATCACTGCCAAGGGCATTCAAATTCCCTGTTAGTCTTTCCTCATCTCTGCAATGGGATTTATTTAAAAAGAAGTTCTATGACTTTCTCCAATCCACACTGCCCTGGGGTAGTTGAAATTGAGTTCTTAGTACCGACGCTTGGCGAGTCCCTGGGAAGAGTTCTCGTAGTTAGTAACCACAGATCCCATCTTTATTGCACATCACATTTGCAAAATGCTTTGTAGACAACAACCCAGTGGGACAAGGAATGCAGGCGTCATTATTCCCATTTTAAAGAAGAGGAAAAGCGAGGTTCCAAAAGGGTAGGTGAAATTCTTCCTAGTTACGCAGCTAAGTAGAAAGAGGTAAAGCTGTGGCTCCCTCTTGTCACAAATAGAGTCAGGAGACGTGGGTTTGCATGCTGATGCTGATCCACATGGTGTGACCACTCTGGTCCTCTGTATGTTCATTTGCAAAACGAGGAGGTTAGAATAGACAGGCTCTAAGGCTACTTCTCAGTGATTTATGATTTCTTCATTCATTCAGCAAATAATTATTAAGTACTCCTTATAGACAATGAGCTGTGCCTGGGGCAAAGAATGGTTTTAACCAAGGTCTTCTGGCTCCTCAGGTAGCTTTCTCTGCTCTGCTGTGCTATCTCTGAAATGTATCCAAGATATTGTCACCTTTGCAGGGAGAGACATGCCAACCAAAACTATATATCAATAACAACCACAACGGTAACAGCTGCCATTGATACAGTGCTTACTATGGGCCAGACACTATGCTGAGCACTTTATAATTATCGTGTCATTTGATCCTCAGAACAGCCATAGGCAGGAGGTGCTATTATTGTCCCCATTTAACAGATGGGGAAACTGAGGCAAACAATAGTTCAAGTGACTTACCCAGGGTCACACAGCTAGGAAGTGTCTGAGGTCAGATCCGAATTCAGGTCTTCCTTACTTGAGGTCCAGCTCTCTATCCACTGAGCCACCTACCTGCCCAGCTTTTAATCTGACTTTTCATTTCCCAGATAATTTTGCTTAAAGCAATTTTCTTTTTCCTTTTCTTTTTTTCCTTTCCTTTCTGGTGAATTATTTACATCTTACCTTTTTTTTCGGGGGGGTAGGGAGGGAGTCTCAGATTATCAGTGATAGATTTAAGGCTAAAAACTCAAACCTGTGCAGCTACAAGGGCCAATCTACTGTTGTTGTTTTTTTTATTTCAAAGCTTAATGATTATAAAGGTATAGATTTAATTTATTTTAATTTTCTTTTTATTCATGTTATTATTTACATTTCATTTACAAAATAATTTATTTTATTATTTTATTTGACGTAAAATTATTATAGACTCAAAATTATACCTGAAATCACAAATATTTTCATAAAAATAATACTGGCCAGCTATATAATCTCTTTACTTGGAGTTCACAATCTACTGACTTTTCTAACTTTCATCCGGGGATAAAGGATTACATCATGCACATAAGTACATTTCATTTTCTTCTCATCAATATGAAGAACTGGAGACAGAGACTGGGAAAACATAGAAAGGGAAGAAACAGGTAATAGGAGAAGAGATGATAGAAAGAGAGAAAGGGAAGAGTGAAAAGGGAAGAGAAATAGAGGATGGGAGAAGAGAGCAGAAAAGAAGGAAGGGAAGACAAAAAGGAAGGGAAGAATAAGAGAGGGAACCGAATGGAAACAGAGGGAAGGGAGGATACAGAAAAGGACTGGAAAAAAAGTGGGAAGAGAAAAAGGAAGAAGAGGGAAAAATGACTTTTCCACCCTTGACTCCCATGATTCATCATTCTTGCCCTAGCAGCTGGAGGCCTCAAAGAACCTCCCGTTTCTAGATTCACACAAGGAGTTTTTGCCTGTACTCAGAGACAAATTTACCTGTCTATTCTTTCTTGCCCAAGCTACTCGAAACTCATATTATTAAAAGTTCTATTACCTAAGAAGCTACTAAAACCTGAGTCATTCATTGAATAATAAGAAATAACAGCCTACCCCAAAGCAGTAGAATAGAATATGATAGCTGCATATTATGAGCAATAACTTACGCACAAAAGACAATACAAAAGGTATCATCTAAGACGCATACGATCAGAAAAGGGAATGGGCAAGTGACATTGAGTGAGAGATAATAAATGGCAGTGCAGGTACTTTACTATAGATAACACCAGAATATTAAAAAACCTAGAGCGGAAGTTATTAACCTAGTCTGTGAATTTTTTAAAAAATATTTTGAGAACCATTTTGATACAATTTTTTCTTTTATAAACTTAGGTATTTTATTTTGTGAATTTAAAAACATTATTCTGAGGAAAAGTCCACAGGCTTCACTAGTTTGCTGAAGGAATCCATGAAAAAAAGGGGGAAGGGGTAAATAACCCTTGACCTAGAAGAAGGTCTTAGGTCCTTTGTGTGGATCTTCTATGGAAGGCTTACAGAAGGACTCAGACACAAAGTGATACTGGATAAGAAGTCATGGGTGGGCTCTTTACCAGTAGAAAGAGTATTCATGTCAGTGAGATCACAGAACAGTTGAAATGCCTAGGTCCGTAGCCCTTTAAGGTTTGTAAAGCAGTTGCCTAAAAAAAATGAGTCTGAAAGGTAAGTATCCAAAATATATCAGAAGAATATTCTGCCTTGTAGACAATCTCTTCAAGACTGGAGCGAGTCCTGGGACAGAGTTGATCTGGCCAAAGACTGGAGGGTAGGTAGCTCAAACCCACCCCTCTACTTCTATAAACAATGTGGCCTAATTCCTCCAACTCCTGCTTTGACCATTAGGCAAGACCAGAGACTCATCATCTGCCCTGATACCATACAGGGCATGCATTTGCTTCCTCCATTCCCCTCCCCACCTTTTGCAGGCATCGATAATCAAATCACCATAATCATTGTTACCGTGAACGTGTGACAATCCAGAGCCCCTGGGCTTCTACTCAGGATCCAGTTTTAGGATTCTTAGGCTATTTACCTTGCTGTGGTTTGTCCTTCATTCTCTAAGAGGACTGTGACATCAGGCAGGTAATGCCATGACATCAGGCAGGTAATGCCATGACATGCAAGTAGATTGGATTTCAGTGAAGGAGGGCTGTGCAAAGTCACCAGCCTCACTCTCTCCTCCAGAGACATCTGTGTTCAGTGGCAAGATGTAGATCAGGATGACTGGAGGTGGTTCTGGGTGTGGTAGGGGAACTTTGGCCTATTTAGGCCAAGGTCTTTAACAAGTCTCAGTTTGAGGCAAAGCTCTTAAGGTAAGAAGGTATAACTGATGACAAATTGCTTGCCTTCTCAATGAGAGGGGAGGAAAGAGAGGGAGAGAATTTGGAACTCAAAGTTTTAAGAAAGTAATGTTGGAAATTGCTTTTACATGTAAGTGTGGGGGAATAAAATATTAAATAAAAGAATAGAAATAAAAATATTTAGGCTAGAGCTCCTTTCTACTGTGCCCTCTAGAATATCTGTTCTATAGTTAACAAATTACTCTTCATCTTACACTTCTGTCCTTTCACCGGAAATTATTTTGGATCTATTTTGAATTTAATTTTCTATGTACACGCTGCTCAAAGAGCATGTAAGTGCTTTGAGGACAAGACCCATTTTATTTTTGTCTTTGTAACCTAGCACCTAGTCTAGCATGCAGTAGGTGTTTAATTAACACTTATAGAATTGAATCCTCATTTTACAGATGAGACAACTGAGTCTCAGAGAAATGAAATGATTTGTTTAAAGTCAGAGAATTATTGAGTGACAAAACCAGGTTTTTCACTCTCGTCTTCTGAGTCCAGAGAACTTTGTTATTGTTCAATGTCACCTCACCTTAATCCCTAGGCAGGCTGATATCATAGAATTTAAATCATAGCTACATTCTTAGTAGCAGGGAGACGTCAAACAAATCACTTCTCTCTGCCCCGGTTTCCTCATTTATGAAAAGGGATGATTTGACCCCGATTATTTCTAAGGTTTATTTCCTGTTGTGAGTCCTATAATCCCTAATTCTATATAATTTTGTCTCTTCTTTACCAGAAAGTGACTGGGGCAAGGAGTGTTGAATAAGCTAACCCCAGACCTCATGACTAGGCTATAATGGAGAGTAAGAAGAATTCTACAGTCTCAGCAATCTATTTAACAGCTTCAAAGTGGATCCACTGACATTTTTAGGAAATGGAAAACAATTTGAAAAAGAGGAAATAAGCTATTCTGTAAATGTATTATGAGCTAACTAAACTTCAGCATGTGATTCAAAACCAAGTCTTTTTTTTTTACTATTGAGCTATACACACATACAAAAACAGAAAAAAAAATAAATCTTAAAGGGAGATGGGATAGGGAAGTTCTTCAGTCTGTAAAACTTTAGAGGAGCAATGCTTCCAGATCAGTTTCTGAGACTTTAAATTCTTGGAGTCCCAGTGATGGATCCTGTTGGGTGTACTTGATTTTGCTGGGCCCCCCAAGACTCTTCACATGGACTAGGGTTGATTCCCCCAAAGGATCATATTTTGTTTGTGGGTCTTTATTTCCTCCTCCCAATGAAGTTTAGTCCAGGGAATTTCCAAAGACAGCTTAAGTATACTTTGTGTTTAGGTTTTCTCAATGTAGATAAAATTGAGGAGTCCGTAATCAACTTGATGAAATTACAACACATGGGCCATTGTTAGTTCTTGAGCAAACTGAGGAGTGCCCCAATCCAAACAATGGGACTCAGGCTGCTCTTGCAATCACTGAGGAATTACCCCAACAGGGGGTTGGGGCTGAAGAGCTTTGCTCAAGAACTCCCTTCTTGGGTGCTGATCTTTTGGATAATGACTGAACAAGTTATAGCATAGGAATATGATGGAATACTAGTGTGCTACATGAAATGCTGAGGGGGTTGTTTCAGAGAAACTTGGGAAGTCTTGATTTCACAAATTTCCTAAGGTCATGTGTGTGTGTGTGTGTGTGTGTGTGTGTGTGTGTGTGTGTCTGACTGCTTGTCTCCTAACCCCTACCCTCAAGCTATTCCCTCTTAAGGGCTTGGCTAGAGCTTCTCTACCACTAGGCTAGCCAGCTACTGGACTTCTGGATTCTGAATGGACTCACTCTTTTAACCAAGCCCTACAGATTCTGTCTGACTCTTTTCAAACAACAATAAGACATTTTTGCATGTAGTCATTTGTTTTCATTCTACCTAGTTTACACCTTTGATTGACTGATTCAATAGAGAGTCTAGGAATTGTTCACACTCGATTTAGACTCTTGATAGTTCAATTCAATCAAAGATGGGGAGTAAAGGGGAGTAGGATGATTTAATTCGACACATTTATTGTAGATTGCAACCCATTTATGCCGCCTTCTGCTTTGAAATTGTTGTCTGTGCATTTCCATACACCCTCCACAGAAGAGCTATCCAGTGCTCTACAGGACTTTGTGTATCATTCCCACATTTCCCATGTCATGGGAACCAGCCTTACCCTCCTGTCTCTTGTCCTTACTATTCCATCTTCTTTTCTATTATGTAAGTCCTTGATACTGTCTTTCATGACACTTTTTACATGCCAGTCATATTGGCAATGTGCGGTAGGCAATCTACATCCGCTATGTAGCTTTCCATTTTGATTCTCCTTAGAATAAGGCATTCCATATAGATCTCAGATTGTTGGGATGCTGGGAGCATATTGGGTTTTTTTGTAGAAAAAAAGATTTGTTTTTTGATATCCGTGTCACTACAACTGAGACAAATACATAAGATTAAGAGCCATTCCCTAGTGAAAAAGTGGACAAAGAATATGAATAAACAGTTTTTGAAAGAAGAATGGCAAACCATCAATAACCATAGGAAAAGATGCTCCAAATCTCCAATAAGAGAAATGAAAATCAAAACTCTGAAGTTTAAAAAAGTAGCATTTTATTTCTTCCAAATTACATGTAAAAACAATTTTTAACATTCATTTTTCAAATTTTTGAGTTCCAAATTCTCTCTCTCCACTTTCCCCCCACAAGATGGCAAGTAATTTGCTGTTATACATGTACAATTATGTAAAACATGTTACTATATTAGTCATGTTGTGAAAGAAAATACAGAACAAAAAAACCCATGAAAAAAATAAAATGAAAAATAGTATTACCATATTAGTCATGTTGTAAAAGAAAATACTGAAGAAAAAAACCATGAAAAATAGTATGCTTCAATATTCTTTCGGACTCCATCAGTTCTTTCTCTGGAGGTGGATAACATTCTTCACAATGAGTCCTTTGGAATTGTCTTGGATCATTGTATTATTGAGAATAGCTAGGTCATCCCTAGTTGATCGCCACACAATGTGGCTGTTACTGTGTACAATGTTCTCCTGGTTCTGCTCACTTCACTCAGCATCAGTTCATGGAAGTCTATTCAGACTTTTCTGAGATCATCTTGCTCATCATTTCGTATAGCACAATAGCATTCCTCTACAATCATATACCACAACTTCTTTGGCCATTCCCCAATTGATGGGCATCCCCTCAATTTCCAATTCTTTGCCACCATAAAAACAGCTGCCATAAATATTTTTTGTACAAATAGGTACTTTTTTCCCTTTTTTGATCTCTTTTGGATACAGACCTAATTGTTGTATTCCTGGATCAAAGGGAATGCACAATTTATATCCCTTTGGGCATAGTTACAAATTGGTCTCCAAAATGGTTAGATCAGTTCACAACTCCACCAACAATGCATCAGTGTCTCAATTTTCCCACATCCCCTCCAATATTTGTCGTTTTTCTTTTCTATATTAGCCACTCTGATAGGTATGAAGTTTGTGTGTGTGTGTGTGTGTGTGTGTGTGTGTGTGTGTGTGTGTGCATGTGTTTTGTTTTTTGGTAGCAGGGGCAGCTTAGATTCACTGAAACTGCTATAAATTTCCCAAACGTAATTCAACCCCAACTGCCATTCACACACACACACACACACACACACACACACACACACTCTGCCTGGTAAGGTTGCCAGAACTAACCTGACCATATTTTTCCCTCAGGGTTATAGGGACAGCGGGTTATGATTACTTAGGGTTCAGGGATAAATCTCTAATCCTATCAGCTGAAGCCTGCATTCTGATGTTTTCTTGACAATATCAGCCAATTAACATCCATTAGCTTTTTCATGGGTATATTTATTGAGAAGATAAAGAATAAGAACAGAAATGCGAACATTTCCACCAACACTTAGGTGCATACTTTCCCTAATTCCATCTTTTTTTTCTGGGTAGAGAGGGCTTAAACTTCAGTCAGTTTCTACAAGCTTGCCCAACAAGTTCGATTCTGAATGTGACACAGCCAACAGATGTTGCGTCACCTCCTACGAGTGGGTGAGGTCAAATAGGTCACTTTTCAGGGCCTCAACTGCCACTTCACCTGTGCTCAGCTCCCCAGATCCCTGGAATACACTTCA
The DNA here is from genome assembly GCF_011100635.1 of Trichosurus vulpecula. Lineage (NCBI taxonomy): Eukaryota > Metazoa > Chordata > Mammalia > Diprotodontia > Phalangeridae > Trichosurus > Trichosurus vulpecula. The sequence goes on along the minus strand of NC_050580.1, from coordinate 90,982,543 downwards.
GATTTTAGATTCTGCTGCTCACTATTTTGATCTTTCGAAGTTCACAAGGTCATAAACATCTCCAGTATTCCTTTGCCGAAGAGCAGGATTAGGGTGGAGAAGGGTAGCAATGCAAAGTGGCAAAGAAGAGAGGAACATCCACACAGGTAACATGTTGGCACCAGATGGGGACTGCTCTAGGTTTCTCCCCATCCAGTGGCTTATAACATGGCTCCCTTACTCAAATGTAGTCAGGTAAAGAGAACTTGTGTTGGCTGATTAGTGCAATTTGAATGCATGCCCTGTTCTGGCTCAGCAGCCAATAATGAGAAAGGTTCATTTTTATATGGTAAGTAAGCCAGAAAAAATATCTCTACACAAGGTCAAATTCATGTGAAGATTAAATTAGGCAGAGCACATGGTATATCCTCACAATGACTGGGTTCTCCTTGGCCAATCCCAGCTACCCCTATTAAACTTATAAAGGATGAGTTTCTTAAGATGCTTTTATTTGTGGATGCCACTTTACAGATTATATCCAAGTCTAGAACACCGTAGGGCTTCCATTGTAAGATCCATGACTACCTGAAAGTTAACAATCCACATGCGCAAAACTAAGCTGAGGTTGATGCAAATACAAATATATCATTATGCCTGTCTCTAGAGATCTTAAATTTACTTGGGAAGATAAAATATGTACATGGAGAAATAAAATGCCCATGACAAATTCATCATTATATAGGAGGAGTATAAAGTGTTAGGAGATCTGTTGAAGAAGAATCACTTCCAAGTCAGGGTCAGAGGATTTTGCATGGATGACACGGTTTTTGATCTTGTCCTTCAAGGAGGTTAACAGTGTTGACATAATAATTAGTGAAGCCTGACAGAGACACATAGAGAAGCTGTGAAAATGACATTTAAACAGCATGATGAAGTAGCTGAGGCATTTCATGGAAAGGAAACCTTTCCCAGCTACCACTGGATAATTAGGTTGGCTACAATCTTGCTGCCTTTAGGAGGATTTAGTTGTGGTCAGACCAAGGGGAGTCAAGAGCCAGGATGCAGTCAGGCTTTCTAGAGGAATTTCCCTGACATGGGCATATCTCTGACTGTCTCCCACAATGCATGTTGACCAAGAGGGAGGCAGGCAGGGGAGCAGTCAGTATGTTGGGTCTGCATTTTGTTTCTCACGGTGTGTTTTGTGTGCTGTGGCAGCACTTTGTAGCTTCCTCATGGCTCTCTGGTGGTTTCCTGGTACAGGCAAGTCTATAATGCTAAAGCAATTCAGAGATAGCCTTGGCCCCATTATGGATTTAGCCTTTATTCTGAGGCTGCAACCTACCACCCTAAGGGAATGTTTGAGAGCCCTAGACATATCAGGCAGAGATGATAGACAGCATTCTAAGCACATGGAACAGTTTGAGAAAGGAAGGAAGGCAAGAAAGTATCAAGAAAATTCAGGAAGTGGCCAATTATGCAACTTCATCGGAACATACATAGTCTGTGTGTTGGAAGAGTGTGACATAAGGCTGAAGTCAGACTATGGAGGGCACTGAATACCAGACTAAGCAGGTTGGCCATTATTCAGGAGGCAACAGTGCAGCCAGTGAAGACTTTAGAGCAAATGAATGGCGTGATCAAACCTGTGCATTGAGGATGTGTGAGCATTGTGCTCTGTAAGCCTTGCCTAGGGCCAGCAGCTCTGATGGCCTCTCCATCTCTAGACAATGATGTTTTGAAGCATTGCCCTGAGAGATACCAGATATCTAAGGCAACTGCTAACATAATTGCATGGAGTTTGGACCTAGCAATGAAGTCATCAAATTTTTTTTTTCTTTGCAATTATCTTTGGGGAATTCTGTCCTTGTCAATGAGCTTCATTAAGCTAATTCTACCCTGGGCTTTTCACTAAAGCCTCAAAGCTGACACATTTCTTTTAAAGATCATTATAGAAAGTGCATTGCTAAAGCCTTAAGGAAATGCTTGCTGTTACAAAGCCAGACTCTGGTGTGCTTAAGAAAGTATTTTCCAAATTGCATTTTGCCTGAATCTGATAAAGCTGTAATTGTGCTGATGATTTGGTAAGCCGACAAGTTGGCCTTTTCTAAATGAATCAGGCTTCAAGTTTAGGGGATGATGCAAATGTAAGTAGATAATAATTCAAAAATTTAATTAAATTCAGTCTGAGAATATGTCTAATGGCACAGAACACATGTTGGCAGCTCTTAGCTGTCTTGGTAGGGGTACTGGGAGAAGAAGGGATTGCTGAAGGAAAAAGCACTACTGATTTCAGGAAGATTTTAGGTTAAATGTGGAAAGTAGAGTTTTAACATTAATCCTTTGTCTTTCACATTAGTCTCCCTGAGAGGAAAACAATAGGATTATAGATTTAGAATTGTAAAGGACTTTAAAAGTCAAGTCTAGCCCCTTTATTTTTCAAATGAGAAAACCAAGGCCCAGAGTGGTGAATTGCCTTGGCTAATGCCTCATACAAAGAATAATTGTAATTCAAACAGGGACTTGAACTCAGGTCTCAGACTTCAAATCCCTCAGTTCACTGTCACACTGGAATGATTATGGTTTGGAATGTTATAATTCAGGCTAGAGAGGATTTAGGCAGAAATTGTTTTCAAGCTTCACTGGTTCAAGGATCACTATATGGGGGGGTGGGGGTGGGCAGTGTGGATTGCAAAACTTATATAAACATTTTTATCATTGTTTTAACAGAGAGAGAGAGAGAGAGAGAGAGAGAGAGAGAGAGAGAGAGAAGGGAGGAAGACAGAGACACAGACACACAGAGATGTATGCAGAGAGATAGCAGAAAACTTGATACTGTTAGAGCAGTGAACTAGATATCAATGAATTGATATCTATAATCAATTCATAGAGTAGGAAGGGCCATGCTAAGGGGGGGGAGAAAAGGGGGAATTTATTTTTGGGTCATGTGACCAACAAGATGAAGGACTAGATATTTTTTCTAATCTTCATGACCTCTCAAACCTCTTCAAAATAAGAATTTTTTGCAACATGTGAAACAATTTTTGCTATCTCCATGGTCTAGGAAACCAAGAGCCCTGATCAGGCCACAATTCAATGAACAGCAGAGGAGGCTAATCTCAGAACCCTAGTGGTCAGTCAGCAACCAACCACAATCCTCTCACCCACCACACTCCAGCAGTAGGGCTGCGCAGGCTTGCAACAGAATTCAACTATACCCCTTCTCTTCCTGGTATCTTGGAAAATCAAAAAAACAGACTCTTGCTCAGGGTGAGATAGCAATGACCAGCATTCTGACCATTGCTATCCCACAAGAGAGCTCAGCCAGAGGACCAAGGAACAGAGGAAACTGGGACAAGACAACTGTGTGTGGCTGTGTGGCACTACGCTTAGCCTAAGCCAAAGAGCCTAGTGTTTAACTGGGGCCAGTTATGTTTCCCCAGAATTTACTGGGGTATAGATGGAAATCTATGAAAAAATGAATTGTTCAGCGTAAATGAAGTGAAAGAGAACTTCGAGATCCACTCTTCAGAGAAACCTCTACCAATGAGGAAGGAGTCAGAGTGTTAAGTGAACATAAGAAAGAAAAGAAAGGACTATAATTGCCAAAGATCTCGGGAGGAAGAAAATTAAATTAAAAACCTTGAACATGAGCAGATAAACCAATGTGAAAGATAATAAAAGGGAATATAGCCTCCAGATCAGCTAAAAGAGTCAAGATATCTATGAATAAATACTGCAAAATAAAAGAGAATAAATCAACATCAGATGAGGAAGAAGATTCTGTGGATTCCCAAGAAAGCATGGGACAATGGAAGAATGTTCCTCATGGCTTAAAAGAGAAATAAGAATTGTAATTTAAAAAAAGAATTTATGATCTGTACAGCAGAAATAATTATCAAAATATAAAAATTTGAATTCATGGTGGCATCTCACAAAAGAAGCAAAAAAGAGAATAACTGATTCAAAATACAAATACATAGAAACAAAGGACAATATGAAAGAAGAGCAGCAAAAAGAAATAATATTAAAAGAAGATACTGGAAGACTCATAGGGAGAAGAGAGCCTACAGGAGGTGGAGGGGAGACAAAGGAAGGAAATGAAACTGGAGGAAAGACAGAAAGGTTGTATCAGTGGTGGGAGGGGGTACCACTGACAAATGAATATCCCACAGAGTAAGAGAGATAGTCTATAAAGGGAGATAGGGACCTTACAATGGGTATTGCCTGTAGGGATTTGGTGCTTAGAGAGAGTATTCATTCTGTGTCAGGAGAAGGGGGATTAGAGCTCCTAGGGGCAACTGACAACCAGAAGAATGAGAAGGTACCTAGGAAGGAGTTTTTAAAGCAAATGGGGGGAAAATGACCATGGGAGGGGCCACCATCAATAACAAAACACCCAAGCAGGAATATGGAAAAATATATACCCCCAGGCAATATCCTATCACCTGCAGGAACTAGTGTTTCCAAGGGTAAGGTATAACAAAAAAGGGGAGTGTGGCAAGATCTACCAGACAATGACATACAGAGAAACTGTTTAGAAGAGATGTTGCCCCCTTTTAGACTTTAAGGGGTTAGATTCAAGCTTATAAGGGGCGTAAAAATTGAATGATTTATACTCCAAGTGACCTAGAATATAAAGGATATGAACCTGGAAGTGACTCTGTGACTCCTTTTAAAACTCCTCACCCCTTTCAGTCTTGGATTGTTCAATGTAAAGAAGTGTTTGCACATTTATGCTCCTGTTGGAAATGTAAAAAAAAAAAATCTTCCAGCAATTAAGGAACTTAAAGGATCACACATGCTGCAAATGGCCTTTAAAAAGCAAGAGGTATCTCTGAAGAGAGTCATTCTTGGAAGTCAAGGAGCCAGTAATGGAGAAGGCACTAAGCTCATAAAAGCAGAAAGCTGGCTCAGAGAGTCCTACTATGGAGTCCAGTTGATCTGCAGAAAAGCCCAGAGAGCCCAGCCTCGTGATCTGCCCAGCGAAGACCATGCCTGCCTTGCTCCAGGGGGAGCAGTATGAGCACACTTCAATGCCTCAGGTATGCACTGCCTTAGTCATGTGTGGTCCCCATATGTGTGTATCTCTACTAGTACACTTTATGAGGGTGCCCAATCTTCCCACCGATGATGTGTTTGTGGAAGAGTGAGCATCAAAACAGCTTGGATTCTAGGCTTACCTTTATCACCAACTAGATCGGCAACCTTGGCCATACTTAGTTGTAGGAAAATTGATTGAGTCACTGTAGTCTTCATAATTTATGACATGTAGGAGGAGGGGAGAAATTAGATGCCCTTAGGATTTCCCTTCAGCACTAACTTCTGGAATTTGATGAAATGAGGTAAACATAAGTAATATAGAGAACCTGAGGCCATAAGGCATATAGGGAAATAGTGGCCCCTTTTCCACCACCACCCATCTACCCCCCCCCCAAAAAAAGTTATCTATGAGTCATGGTTCTGAGGCAAGGGATCCCCCCCAAAATCTGTCTTTTTAATTAAAGTGTCCTGATGATCGTTAGACTGCCTGAAGGGATCTGCATCTGTGAGCAAGAATAATTAAGGATGATTAAGGGTGTAATACCTGTTTGTTTCTATTTTTGAATTTTTGCACAGGGCTGTGAGCCAAAGAAACCAGTACAAATAAACAAATAAAATGGAGCTTAGGGCAAGCATTCACTCACGGGGCCTCTCTGGCTCCGTCCCTAAAATGACTGGCGTTCTGGGCCATGTTGGCCCCAGTCCATTTAATTAGGCCGGGCCTCAGCACAACCATCTTTAAATGCTGCCCAAAAACACTCCTTTGGTGCATTGTATTTTTTTATCAGCCTATAAAGTAGTTTTAGATCCCAAAGTGAAAAGCAATTTGAGATCAAAGTAGTCTCTTCCAAATAATTATTTCCATGGTAACTACCTCACCTAACTTCTGCTTTGAAACATTCTTCAAATTAAAATAATGAAGTAATTTTTTTAGGGGGTAGAGATCAGGGTTAGATATATGACTTCATTGGTGTGAGGGGCTCCCTCCATTCACGCAAAACTGAAAATTTCCAAAGGTTCTGGGAATCACCCAGAGGTTATTTAACTTGCCTATGGTGACAGACATCATGTGTCAAAGATAGGACTTGAATCTGGGTCTTTGTGTCTCAGATGTACTTCCCCACTTTCTTCTGTGGTTACATGGAAGGCAGTGGGATAAATTGGCTAATTTCCTGTAGCAATTCCATGGAGAAACAAACGTAGTAGTTATCATCATCATCATCATCATTATCATCTTCATCATCATTCATATTTTGTGATAACAACATATTAAATTTATGCAGTGCTTAACACACATGACCTCGTTTTAACCTCACAGTAAACGTATGCACAGTTCAGTGGTCCAGCGACTAGAGCACCGGGCTTGGAACCAGACTTGTTTACGTGAGCTCAAATCTGGCCTCAGACAGTAGCTGTGTGACCCTGGGCAAGTCACTGAACCCTGTTTGCCTCAGTTTCCTCATCTGTAAAATGAGCTAGAGAAAGAAATGGCAAACCACTGCAGTATCTTTGCTAAGAAAACCCCAAATGGGGTCACAGAGAGTCAGACATGACTGAAAAATGACAACAAACAACAATAAAACTTTTGAAACATTGATAGAGGTGATAGAGGTTCATAGCCATTCAGAGGCTTGTTCCAGGCCTCAGAGCTAGCCAGTATTATAATCAGGATTCGAATCCAGGTTTTCCGACTCAATCTCATGCTCTTTCCATGGCAGAAGGTTACTGAAATGAATTAACTCATTGACAAGTATTTCATCTCCATCAGGACTGGCCTATTGCAAAGAGAGGGATGACTCATTCCTAGAAAATTGAAAACCTACGCAACCTTTGACAAATCCATAGAGCAAGAAGGGAATTTGAAAGGCCATTTATTTCTTCGGGAAGAATCACACCTAAAATACAGAAAGGTTAAGCATAGCATTATAGAATGCTAGACTTCAAAGAGACTTTGGAGAGTCCTTATAGTCTATATAGATATATAGGAGTATATACACACCTATATGTGAAATCTATCTAAACCTATTTATATGTGTGTGCATGTATGTATATAGTGTTGTACATATGTGTTTACATGTATATAGAGGTAGATATATATAGATATTTTCCAACCCCTTATTTTACAGGTAAGGGAACTGAAACCTAGAACTTAAATGACTTGCCACTTTCGATACAAGACTTTTCCTGAATTCTCCAATTACTAGGCATTGCACCGCACCTCTGTTAAAATGATTGTAATACAGGTTTAAGTCTGGAGCATTTGCACAAGCCTATCCACATCAATGGAGAGAATGAGTCTATAACGCATGTGGAAGGCAGAGCAAGAACATGGGGAAGGAGAGATAGTCTTCTTACTTCTTGCTTTAAGAGAAAATATACGCAGTTCCAGACTCTTCAGAGAAAGACAGAAGAGACTTTGGAAAGCAGCAGACATGTAGAGGAGCTGAGAACTCAATAAGTCCTAAATTCTCAGTTTGCCTCTGCAAAGGCTTTGGAGAGTTTCCCTTGGATGAGATCAAGGCTTGTCTCCCTTGGTTGAGTTGGGATAAGTCACTTGCAATGGAAGGGTTCGCTCACCCTGGGGATTGTCTGGTCTATTCTACTCTGTATATCTTTTCTCACTGAGATAATTTGCTATTTACTAGTTGTAATGGTCTTTTGTGTAGCTAGTAATTGGTGGGAAGATGTCAAGCCTTCAGAAATAAGGTTGGAGTACCCCCTCCTCCTTAAGGGATAGTGACCAGGAAAGAAACTTGAAACCTAAGGGGAAAAAATTTCTCATAGACTAGCAATATTTAGGTAATTCGGCAGATAGACAATTCTGTTATGGCACCTTCTCTATGAGAGCAGCCAGTGTCATGGCCCCTTTTCTTGCTCCTCTTGGGCAAGAATCAAAATCTCTATTAGAGAAGGGTTGGTAGGCCTTTCTGCAAGCTATGTGTAGACAAGCCGATATGGACGTGATCACAACCTACATGGCAATACATAATGCTGCATTACTTGGGATATGTGTGTATATATACTTTATAATATTATTATAGATTATGCAACGTATATGCATATTAATATATACATTTATATATACATACACAGATATATAGATAGATAATAGATAGATATTATCTGTGTACATGTAATGCAAGCTCCTTGAGGGCAGGCTCAGTAGAATGTAAGCTCCCAGAAGTCAAGGACTATTTCATTTTTGTCTTTGTATTCTTAATACCCAGCACATTGCTTGGAACACAGTAGGCATTTCAAAAAAAAACTTGCTGAATTGAGTTTAACTGAATAAGGTCACATAGATATTGGGTGACAGTGAAGACTGGAAGGTAGGTCTCTTGTCAGCCAGGTCCATCATGTCATTTAGCCTCTTCTCTCCCTTTGTTCAGAGATTGACGGGAAAGAGGTTTTTATCACTTCTTTCAGACTGCCTCACTTTAATATTTGACTATCCGAATTTTCAGGAAATTCTCTCTCCTATCCTACCCAAATTGTTCATGCTGCACTTTGTGTCCATTTTTTTCTTATTTTGTTCTCAGAGGAGACTGGCAGATGCTGGTCAGTAACTTCTGAATGAAGATTTGCCCTTTGCTTCAAACAGTAAAATTCCAGGCATTTCTAGTTTCTAAAGATGAGGCGGGGGCAGTCATGAACAAGGTCTTATTTAACTTATTTTAACTGTACTTATTTAACTCCCCCAAAATGTGTTGGTCAACATCTTAAAAGCCGCGTGTCCTCATACTTCCCCAAGAAGTCTTTGTCAGGGCACATTCAGGGCAGAAGGTTTGGTGTTGTGGGCTATGGCACTCACCCTACCCTGAAGACTCCCACTGAGGATGATTATTTTTGCTTCTCCTCTCTTTACTTGTTTTAAGATTTTAGAGAAATTTCCAGTTGTCCAAAAGGGTTGGTTCATGCTGCCTTAGACTAAGGTCTGGTAAAACGTCTTTGGTATGATAGCATATATCTATGTGCACAAGTGTGTATCTTTCCCTTTCTCTGTCTCTCTGTCTATGTCTCTCTCTGTCTCTCTGTCTTTCTCTTTCTCTGTCTCTGTCTGTCTGTCTGTGTCTCTGTCTCTGTCTCTCTCTTTTCCATATACCATATTACCATCTTGGCAGCTAGGCTAGGGGCAGGTCGTTGGGATTACATGAACAAATTCTTTTAGACAACTGGACAGTGCCCTGTAAACAGATGGATAGAGGAAGGAGCAAGAGAAATAATTCCATGTCCAGGTCTTTCATGAAGACTTCTCCAAATACTCCAGCCCACACTAATCTCTACTTTCCTGGTACGCCTGTTGCCCTGCTGTATATGTATAAGTTAATACATGTATATCTACACACATATATGTACATACATGTATGTTTACATATATGTTTATGTTTATACACAGGTTATGTATTTCTATAGATTAAAGGGGAAAGGACATTCCAAGGAGAAAGAAGAAAAACGAAAGACCAGTGGTGAGAATATATATGTCCTCCAGTGGGATAAGTTTCCAGAGCCATATAATTAGAATGCAATGATACTTTCATCTTGATGTATCTTTGGCCATCCTATGGTTTGAGGATGATCCTCTTGGCCGTGTTATTACTCCCACATGTACTAACATAGAAGGTAATGCTGCTACGGGTTGAGCTGTCTCCACAAACCCCCAGGATGATAATTTCCAGAGACAAATCCAGAATAGTCTTTAAATGTTTTCAAACTAAGAAAGATGAATCACAATATTTATTTTAACCTCTCTCTCTTATTTTATATACACTTCAAATAGATCTGAAACATAAGACCGTTAAGTGAATAAAGCCAAGATTTGGGACTTTTTTAACCTCGCCTCTGAAGGAAAGTGCAGGGTATTAAATGTGCTAAGTGGAGAAGTGAGGTTTTTATTGTAACGCCTCGGTTCATTCATTACATATTATAAGGGGCAGTAATGAAGCCATGACCCGCAGACCAAGCAGCTTTGGAGAACCATTAAAGAAGAATGTCTTGAGGTTGGGGGGGGGGTGGACAACTGTATAAGCAATAAATATGGAAAGTTTACTTCTGGAAATGTTAACTGGGACTTCAACATTTGAGTGCTACGTAAAGGCCTCTAACAAAACCTGAAATAACATAGCCACTTTGGTCGTTCCATTTCAATGTAGGTTTCTTGAAGGTGAGGCCTATTTTATTTTTGTCTTGATATTATAGAATTAAAAGTCATAGGATGATAGACCCATAAAACTTAGAACCAGATTGGACCTTCAAGGCCACAGAGGCCAACCACTTGACTTGACGGATGAAGAATCTGAGTCACACAGAGTTTAAATGACCTGCTGGCTGGGATCACAAAGGTCAGAGGCAGGCGTTCAACCCAGATTTTCTGACTAGAAGTCTGGCACTCTACCCGTGATGCCAGCGATTAGCACACAACAGGCACTCGATAGATGCTTGTCAGGGTGAAAAGGAAGGGAGCAGTGATTGCGTTTGCCCTACGTGGTAGGAGTGACGTCCTCATCCATTGCCCCGTACAAGTTAGGCTAATTAGCCTTAAAAGATATTGAACCCTTCTTCGTAACTTAGTTGGCTCAAGGGACTAATGGCTCAGACTGTCGATGTCACTTCCTCATCGCCTGAGCAAAAACTAGCCACAAGAAGCATCAGTGGTGGGTCTTCTAACGCTTGGCTGGTGGATCCCAAAGTGCAGCTCAGAGGAAGGAGCTTCTCTCAGCTGAATCGACTCAAGTTGTCCTCAATGCCTATCCTCCTCCTGCTATGGCTAAGTGGATACCTTTTTATTAACTATTGAAAGACTTATGTGTGCCTGGTTTGATTGCAAGGGTGAACTTAAACTACCAGGAGATAGGTCCAAGTCAGGCCCAGGCCAGAACACTACTACTACTACTACTACTGTTACTACTGCTACTACTACTACTACTATTACTATTACTACTACTACTACTATTACTACTACTACTAGTCTACTATTACTACTACTACTATTATAACTACTATTATTGCTACTACTACTACTATTACTACTACTATTACTACTACTACTATTACTACTACTACTATTACTACTACTACTATAACTACTACTATTATTACTACTACTACTATTATTATTACTACTACTACTATTACTACTACTACTACTATTACTACTACTACTACTATTACTACTACTACTATTATTACTACTACTATTATTACTACTACTACTATTATTACTATTACTACTATTATTACTACTATTATTACTACTACTACTATTACTACTACTACTACTATACTATTACTACTACTACTATTACTACTACTACTACACTACTATTACTACTATTATTACTACTGCTACTATTACGACTACTACTACTACTCTACTATTACTACTACTATTATTACTACTACTACTATTACTACTATTACTACTACTATTACTACTACTACTAGTCTACTATTACTACTACTATTATAACTACTATGATTACTACTACTATGATTACTACTACTACTATTACTACTACTACTATTATTACTACTATTACTATTATTACTACTACTACTATTATTACTACTACTACTACTACTAGTCTACTACTACTACTACTATTACTACTACTACTATTACTACTACTACTATTACTACTACTACTATTATTACTACTACTACTACCATTACTACTATTGCCACTACTCTACTATTACTACTACTATTATTACTACTACTACTATTACTACTACTACTATTATAACTACTATGATTACTACTACTATGATTACTACTACTACTATTACTACTACTACTATTATTACTACTACTACTATTATTACTACTACTATTACTACTACTACTAGTCTACTACTACTACTACTATTACTACTACTACTATTATTACTACTATTATTACTACTACTACTATTACTACTACTACTATTACTACTACTACTACCATTACTACTACTGCCATTACTCTACTATTACTACTACTATTATTACTACTACTACTATTACTACTACTCCTCTACTATTACCACTACTACTACCATTACTACTACTGCTACTACTCTACTATTACTACTACTATTATTACTACTACTACTACTACTACTACTACTACTACTACACTACTATTACCACTACTACTACTAATGATGATGATGAATAACATTTATATATCTCTTACAGTGTGCAAAGATACATAGTGTATCTAATTTGATCCTGACAACAATCCTGCGTGGGCATGTTCTATCATTAATCCCATTTTACAGATGAGGAACCTAAGACTGAAAAAAATCTTTGAGTCTTGACCAGACCATTTAGCCAAGGGATCTGAGGCGAGATCTGAACTCAGCTCATTCCAATACGCGTTCCACCTAATGGCCTTATTCCGCATTTCCCATTATGTGTCCCCCAAAGCTTGATCTTGTCTTTCTCTTTTTATATTTTCAACAATGTCTGCTAAAACACATTTAGCATGGTTTCCCTATCCTCCTGAGGTAAGGTCGGTGCTATTAGGATATTCTTGTGACCTTGGTCAGATACTTTTCCTAAAAACAGTTTTAAAGTAAAACCACCCTCTGTGCCAGTTTGAGAGACAAAAATTGTTCGGGTTCTTACAAACTGACTGCTACCGATGCCCTTGATAAAATATCACTTACCAGCTCAATGATCCAGCATTGGAATTAAGCTCAAGAGGATGTAGAAGAATTAAGCATGAAGGCTGAAGGGCTGCAAGACATATGGAGATCATGTGGATGAACTTGGGAGATTTAGCCTGAAGAAGGAAGGTTTAGGTAGGGACATGATGACAAAATTCAAGAATTTGAAGGGCTGTTACATGGAAGAGAGACTGCCTTTTTGGTTTAAGAAGAAAAACTAGGAGGCAATGAATAGAAAAAGCAGGGAGAAAAGATTTAGCCTGCTGTATGGAAAAATTTCCTAATGACTAGACTTTTTCAAAAGAGGAATGATGAATTTTCTTGGGAGGAAATTGGGCCCCCCCCTCAATGGAGATCTTTGATTAAAGGCAAGATGGCTATCAAGTACGTTGTAATAGATATTATTGTGCATGTTGAGATTGGAAAAGATGACTTCTTTCCAATGGTAATACAATATGATTCTATGAAAATTGATTTGACCAACATTGTCTGGCTTTTTCTTGAATTGTCAAGGGCAGTTTCAAAGTTCTGTTGTCTTCTCTTTGGTTGATCCTTCAGCCTCAGAATGGATAAAAATGTGCCTTCTATATCTAGCTCATTATAAATGCCATAATTTAGGTTGATGATCAGAAATCTTTATTCTAGCTAGTTCCCAAAGAAAATTAAAAGCCTTTGAGTGGAGTGAGAGCAAATGAAGTAGAAAAAAAAAAAACCAATCCCATTTCAACCTTTGATCCAATGAAGATAATGGATCCAAATGGGAAATGTCCTTTTTGTGACTGTTGGGTGGGATAACTTACAACTGAGAGTTTGGTTCTTATTATTATGTGAATATAGTATAGTGATATGTTTTCTTGGATCAAAAATATATTACTTATACTATTGGAAAAAGATCTGAGGTCAGGAAAATCCATCGTCCAATTTCCAAACCCTCAAATGAAGCAATTCAAATGGAAATTTCAGTTTAATAAATTTTCAGTGTTAACTTTTGATTCCCTCCACTAACATTCTTCTGTGGTGCCTCATTGTGGTGTGAAGGTGACTCTGCCTTCTGGAAAGTTATGTCAGCAGAGTTCACAGTCTGGCAGATCCCGCTAAGCTGGACAAGCTCATCGTAGTGACAATGACAAAAGTAACTAGCATTTAAATGGCAATTTGGGGTTTATAGAGTAGTTAACCTACATACATTTGATTCTCCAAGGACTTCTATGATGAACTTAGGACAAGGAGAATAATTCTCATTTTAAAAATGAGTACAGGCCCTGTTGCTAACTATGTCGTCTGCTGGCTGTAGAACAGCTCATCCGTAAAGCTAGCCACTCAGGATTGGGTTTTTGGACCACAACAACTCATGAAGACTGTTTCCCAAAGGGCCAAGGGTTTGTGATCTGTGTAGAGGGAGCACCCACATCGATAAAACTGTGAATATTCAGAAAGAAGCACTGAGAGATTTGGGGGGCATAGGATTTGATACACACAAAAACTTGGAATGGGTTAAAAGCACATGCAATTCTATATTGTTTGCCAAGATTATTCTCAATGTAAGTTACAATTATTGAGGTTTGAAATGATTATATTCTTCATAATCAGATAATTACCGCCGCACAGGACGTTCAAATACTCAAGGCAGCAGAGAGGTTAAGAAGAACATTATCTACCAAATGCTCCCTGGAATTTGAATCACCAACAGAAGATTTTTTTCTAATCCACGCATGGAGCCAGAGTGAAATCCTCAGTTGTGTTTCAGTCTTTTTGAAAGCAAGTTTTGGATCCAGTTCATTTTTTCATCTCACAACTGTCCCAGATGAACAAAACCCGGGAGAGGGCTTTCTTCAAGCCATTTAGAGCTCTTCTTTGATACTGTCAAAACAATGACCTCATTTGGAAGCCACATGCTGGCAGGCAAGATGGACACAAAGAGCTTTTAGCTGAAAACTCTGGAGCAATCAATTCAAGATGGCTACTATGGGCAAGCATTTGCTCGAAGAGACTGAGGGAGATAACAGATTGCTCCATCTCTTCCCCATGTTACAAAACACATCAGTGTTAACACTGAATACAACAGGGTCTGCCTGCCAAACGTGACAAAGGGAAAGCGACTGCCTATAATTTCCACACCCCCAAAACCTATCCCCAAACTAATATTACATTTCCATCCTTTTGTTCCTCCTTCCATCTCTCCCCTATGAACATTATGCAGTAGGACCCAGAAGGCACATGATTTCATCAGATTAAAGTGTTGTATTTGGAACAGAAAAAGTGTGGGCATTATCAATGTGTCAACACCAACAACATGAGAATGAGTCTTATCTAATAATATGAGGACTGAACTGTGTGCTTTCCTAATCACAGTGGAGGATAGAGGCGAGGAAATAACTGGGCATAATTCAGCCTCATTGTATGTGGATTGTTTTTTTTTCTTTAAAGAAAATTAACTGGGACACTTAAAAAAAAACACAAAGCCCCTTGGTTATTTTGAAGATGTGAATAAACTAGCTGAGCAAAGCATTTCTCATGGCTCATGCAATTAATAATAATATTAACTTACATTTATATACTTTTTTATAGTCTACAAGGTACTTTCTTCAGAGCCCTGGGAGGTAAGTAATGTAGGTATCACAGATGATTCATAAACACAGACTGTCAGAGTTAGAAAGGGACTTCAAGGTTATCTTCTCCAGCCCCCTCATTTTACAGATGGGAAAACTGAGACTCAAAAAGATTCCATGACTTATTCATAGTGATAGAGCAAAGTAGAGCCAGGACCAACAGACACTGTCTGGTTGTAACACCTGTACTCCTTTCCCACAGCTTAGAGAATGGGTAAATGTACAGTGTTTATGAAAAGGAAAGATCCCAGGTCTTCTATTTCAATTTCTCTTTCCTCTTTCCTTTTCTCAGTCAAGAAGGAAAGAAAGAAGGGAAAGGGAGAAAGAGAGAGAGAGAGAGAGAGAGAGAGAGAGAGAGAGAGAGAGAAAGAAACAGGGCATTAGATCAGCTTATGCTCATTGAGGACAGAGAGAAAATATGTGTATATATATTTATATATGTTTATTTTTATATGTGTATATGTATGTATGTTTGTATGTATGTATATGCGCGTTCTCAGATATGTGTGATTATTTTGATAGATTAAAGGGGAAAGGACAATCCAAGAAAAGACAAGAGGACAGATAAAAGAGCAGTGATGAGAATGTGTATGCTTTTGAGTAGGACAACTTTCCAGAACCACATATTTGGAATGTAATGATATTTTCATCTGGATGTATCTTTGCCCATTCCTTGGTTAGTATAATGCTAGCCTCTCTATGGTACACACTGATGGTCTTAGGTAGAAATTGTAAGATTTCTCTGGGGCTTCATTATTCCTGTAGGGAAGTATCTTTAACCTATATACTCTGAATAAACATGGTGTAATGAATCAAGGTCCAACTGAGGAAGACATGGGAGTGTTGGCAATCAAAATGGACTCTTAGCACTCAGTTCAACCAAATGCCTTTGAAGAGTTCGGTCTTTATTTCCTTGATTAGATTGGGAGTCCTTGGTGACCTCCTTGCCTCAGGGGTGGGCCTAATTTACACATGAGTTTGAGTGATATGTTTGGGACATCAGAGGCTTTTAAACCATGTGGGCTTAAGTCACCTCTTTGTGATGATTTCAGGTCATGTGGGTGAGTCACATGTGTGACTCACCCTTGACCCTGAAAAAGATATAAAACCAGGGGTTGGCTTTCTATTTCTTGGAGCTCTTATCCACAGCAGTGGTGGCACGCGTGACTCTCACCAGCCCTTGTTCTGAGCTCCCGGGCTGAACCTAAATGTTGGTAACTATGAATTGTATTTGGTCTGTCTGTCGATGTTTGTAATTTGTTTGTATTTGTTCTGAAGTTCAGGGTGCTGGCTTTTTCCCCTGAACTAAGTAAATGGTATTTGTATGCTGAATTAAAGTAAACTTGTCAACCCCTTAACATTGCTTTCCTTAGTAAAGCAGATCAAAAGAACCTGGGCTTTGGCAACATTCTTGTTGTTGGGCTTGTGTTGGTCTTTCACCTCCACAACAGCTGCTAGCAGGATTGTTGAAACAATGCTTTGCAGTCCCATCTCTGGAACATACTGACTATGTTACTTAAACTCTTAATGACCCACATTCAGTTCTCTGTGACTCTAAATTACAGAGAAGCTGCTCGTTTTAATTGTTGGAGGAAGTTTTTCAGACTGGGAGCTCCAAATACTGATGAAATTACAGATCTGTACCAAATACAAACACAAAATACAATTTAAAAAAAATTCTGTGAAAACTAGCAAGTAGACAATTTCTATCAACTTTAGTCAATAAACATTATTTTGAGTTGTTAAGTCTGGGCAAAAATCAAAGCTGTAACAACAGGAAATTTAATCCTTCTAAAGCCTTTTCTTCCCTACCTGCAACCCACAATGGCTTTCTTTTTTAATAAAAGAAAGTTTTATCAATGATCTTTTATATATTGTTGTCACTTATCAGTGATTACTCCTTTCCTTTCCTCATAGAATTCTACCTTATAATAAATACATACAGTTAAACAAAACAAAATAAAAATAACATGTTGGCCATGTCTGAAAATATATGCCTCATTTCATACTTCTGGTCCACCACCTTTCTGCTGAGAGGTGGGAGGAATGCCTCATCATCAGTCCTAAGACAGGTGGTAGCGACTTGCTAATGAATGTCACTTTTACTTAAAATTGAGAGTGACCATTCTAAGTGCTTAAGGCCATAATAGTAAGAGGGATTCTAGAGAAAAAGAAGGATAGGAGGGAAAGAAGGAAGGGGAAAGAGGGAAGAATTAAGAAGATTGAAATCCGCCTTGAAGCTTCCCTTCTCCTTTAAGTTGACCAAAAAGTTAAGCTGGTTCTAGGCTGATAACAAAAAGAGTCATACACCTGGCACAGGGCCCAGATAACAACAATTATATGTACCTAAGGGGGATGAGTTTAATAATCTCACTTCAGCACTCACTATGCACTGACATGCAGAACAAACCTACTGTACCATGTTGAATTAATAATATGCTACAGTCCATTGCCTGTAGGGCTTGGGGGAGGAGAGGAAGCAACGCACACACACTTAGAAAACCTACTTTTTTGCTTTCTCAAGCAAAGAGATAGGGAAGGTGGTGTCAATGGTGCATCTAACTCTTGAGCCCAACCCAGATGGAAAACAATCATTGCCTGGGGAGAGGCAAAAGATTTGGGCCAGATTAAACAGAATGGAAATGCAGAATCATGGAATCCCAGGGTTGGAAGGGATTTCAGAACTCAGCTAGCCTAACCCACTTCTGGAGCACGAATGCCTTATAAAATGTCCCCAACAACCCAGCCTCTCCTTGAACACGTCCACTAATGGGGAATTTACCATGAATTAAGGAAGCTTATTACATGCTTGGATAATTCAAATATCAGGAAGTTCTTCTTTATGTTGAGCTGAAGTCTTTTTCATAATGACTTTCCATTATTGGTTATACTTTAGCTCTTTGGTTCTCCATAGAATAATATAAATTCCTCTTCTGCATGACAGTGCCTTCAGATCCCTTAAGACAGTGACCATCTTTCAGTCTTGTCCAGCCATCAGTCTTTTCATCTCCAAACTAAAGTCTGGAGGGTTTTTATTTTGGGGTTTGTTTTTAGGAAAATGTATTCAGCTACATTCAAATTGTACATCCTGCATTAAGTTTAGAATTTGTAAATTAGATGGCAATTTTGACCTGTGTCTCTTCCATTTTTTTTTCAATGTTGACCTAACTAAACATTATTAGGGATAGAAATTAATTCTAAAGCAGAATCAGTGTTGTTTTTTCCTCTACCTTCTACTTGGGAAGGTAGGGGCAGCTAGGGGGCCCAGGTGAGAGAGTGCCAGGCCTGAAATCAGGAAAATTTCTCTTTCTGAGTTCAAATCTTCCCTCAAGCACTTACTAGCTATGTGACCCTGGGCAAGTCACAATTCTGTTTGCCTCAGTTCCTCATCTGTAAAATGAGTTGAAGAAGGAAATGGCAAACCACTTCAGTATCTTTGCAAAGAAAATCTCACAGTGGGGTGATGAAGAGTCGGGACATGACTAAAACAACTGAGCAGCAACAACTTGGGAGTACTGTATTTATATTTCTGTGCCACTCCACTTCTTAACTATAAATATAGAATATGAAGATATTCTGGTAAATTCATAGTCTATATGTAAATATCTAGGTATCTTCTTAATAAAATGTTGCTAGAAAGTTACTACAAATAGGTAGTTACCATAATTGCTAAAACAATTTTTAAAATCTGGATTTGTGATTTTATGGGCATAGAAGTTTCCCATATGAAAACTTTCCATGAAAGGAGATAAATAAATCAATCAGCAAACATTTAAGTACTCAATATGTGCCAGGTCTTAGACATATAAAGATACAAACAAATCAGTCTCGATTTTATTGCAGCAGGCAATACATGTGTGTACACACAAACGCATTTACGTATTTACATATATGTACATGCATGTATCTACACATCCACACATCTATGTATACACATACTAATTAGATAGTAATTCAGCAAACACCAATCTGCCCTTAAACACTTACTACATGTGTGACCTTTGGCAAATCACTTAATCACTGTTTGCCTCAGTTTCTTCAACTATAAAATGGAAGACAATATTAACACCTACCTCCCAAGGTTGTTGTGAAGATTAAATGAGATAATATTTGTAAAGTTAAGCACAGTGCCCATGACATAACAGGCCCCATATAAACACTAGTTATTATTATTACAGTAGTAGATGCTATATAATATATATACACATACATAAATATGTATGTATAATACATGTCCATATATAACCATATAAACATACATGTGTATATACATATATACACATCACATATATGCACATATATGTATGTGTGTATATGTATGTATGTGATATGAACATAACAATCAGATATAAGGTATTTTATTGAGGGGGAGACACTAGCATCTAAGAGAGAGGCTTCACATAGTAGGTACCATCTGAGCTGAGTTTTTAAGGAAATGAGCGATTCTAAGAGACATTTAGCCAATGTAAAGGTCTAAGGAAAAGAGATTGAAGGTATGAGAAATAGCAATGCCCGTTTTGGCTAGACCAAAGAATGTATGAAAGAAAGTAACATGTACTAGAATGGAAAAACTAGGTTAGGGCCAGTCCATGAGGAGTTTTAAATGCCAAACAGGAGAGTTCGCATTTGGTTCTAGAGATAAAAGGAAGCTACTGCAGGTAACTGAGTATGGCAGTGATATGGTTAGAGAGCCGTCCTTTAGGAAAATCACTTTGGGATCTGTGTGGAGAATAGATTGGAGTGGAGACTGAGTCAGGAAGACCACTTATGAGGCTATTGCAGTAGTATAGGTAAGAGGTAATGAGGACATGAATTAGGGTGGCAGCTAGGACACAAGGATGTCATGACCTCAATAGAAATAGAGGTTGAGAAGAGGGATTGCTTAAGGTGTTGGAGCAGGGGGCGGGAAAGATAATAAGTTCTGTTTGGGACATGCTGACTTTGAAATATCCATAAGACATCCTGTTTGAAATGTCTAATAGGCAGGACTGAAGTTCAGGAGAGTGGATAGGGCTAGATTCATAAATCAGGGAGTCATCTACAGAGAGATTACAATTAAACCCATGAGAGGGTCTAATACAGTGTCTTGAGGTATATTCACAGGTAGGGGCATGGTATTAATGATGATCAAGCAAAGGAAACTGAAAGGTGGTCAGAGAGGTAGGAAGAGAACCAAGAAAAAACAGTACCACTAAGACCCAGAGAAGAGTACCAAGGCAGAGGTGATCAACACTGGCAATGATACAGAAAGGTTAAGAAAGAAAAGAATCAAGAAAAGGCTACCATATTTTGCAATTAAAAGATTATAACTTTGGAGAGAGCAGTTTCAATTGAGGGGATGATGTTTAAGGGGGGGGGAGAGAGAGAGAGAGAGAGAGAGAGAGAGAGAGAGAGAGAGAGAGAGAGAGAGAGAGAGAGAGAGAACTACAAAGGGCTGAGAAATGAATGAGAGGAGAGAGAGCAAAGGGAAGAAGTACAGATTGACAGTATTTTCTAGAAATTTGAATGAAAAAGCAGAGATATAGACGGATACTCTAAGGGGATGGTAGGCTTTAATGAGATTTTTTTTAAAGGATGAAATAGGTTTGGGAGCATTTTGGGGCAGGAGGCAAGGAAACAGTAGATTGGCTGAGACTGCAAATTATAAAAATAAGTTATTTGTGTATATGACCTAGTCTCCTATATTGCCAGTATAGGAAGACAGTGGGGTGGTTCTGGAGCCAATCTGAAGATGATGGGAAGGAGAAAAACTGCTTGTAGAAGGATTAGCTTAAGTGAGAAGAGTTAGCTCTTCTTCAAAAACTCTATTACAGGAGAAGAGAATGAGTATGACAGCCAAGGAGTTGTGAAACATAAAGGATGAAAAGAAAGTTCAGGGTCAATAGTCTTAGTATGTTTTTATTGATTATTAGGTTCAATTTTGAATTGTAAGTTATTTATAAGTTATTTCATCATCTTTTTTTTTTTTGCTTTTTGGAATATCATGTGCCTTTTTCTTCTTTCATTTTTCATGGGTTCCACTTTCAGTTCTCATAGATTGGAAGTCATCCTAAACTGTTCTAAATAACTTTCTTTCTTAGATGAACAACAAAAATGCTGTTTAGCTTTGAAATTCTAAGATTTAATAACTCCCTGCCTGGGAATTTCAAGCTAGGATTATGTGAGAGATACATAAATTATTTCAGTACCTTATTGTATATTGTTAAAACTTTTATTTCCTACAATATTATATTCAGATTTTTCCCCACTAATCATGCTGTCTGAAAGTCCTAGGATTTTTATATTGTTTCTGTTTAACCTATCTTCAAAGTCAATTGCTTTCACTTACATAGAATTCATGTTTTTTTCAAACATGCTTTTTACTTCTCTTCTTCAAGATTTACTTCTACTTCTATATTTTAGTCTTCTAGACTCTCTTTTTCAGAGCCTCTACTTCTCTGAAGACATTCTGCATCCTATCTTGTAAGTTGTCTCCTTGGTTGTTTATCTTATGTATGCATTTTTGAAAGCTCTGATTCTTGAACTAATTTCCATCCTACTATCTTATTTCAAATATTTGATTTTTATTTTGAATGATTATAAAAGTTCCTTACTGTTATTGTTGTTCCATGATCTCTAGGAAATATGCCAAATTTATTTCTTTGTTCTCTTTTTCATTGAATGTTGGGATTTGCTTTCTTTTAAAGTATCATGCTTAATCATTGTATTTTGGTCTTTTTTTTCCAAACTCATTCATCTTTCTATTTAGAGGGGTCTTACCATGGGGTGGAATGGGAGAAGGAATATGCATTTATTAAATACCTACTATGCCAGGCACTGTGCTAAGAATTTCACAAATATTATCTCATTTGATCCATTGATTTACTCACTTGGGAGATAAGCTTTTACAATTTTCTTGGCTTTTTAAAACTATTTTCCATAGTTCATCTCAGCTTTCTCTCATCATTGATTTTTCCTGCCAACATATCCATATTTTGTCCTAAATAGACTCCTAAGCCTAGGTGGCCTCAGGCTCCTCTATCTAGGAAATATGGAGGCCTGCATAAGTTCTTGCTCTGGTAAACAAAACTGGGAAAGGATAGATCACAACTATATCTCTCGGCTTCTTTCCCTTGGACATAGAAGATTCTTCCCTTCCAGCCTGTTCCACTCTTTAGCACCTTCCAGTTCAGGTCTTTTCCATCTAGTAGCTGGGTAGAAGCAATATATCTACCTATTATGGGGTATATGGGGTTATGTATGACTCACTTCCATGAAAAATTCAGGCAGAGGCCACGTTGCTTTGAAATGGCTATACCCAGCATATGAGAGAGCTGGGGCTATTTAGAGTAAATGGTAAATTTCAGTTGCTTGGTTCTCTTCTACAATATCAGAAGACATTGCCTTAAATATAAGTGCTTCTGAATTCTCTTCTTATTGATGTAGTTTTAACAGCTACAGATCTTAGGCATTTCTTCTTCTTTTGAGGTTGTTAGAGCAAGAGCTTAATGTGAAGAACAACTACTCTGCCATCTTCCTGAGAATATTTTGGAAGCTATCAAGTTAGCTCAAAATATGGCAATTCTTTATCCAGTTCATTTTTATACTCTGTTATTTCTGCTTATCAGAAACAAATCAATATTTAAGGAAACAATAATTAAGGATCCAATTAAAGTCATTTGGGGAAGTGCAAGACTACAAAGGTTTTATATTGGAAATATCTAATTCCTTTCCGTATTTGATCACAGCTCCATGAGCATGGACTTTAGCAGAGGGGAGACCTAACTCTGCTGGGATTAGAGCTACAAAAATATTGGAGCAGTTGGAGCCAATATAGCAGAGTAGAGAAAGTGCTATAGCTGAGCTCCTCCCCCCCTCGATGTTCCCCTCCAAACAATTTGAAGATAATACCTCAAATTAAATTCTGGAGCAGCAGAGAGAACAAAAGGTCAGAGTGAGAAATTTTTCCAGCCCAAGGCAACTTAGGACATCTGAAGAAGTCTATGACAGTGGGGTCAGGGCTGGCTCAAATACCATGTGGCAGCAACATTAGCTGTGGGCTTTAGAGGCAGCTGCATCAGAAACAGCAACAGTAATAGCTCCAGGGGCTCTCAAACCAGAGAATATAAAGGGATTGGTCAACTGGTCAGAAAGACATTACAAGGTACCCCTGTGCTAGCAATGGGAGTGGGACCTGGCTCTGTTTGGCAACTCTACTGCCCATAACCACTTCCAGGTCACAGTTCCCGGTCAGAGGAGAGCATTGTCAGTCACAGGGAAGGAAGAGTCTGGAGAAACAATATCACTTATGGCTGCAAGAGATCAGGGGTAGCAATCGTTCTCAGACAAAGCAAAGGCAAAAATAAACCTAATTAAAAGAGATAAGCTGGGAGACTATATCTTGCTAAAAGATAAACAATGAAGTAATATCCATAGTAAGCATGGATAAACAATGAAGTATTAAACATATATGCACCAAATGGCATAGTGTCCAAATTCTTAAAGAATGAATCATAGGAGGAAATAGATAGCTAAACTATGATAGTGGGGGACCTCAACTTTTTCCTCTCAGAGCTAAATAAATATAATTATAAAATGAATAAGAAAGAAGTTAAGGAGATGAATAGAATACTAGAAAAGTTATATATGATAGACCTCTGGAGAAAATTGAATGGAAATAGAAAGGAGTAAACTTTTTTCTCAGCTGTACATGGCACATTCATAAAAAGTGATCATGTATTAAGGCATAAAAACCTTACAACCAAGTGCAGAAAAGAAGAAGTACTAAGTGCACCTTTTTCAGACCATAGTGTAATAAAAATTACATTCAATAAAGGGCTGCTAAAGGATAGATTAAAAATTAATTGGAAACTAAATAATCTAATCCTAAAGAATGAGTGGGTCCAAGAACAAATCATAGAAACAGTCAATAATTTCATTAAAGAGGATGGCAACAATGAAACAAACATACCAAAATTTGTGAGATGCAGCCAAAGCAATACTTAGGGCAAAATTCATGTCTCTAAATGCATACATCAATAAAAAAGATAAAGAACCAAACAATGAATTAAGCACGCAACTGAAACAACTAGAAAAAGAACAAATTAAAAAACCCCAATTAAACACCAAATTGAAAATTCTGAAGATCGATGGAAAGATTAAAAAATTAAAAGTAAGAAAACCATTTTACTAACAAATAAAACTTGGA
This sequence comes from Trichosurus vulpecula, assembly GCF_011100635.1. NCBI lineage: Eukaryota > Metazoa > Chordata > Mammalia > Diprotodontia > Phalangeridae > Trichosurus > Trichosurus vulpecula. The sequence goes on along the minus strand of NC_050580.1, from coordinate 90,958,078 downwards.
GGAGCAAATCAAAGATTCTTAGATCTTGGATCATTTAATATCTGCTTATAAATTCTTCTTCAACGTTAAGGACATTCAGGCTATTTCTATATCTTGCCAAATATAAACTGAAAAAATTCTACTGAATCAGCAAGGTGTTTGCAAATATATAGGTGTCTAGTCAGAATCGCGACACCTAAGAGTTTATTTCAGCATGTAGAACTAGAATAATGTTTTAGGGAGAAAAAGCCTGGTGCTCATTAACTTTTAAAAATAAAAATACCTTTTCATTTCTCATTTTTTTGGAGGCAGTAGAGACAAGAAGAGACCAAGGTTTGAATTCTGCCTCTCACAATTATGTGATCATGGTTGAGTCAGGTATCTTCCTGAAGCCTCAGTTTCTCTGTTTATAAAATGAGAATCATAACATCTTGTCTGCCTACTTCAAAGTGTTCTGGTGATGCCCTAATGATACAGTAGATGAAAAACATTGTATGAATATCAACTATGTTTCTTGCTGAGGGAGATCAGCTTGCTATCCTTCAGCTATGAGAGAATAAGTATAAACATGCACAGAGAAGTACATAAAATATAGAGCTAGAAGACATCTCAAAGGTTACTTAGTCTAAACCCTCATTTTATAGATAAGAAAATTGAGTACCAGAAGGGTAAAGTGACCTATCTAAGGTGGAAAAGGGAATGAGAAGATCTAGGATCTGAACCCAAGTCCTTTGACTTACTTTGATGCCATTCCTCAAGTTAAAGCTATGTCCTGTTGCCTTATTTGTTTTGGATTTTAAGACTAGACCCAAAGAATTAGTTATATGCTTGCTCCTTTCAGCTTTGGCAAAGAGAAAAATTACTGAAAATGAATAGTTGCATGGAGTAGAGGGGAAAGCAGAAGACTAAGGTTTGAGTCTAGTTCTCCTACTAAATTAAATGGGTGACATTGGATGAATTGCTTGACATCTCTGGATTTCAGTTTTCTCATCAATAATGTAAGGGGCTTAAATTAGATAATTTCTAAACTCTCTTTGAGCTCTATTTACATTTCCAGAGTGTATTGCATCTCTGTTTCATAGGAGTATAAATTGGGTTCAGATTTTAGTGCATATTGTTAATGTTTTCTATTAATACAATTGAAAAGACCTTAACAATTATAAGAAATTGATCTGTCCATCGAGGAGATCTAAAAGTTAGGGCTAAATTCAGATTTGGTCTACCATGACCATCCCCATATGAATGGCATCCCTCAAGCAAAACCTACAGTCAGTCGTAGTAATAGAAGCTCATAGTTCTTTTAAAAATATTTATATCTTTTGTTTTTAACATCACCTTCATTTCCACATCTATCTCTCCCCATTCCCTACTCAGTGAGCAATCCCAACAAAGAGAAAATATATCAACCATTTCTGACAATACATGCAGTGTGCCACCCTCATAGTCCCTCACTTTTGCAGAAAAGGAAGGGAGATGTACTTTCTTCCCTCTTCAGTGAGGTCAAGCTTCATCATTAGAATTTCACAATGATCAGCTTCAGTTTTTTGCAACACCTATTTCTGTAAGACTTTTAACACACAAATATGATGCTTTCCTCACAACAGCCCAAGTATTATTGCACCCATTTTATAGATAAGAAGACTAAGGCATACGAAGAAGTAAAATGAGTTGAATAGGTCACACAGCTAATGAGGATCAGCGAGGATTCAGACCCAGGTTTCCTGACTCCCCTACATACGCCGTGCTATTTTGAGGTTATTTGATAGGGACATAACCATTGGAAATTTGAAAGACATGTCCAGAGCTCTTGACTTAAGGAGATTCTATTAGATGGGGCCATCCATGGAACACCACGCTATCTTTTTAACCTCAGCTTCCAGATAGAGCTCATTAACAATTCACACATTGAAAATTGTGTTTCTTGCATTCCGAACAAGCTTTCTGATTCCAAATACCATATCCAATTCCAAATATCATTTTATATGCATAAAATCTCTCAATGGAAACAACATAAGGGCTTTTCATGTGATCCCTCTTTATTAAATGCAGGAGGCAGGGGGTAAAATAAATCCCAGAGATGTTTCATCACAAAAAACAGTCTTCTTAATTTCTATCACATTTACCCTAATTCTTTTCACCCTGCTTCCGATGCAAAACAACCCTTGCCCTACTCAAATGTGTTCAAGGGGTCTTTTCCCTCTCTTCCTTGAACTCTGTACATCAACTGCTTTGCCACCCATGTTTGCCATCAGCTTTCACTGCAGGGGAGGAAATGCTCTCACTTTGCTTTCATATTTTCAGTGTTTCTCATTCTTTCACTTTTCTAAAAATAAACAACTAAACCAAGCTAGAACACTGTTTACTATGGATTTCCTGATTTCCTGAGAATTGAATCTGGCCAAAAAGTTTGGTTGTAAGCCAAATATACAAGCTACAATTTCATGGCACAACTCTATGAGATGTAAAGCCATATGGCCTCAGAGACAATGGTGCCACTTGGTCATAGGGAGTCATAATAGCAGAGTTATTTAATGGGTTTCATCAGGAATGGGATAGTCATTTTCATTCCCATTCAACATAGATCTTTCGTTACTGGTGACGTGCAATGGATCAAAGAGAAAAGCCTCTCTATATTCCCAGGTTGCCTCCTGCCCTGATTATTCACAATCAACAAAGATTCATGGAAAGCCTATTTTGTACCCAGCATTTAAGGGATGCAAAATAAGTATACAAATTGGTCTCATTCTACAAAGAACTTACAGTCTATCTGGGGAAACAGAACTGAAGTACATGAAATGACTTGATAGCAGTACAATGCTAAAATTCCATTGTACTCACCAGAAATCCACAAGCAGTGATATACTGGTAAATGTTTGACAGCCTATTCTCCAAAAAATGCAGGACATAATTTTATGTTTGACTTGCATTATTAATGTTTTCTGAATTTCTTTAACTCGAGAAATCAACAACAGAACATAAAGCAAAGCCCTGATTTCAGGCTTTCATGATTTTTAAGTTATAAATTCTCACACTGAAAATTTAACAAATCTCCTGAGCCTAGAGGAGTTGGCACTGGCTTCAGCACATTGGCAGGGGAGTGGAGGGGAACACGGTGGTAAAGTAACGGCCCTGGAGGGAGTCAGGAAGGCTTGAATACAAATATGGTCTCAACCATTTAATAGCTGTGTGACACTGGGCAAGTCGTTTAATCTGTTTGTCTCAGTTATCTCACCTGTAAAGTGGGGATAATAATAGTACCTACCTCCCAGGGTTGTCATGAGGATCAAATGAGGTAGTATGTAAAGTGCTTTGCAAACCTTAAAGCACTGCAAAAACTTCAGTGCTGCTGCTGCTGTGATGATGATGGTGACGATTATGATGATGATGGTGGTGGTGGTGGTGGTGAATAGTTCACGAAGGAGAGATCACTATACACTGGACTGCTCAGGGAAGGCTTCGTATAGGAAGGTGGAATTTAGTTAAGTGGAAGGAGAGAGGGGAAGTCATATCATTCTTAAACATGGAAAATATTTCAATGAACAAACTCAATATTGTAATCACTGATGGCAATGATTCTGTGTAATTTATCTTTAGGAACCAAAACCTAAAGCCCATCTTAGAAGCTCTACACATGTGTAGACTTCCTTCACCAGTCCAAAAATTAAACAGGTCTTATTAGGTCATATAAGAACTTACTAGGTCTCAGAGCTCACTGGTTCCTTTTTGTCTCTAAAATATACTAAACTATAAAATATAAAATATGTATTAAAATATAAAAGCTCAGGTTCTGCATTTAAAGCCCTTCAAAAGCTGGCTCCAAGCACTCCTTGCCATAAACTCTTCATTCTAGTCAAATTGATTTTGTTGTTCCACATACCCAATATTCAATCTCCCACCTCCATGTTTTTGTCTAAGATTCTGCCAGGCCTAGAATGCTCTCTCTCTCTCTCTCTCTCTCTCTCTCTCTCGCTCTCTCTCTCTTTCTCTCCCTCCCTCCCTCCCTCTTCCTCTTGGACTCCCTGGTTCCCTTCAAGGCTTAATTCAGGTATCACCTCCTAGTCAGGGTTCTTCTGGATATCCTCCAGTTCTTGATGTTCTTCCCCTTCCCCTACAACATTCCCTGAAATTACTTTTTTGTTTACATTTTGCTTGCTCTCTTCTAACCAGTGCTCATTCCCCAGAATATAAATTCCCTGAGGGCAGGGACTGTTTCTGATTTTGTGTTTTAATCCTAAATACCCAGCACAGTGCTTGACCGGCACCAGGTGATTAACAAATGTTTGTTCACTTGAACTTAATTGAACCTAGTAAGTTTCTTTTTTCAATCCCCAGGCTCAAGACACTTCTTTCTACTGTCAGCAGGGTATATGAACTGTAGCAGGGAGAAGGAGTTGCCCTTTTCATGGGGTCTTTTGCTTCTCCATCTCGTGGATAAAATAATCAATACCAAAACAAATCAGAACCAAAACCAAAAACAAAAGCATGAGGATTCGTTGAGCTCATCATCAAGGAAGCCCCACATGTATGTGTGGAGACTCCCCAAAGAGACAAAAGGACAAAACTATTATAGGTTTCAATTTAGGCAGGAAGTGAATTGGATCTGAGGCACCTCAGGACTGGACAAGGCCTATTGCTGGTGATTAGCAAAAGAAAGGGCTCTTCTTCAGGTTAGCTATCTCTTATAACCATGCCCTAATACAATTATCCTTTCCACATCTCAAGAATCTCAGAAAAATACGTATAAATTTTTTGGCTCTCCCTTTTTATCAGCAAAGAAGTCTGAATTTTTTTCCTTTTCTTTTCTGAGATGCTTACAGTACCTTATTGTAAAATTTGGGTTAAGTATTTGGTCATAGGCTATATGTAGGTCAATGTTAAGTAAAAACACTATACATATATTTTATGCATTTCTGAGTTTCTAAACTTTCTATGTCATCTGCTGGCCTTCACATGTCATCTGCAGCTTCAGCAAAACTCCAAAAAAATTCTCACTTAATTTCTTATGCCAACCAAAGACATATAGAAACCACAGTATATGGGAAACCAGGATGGGAAAAGTCACAATGTGAAAGGGATAACTAGAAAGGACTGTCCTTGCTGTTTCAGCAGAAAGGAAGGTCAAAGACAGGGTGGAGGGTTATAGTACAACCAGAGTCAGGAACAACATAGAGAAACTGCAGAGAAAATAGAGCTGCTTTAGCTTTCTCTGCTACCCACAGTCTATACAGTATTATCTGTCTAAATACCTCCAAGTTTTGTTCAGCAAGAGAGGGTATAGCCATACTCTTTTTGTACATAGCTTCCATTTTAGCTGCTGCCAAAAATAATGAATTGCCTCCTATCGGGTACAGAAACCTAATGGGAGCATTTGGTTTAAATGGGAAGCTGTATAAATTTATGGATCGTTTTGTTAATGTGACAAAGAGCTTTAAAATAAAAAGAGGTAAAATATCGGTGCAAATGCTTGTATCATTATTATTCATGGAATCCTACATGGCAAAGCTGCTGACTGCCAAGAGAGGTGATGAAATCACTCACTGTGGAAGGAACATTATTGATTGAAAATTGTTTGACTCAGACTCAATTCAAAGCCATGATACAAGTTACAACATCAATTAATGTCTTCTCTTCTACAATGAAAATGTATTATTCTCTGAGCCACAGAGTTTCACACAAAGGGAGAATGTGCTGTCCTGGTGTGATCAGAAACTAACCTCACCAAAACTCTATAACTAGTGTTGCTGAAATTCATCAGTTAGAAACTCACTGCTATGGGGTAAAAAGCATTGTGTCTCTGGGAGACCTATGTTAAAATGCTAATGCTCTGGGAGGGCTCTCAGAACTGTATTCCTGGCCCAAAGAGGCAGGACATACCAGGAAAATGAAAGGCTGGGAGACCAGACAGATCTTTGAAGCTGGTCAAAGACCAACGATTGGGATATTGGAGCAAGGGACAAGTATGCATGGAAGTGCCTCTGAAGGTAGGGCTAAAACCAAGAGACAGATCCACAAAGTAAAAGAGAAAAGTAGATAGGAAATAAGAGCCACTATTGAAAAGGCCAAACTGAGTCTAAGGTCTGGAAAATTTCTCCAAGCAAGGATGGAACCAGCGATTGATACAGTTCCAAACAACTAACAGAATTGCTCAGGTCTCAGTAGGAAATAAGTTAATGCATTGAGTGTTACAATGTAGAGCCAATGACCAGTATCCACTAATAGATTCCATGGGTGGCTAGACAAAAGAGAGGTCCATGGAAGAAGATCACTTTAAGAGGAGACATCAAATAAAATATGCCCCAATGCATAGCTGGGCATCATGAAAAATAATTAAGCCAAGAGTTGACATTCTAAAGAGCTAACGTGCCTTACTCAGTTTCCTAGACAGAGCAAAATGAAAAAATAAAATAAAAAGAACCCAGGCCTGGGAGTCAGTAGATCAGGGTTCTAGTTTTGACTCTGCCAGTACCAATCGCTATAGTTATATAAGGCCCTTCAACCATCTTGGCTTCAGATCTTCACAGGTGAAATGAGAGCACTAGATGGAGTAATCTCTAAGGTTCTTTCCAGCAGGAAAATGCTGCAATTCTGTTTTGCTAAAAGACAATATTATACTATTCAAATAACTATATTTTGACAAGAACTACGAACTGTTCTGAGATTTTAAGAATATATTATAGATGATTTTCGTCTACTTAGTTTTAAACCTGCCCTGCAAAGTATTTTTCAAACCACTTAAAACCTGTGTGCCCCAGCGTCCTTCCAAGACAATAAGTTGTGAAATAGTCACTGACCCACTTTAGTGGAGAGAATTTCTGCACCTGGAGTTCTTTATACCAATGAAATCATATGTCTGGTTCAAAAAACAAATAGCAAATTATCATGAAAAGTGAGGTAGGACACTTTAAAAATGTAATTAACATTCGAGAAGTTTGAGCAGTCAGACTTTAGCATGGATATGAACCTATGAGAGGCAGAACAGGAAATAACCTCAGAAGCATGTTTTGGCATTCCTACAGCCCATTGACTACCATGTCATGTGTTGGGGATTGGGTTTTCTTACTCAACACCTCCCCTGAATCTTTGTATTGATTAGTGTTTGATGTCATTGGCAACTTAGTAACCAGGTTTTCAACTGTAGTACTCAAAAGATTGTTGGTTATGATTTGTATTTATTCATTTATTTATTTAAGTTGACTCATAATTATAATAGAAATTGCAAAAAAATGCAATTTAGATAAGCTACCACTAGATGAATGGAACTGCTTTAGTTATGACCCCATGGGTTAAAGACTAATGTTAGATCAAAAATGTGGTTTAATGAAATTTTTGCATTTTTCCTATGCCATCTTTATATTAAAATTTGGTCTCATTATTAAAGAAAATTATAGCTTAAAAACCACGGTTCACAACTTGTGTTCTATGACAATGTGGAGGGCCATAAAGTTATACAGGGGGTTTCTGAATCCATATATAAACAAATATATTTTCTGTAGAACAAATACGTTGCCTTTATGTATTACTTTTTAAAATGGCTATAGATGATGTTTTGGTGAATAATCACAAATTCATTTTAAAACATTCCTGAATTCACTGGGATTTTTTTTGGTCTTTATGTATTTTCTCAACCAACAAATACAAAAAGTAAACTTTCTATGGCTTCCCTGAGATTATCTCTAATTTATCCTATATATAGCTTGTTTGTATGTAGTCATTTGCCTGTTTTCTCCCCTATTGGATTGTGAGCTCCTTGAGAGCAGGCCTTTTTTTATTTGTTTATTTGTTTTGTTTTGTTTTTCTCTTTGTATTCCTCAGTGCTTAGCATAGTGTCTGGCACCTAATAGTTGCTTAATAAATGTTTATTAACTAATTGACAATCCCCTACTTTGTTGGAGGTCATTAAAATTATCTTTCAAATGTTTGGATCTTCTAATTCCTCTATTCCTTCTTAATTCCCTTCACTATCTTTTATCAATGAGACAAAAACGCATACAGAAAAAGAAGAGGACAAAAGCAAGGTAGCTGTGGTATAGTGGCGAAATCTCTGCATTTTGAGTCAGTGGGTCTAGGTTGGATTCATGGTTCAATGACTTACTAACTGGCTGACTTAATTTTCCTCAGCCCTTGTTCCCTTGTCTATAAAACCAGTGAGTTTGAGCAAGATGATGTCTAAAGTCCCTTTTGTTAAATAGCACCCATGTGTACCTCCAAGACAATAGAAAATACAAAACCTTTCTTTTAAATTTTTGCAATTAGTAGATGGTTTTCCTGCTATTTTCTTCTTGTTCTGAAGACCTCATTCATGCTCTTCATATGGCAGTTCTCAAGAGAAGTAGAAACTGCCCCCTTGGCAGCAACACATTAAAAAAAGTTTTTGTTCATAGCATCATGGTTCTTCCTGAGCTGAAAAGAACCTCAGAGGTCATCTGTCTAACCCTCTCCTAGTGTCAGAGTCCCCGAACTAGAAAAGACTTCAGTCTAGTTCACTTGACACATGAAGGCACTGAGGCAGAGAGAGATTAAGTGATTGTCCCAAATAACACATGTAGTTAGTAGGTAGAAGAACCAATATTTGAAATTCAGATACTTGGCTCCAAATTCTGGTCTCTTTCCAATATCCTTCTTTGCTTTCTCAGTCATAGACGATAACTTAAGGCTTCAGGATCGATCTCTAAAAGAGCATGTATCCTCACTGGAACAAACTCTCTTAAAACAACAATTTAACAAGGCTTTAAAGAGGTTTCATGACATGATGCCCAAGAAGGGAGCACCAGGTGTCCTTGCAAATGTGGGTGGGATGACTTTTATTGTGTTTTGAGCCCTGGAGCTTTCCCTCAACTATTTATCACATCAGCAGAAGGCTATTTTTATTAGAATTCAAGCTTTGTCTTCTCTCAGTGACCGTGCATTATTTGTTTGTTAGGGCATAAGGCTCACTTCTGGCTGTCTTCTGAGTAAGCAGTAAAAATGTGTAAAAAGCACTTTCCCCATATGATAGCAAGGTAGAGAGGCTACATTTAAATAATAGAATGGCGTGGGAACAGTTTTATTACATCCTTACTAAACAGTGTAGAGGTAATTATATTGTTATTTTTTTTGGTCATTCACCTGTTTGGTGTAGGCTATTGGCCCATAAAGGACATGATTAGTGTCAACAGTGAATCCCAGAGGTGTCCTCATAATGACTCAAATGATGGGCCAACACAGAGCAACACAACATAAATACTATTTCAATAGCCACACACACCAAACTGTCTAGGAAAAAGAACATGTAGATAAAAATTGAATTCAACTGACATTAATCTGCTGCGTGCAGAAGACTGGAAAGTACTGGTAAGTTTAGAGAAAATGGGATCCTTTCCCTCATAAAGCTTTTGATTGAGTATCCATATCTGTAAAATGGTGTAATAGCATTTACCTCACAGGGTTGTTGTGAGGCTCAAAGGACATAATCTAGGGAATTCGCTTTGCAAACTTTAAAACACATATCAATTCTAGCTCTTACTAAATAAAAATAAATACCTACAAAATACTATTTGATGCCTGAGTGGTATAAAGTCGTTATAGGTACTGAGCACATGGCGTGAGGCATTGGGGTAGAATGAGATAAGGTTTTATAGGTAGGATGGTTCTAGATTGTGAAGGTTCTTGAATGCCATCCAATTTCAAGGCAAACTTAAAAGGAATTAGAACTTTATTCTGTAGGCAATAGGGAGCCACCGACACATTTTGAGCAGAGGATTGACATGGTTGACCTTCCATGCATAAGAAAAGTAGATTGGAGAAAATGGAGGCAGAAGGACCTATTAGAAGTTAATGTAAGAGTCCCGGTGAATGATACCATGACCCTGAATGGGGTAGGGGGTGGAGGGAGTGGCAGAGGGAATGGAGAGGAGACTTATACAGGCAGAATTGGAGGTAGACTCATCAGGACGCATCTGCCATGTGAGGCTAGGGATAATGAAGAGTCTCAGGTTGGCTGGGTCATTTACTTGACCAACCATCACTGACAGTCAACTGAACAGAAAACAAAACAAACCAAAACAAAACAAAACAATATGGAGGTCACCTGATTGTCCTTGACAGACTTCATATTGGCCAGGAACTTATATGACTGCTGTGACCCAGGCCACAATTCAAGGTGCTACTTGCATTTGAATTTCTACCCTTAGAAATAAAGCTAAATGATGGATCAAGACCCTGTATGGGACTGGATCCATTTACCACTTAATGCATACTGAAGTCATAAATTCAATATCCATTTTGGGAAGCTGCTTTCTTAAATAGAACAAACTTTGAATTAACTACAGATGATTATATTTGGGTGTTTTTTTTGCAATGTTTTTGCATGGTTTTCTTTATAGTAGAACTTCTTGTAATCTCATGATTTATATGCTAAAAGTTCAGCAAAGGTTTTTTTTTTACTTTCTCTTTGTTACTTTTGCAAGTATTAATGGGCTTGGCACTGCCATTCTAAGATATTGTTAGCTTTTTCAAGATCATTCTCAGCATAGTTATTAGCACCAGTACTAATAATTACCCTGAAATAACAACCACCTCACAGTGTTTTTATGTGATGGCTATGTAGCCTAGTTACAAGAAACTGTCCAGTATAGCCACCCACCTCTCCATTTCTCTTTAGGTAAGTGTCACTTATGTCTAAGGCTGCTGAGGACACTGAGCGCATTCCAAGGACAAGTTGCCCAGACAACAAATCACAAATTCAGAAATACGTTCTACCATCTCAGTCACATATACCCTGGCCAATAAGCACACTCCAAATTCTCAAGAATGATTATGATATAAAGGTCTACTGCTAAGCAACAACAGAGATAAAGATTTTGCTACATATAAGCAAGAACAAACCAGCTTAAACTGTATTGCTGTCTACAACTGGTCCTGTGACTCTCACACAGATGCTGGCATGTGTATTTGCATGTCAGTGGATGGCAAAGTCCCAAGTACTCTACAGTCTGGGCCTCCATTTCTTATCTGTAAAATGAAGGTATTGGACAAAAAAATTGTCAGAGGTGTCAAATGTTGGCTGCATGATTATGAAAATGTAATTGGGAAATGTTTAACAAGGTAAAACTACAATACAACTTAGATAATGTTAATTAATGATTTTCTAAGTCAACATGAGGCTGGCAGGGATACATTTCTATTTGATTTTGACACTATTGGACTGTTAACCTGTAAGGTCACTTTCAGGTCTAGAGCAATAGTCCTAATGTGGACCCTGAAAGTATTTGTACTCCCTAAACTTTGTGATGCAGCCAGCTGTAGCATATCTTTCAATAAACACCACTGAAATATCTAAGAATTTTGTACGTTGTGTTTTATTTTTACCTCGTAGTGCTATGATCTTAGCATTTATCATATAACTAGCCATTTAAGGAATGTTTGATATAATCTGTTGGGGAAAGAGTACGAGAAAATGATCCTCTCTCCAATTCTTGGAATTAGCCCCTGGAATCTAGGACACCAGGACAGTGGACAGCATACTGAACTTGCAGTTATGAGTCCCAGGTCATGCACTTCGCAGTTTGAATTTAACAAGTCACTTCAACTCTCTGAGTTTCAGTGTTCTCAGCTTAAATTGATGATAATGATCTCTGCCCTGCCTAGTACACAGAGCAGTTATGAGGATAAAATGAAATAATATATGGAAATAATCTGTAAAATAGGGTTAATAATAGCATCTATCTCATAGAGTTAAGAGGATTAAATGAGATAATATACGTAAAGTGCTTGGCAAACCTATCTAAATCAATCAACAAGCATTTATTATGCACGCACTGTGTGCCGGCCACTAGCAGACATAACAATACAAATACAGAGAATGAAACAATCTCTATTCTAAAAGAAGTATACATTCCAATGGGTAAGACAACAACTGCCTAGATAATTATGTGGAGCATAAGATGAAAAATATGAATTTATAGGAAATTAAAATACGTAGTTTGGGAGAGAGGGCACTAGCATTTGGTGGTAATCAGGAAAGGCTTCATGCAGAAGATGGTGTTTGACTTGTACCATATGAGAAAGAGAGGGACTCTATTGGGCAGAGGTAAGGAGAGAGCGCATTCCAAGAATGTAGAATGGCCAATGCAAAAGCACACAGGTAAGAAAGTATTCTGTGAAAGGAACAGAGAGGACAGTTTGTCTGTATCACAGGATGCAAGAAAATAAATAATGTCCATTAATGCTGGAAATATAGGCTGGGGCCAGGTTGTGAAGGACTTTGATGCTTAACAGAGGGATGATTCAGAAAAACCTGGAAAGACTTATATGAACTGATACAAAGTGAAATGAGCAGAACCAGGAGAACATTGTATACAGTAACAATAATATTGTATGATGAAAAACTGTGAATTACTTAGCTATTCTCAGCAATAAAATGATCCAAGACAATCCCAAAGGATTCATGATGAAAATAGCTATCTGCCTCCAGAGAAAGAACTAGACTGAAGTATATAATTTTTCTCTTTCTTCCTTTTGTTTTTTCTTCCTTCCTTTCTTTCTTTCTTTCTTTCTTTCTTTCTTCCTTTCTTCCTTTCTTCCTTCCTTTCTTTCTGTCTTTCTGTCTTTCTGTCTCTCTCTTTCTTTCTTTCTGTCTCTCTCTTTCTTTCTTTCTTTCTTTCTTTCTTTCTTTCTTCCTACCTTTTTTCCTGACTTTCTTTCTTTCCTTCTTTCTTTTATTTTTTGAGTCTTCTTGTACAAAATGACTAATATGGAAATGTTTTACACGATTGCACATATATAACCTATATTAGATTGCTATTTCAGGGATGGGAGAAGGGAAACAGAGACAAAATTTGATATTCAAAACATTTTTTAAAAATCCACAGATGTTAAAAATTATTTTTACATATAATTGGGGAAATCTAAACATTATTTCTTTAAAAAAGAAAGCTTTGCAGAGGAATTTGTATCATTTCCTAGAATCAATAGAAGGTGCTAGAGTTCATTGAGTAGGGGATTGACATGGACAGATCTATGCTTAAGCAGAGTTATTTTGGCAGCAGCACATAGGGTGGAGTGGAGTGGTAAGAGACTTAAAGAAGGGAAATCAATTAGGAGGCTATACAATAATCTAGGCCAGAGGTAATAAGAGCCTAACTTTAAATGGCAGCTATATAATAAAAGTCAGAAGGGGTCAGATGTGACAGATCATACAGATAGAAGTAGCAAGATTTGACAACAGATCAGGTATATCCAGTGAGGGAGAATGACGAGTCCAGAATCATTCTTATGTTATGAACCTGGGAGACTGCATGGATGATAATATCTTCAACTAAATGGGAAGTTTAGAAGGGAAGAGAGTTCAGGGATGGGGGGAGGTAATGAGTTCAGTTTTGGATATCTTCAATTAGAGATACCTCTAGGGCATCTATTTTGAAATGTCCAATGAGCCTTTGGTGATGGTGAAATGAAGTTCAGGAAAGACTGGGCTGGATGTATAGATCTTGGAGTCATTTGCATAGAGATGACAGTTGAAACCTATGGAAGCTAATAAGTTTTATAAGAGAAAATGGAGAAAGAATAGAGAAGAGCACCTAAGACAGAACCTTGGGGAACACCCACTGTTAGGGGACATGATATGGATAATGAGCCATCAAAAGAATATGAATGGGGCAGCTAGGTGGTCCTGGAGTCAGGAGGACCTGAGTTAAAATTTGACCTCAGACTCTTACTAGCTGTGTTACCCTGGGCAAGTCACTTAACATCAATTCCTCCTGAAAAAAGAGTATGAAAAAGAACTACCAAAAAGGCAGGAGGGAACCAGGAAAGAGAAGGTCAGAAAAACCCAAACAGAAGTAAATATCCAGGAAGAAAGGGTGGTCAACAACAGAGGAGTCAGATACTTGGTCCACAGGCCACATTCAGCCCACTATACTCCCAGTGTGGCTCAAACCATATTAAAATGTAGTTCTTGACTGATTTTAATGTGTTGATGTATTAATTTAAAAAGACACATATAAATATGTATGTTTTTCTAATATATTGGCCATAAGGATCCTTAAGTAAGGTTTTGTGGCCCCTGTTTCTATTTGAGTTTGACAGCGTAGGTCAACAGTGGCAAAGGCAGAAGGTAGGGCAAGAAGGATGAGGATTGCACAAAGACCACAAGATCTGGCAATTGAGAGATAATTGCTAACTTTGGAGGGAGCCATTTTAGTAGAATAATGAGGTCAGAAGCCAGATTGCAAAGCATTGAAGACTGAATGAGAAGAAGTGGAGGTAGGGAGTGTAGACAACTTTTTTCAGGTGTTTGGATATAAAGGGAGTAGAGGTAGAAGGTGACGGTCTAGTAAGAGCCAATGAAGGTTTTTGTTTTGGTTTTTAGGATGGGGAAAGCCTTGATCATATTTTCATGTTTGAAGGTGATGCGGAAGTAATAAGTAGATAGAAAGATGTTGAATGAAAGAGAAGTGATAAGGGGAGACAGAAAGAGAGGAGAGGGGGTGGAGGGAAGACAGAGAGAGAGAGAGAGACAGAGAGAGAGACAGAGAGACAGAGGTATAGCACCTCTGTTAGAGTAAAGGAAAAGAGAATGGGAAATTATCTGAAGGGTTTCATCTTTGAGAGATGAAGAGAACAGGAGAAGAAGATCACATTGAATGATCTCAAATTTCTTAGTAAATTAAGAGGCAAGAGCCTCATCTGGGAGAGACAGAGGAGGAGTGGAAGACTTGAGGAGAGAATAAAAGATTTGCAATAGCTTCTGAGGATAGTGAGATAGGGAATCAATTAGGGAAACCCATTGAAAAGGATAGGAAGAAGGAAGGAAGGAAGAAAGGAAGGGAGGAAGGAAGGAAGGGAGGGAGGGAGGGAAGAAGGAAGGGAGGGAGGGAGGGAGGAAGGAAAAAAAGAATGAGAAGGTGTGAGTATTGCCCCAGTAATAATTTAGCCCTAGGCTAGCCCCAGTTAGTCAGAATTATCCACATTCTTTTCCTTTCTTCATTTCAAAACAACCTTCGCATATTCATCAAGTGGCACACAGCTTATTAAAAAAAAAAAAGATGTAAAGTTTTCCTGAGAGGTCAGATCAGACTTGACGGCTGGGTTTTTGCCTGTCACCCAATTGACAGCTTCTCTAGCGGGAGGGTGTTGCTGAGGTTTTGAACTTTTTTCCCCCTGTCAGAGTTATGCATTGTGGTCTGGATGATCTATGCCACCTGGCCCCATTTCAAAAAGAAAGAATAAGCTTTTTGCAACAACCCTGTTCACCTAGGGATAATCTCTGGAGCCCAGGGCTATTCATTTGGGCTTCTTCATCCCATCCTATGGGGAGCAGGGGTGACAGCCAATGATAATTCAGCTCCAGTTGAATCCAATCAAGGTGAGAAGACCCTTGTTCATCAAGTTGGCACCTTTCTAATACTGGTATTAATCTAAGTTCTCCTTCCTCAGAACAAAGTTGCATAATAATATGAAAACGGTTTCCCAAGGACTCTGCTCATACGTGAGAATTGCAGTACTAACCAATATCAACGGGAGCTTGATGTAGTTGATTGAGTCTGGGGCCAGGAGTCAAGAAGCTTGGGTTTGGGTCCCTCTGCAAATGCTACTCTGATTGCATAAATTTGAACAAATCAGTTCTAATCTCTAGGCCTTACACTTTCCATCTGGTGAATGATAATGCCTGTCTGGCCCACTTCTCAGGATCATCGTGAGGATGAATTTAGCACTTTCTTTTAAAATAAGCTGGCGAGTTATGTTTAGTGATTTGTGTTGTGGTTCTCTGTGTGCTTACCTCCTATCCAGGCTAGGGTATAAACTCCTTGAGGTCTCCTCCTGGGCCTTCCTCATCTTTATGTCCCTGCAGCAGGTGCAGCTGTATACTAACCACTATTAAAAGAACAAATGAATTACTTCCACTGAATAGTAACAAAAACAAGAAGATAAAAAAGCCAAAAAAGTCATGGTAATTTTTAAAAGTATTGAAACTAGAATTACTGCACGAAATTTGTAAGAGACGCGGGCGCATAAGGGCGAGGAAATCATTCTGTGCAGCTTTTTAAAGGATGGAAGGACTTTGACATTAGTCTCTATTAACTGACACTCTTCCGACCTCATTAACAACAGTAGCGTTATCAGCAGCATATCTTTAGACTTTTCTTCTCTGGATTATCAGGTCAAACTTTTCTTATTGCCCATTTCTGCAGAATTATTTTGATACCTTGTAGACTTTTACACTCCTTATAGAAGAGCATTTCATTTTAAGCAATATCCTGAGGATTGTTGCTACTTCCCTGAGATGCGTTCTGTGCGAAGACTGTTTCCTACTTCATTTATTTTTTTTTTGGCATTGAAGGCCCCCTTCTTGGAGAGTGGATCTCCTTTTCTATAATGGAAGGTGGCAGCCACTGAAGCCACCCTCAGTGAGGAAAAGTAATGCTCAAGTGAATTGTCCTACTTCAAATTAAGTGCTTTTCAAAATAGAGACTTGAAACAAAGCTGTTCCATTAGTCAACCAATAAACATTAATTAAGAGCCTACTATGCACCAGGCACTGTGCTAACTGCTGGAAATACAAAGAGAGGCAGAAGACAGCCCCTGCCCTCAAAGAGCTTATAGTCTAATGGGAAATACAACATGCAAAGTAATACATACAAAGGAAGCTATATAAGGACTTGTGAAATACTACTAATAATAGCAATGATAATAAAGAAAGCTCCTATTCTTTGTTCTTATGAGAACCCCAATCCCTCAACCCCTCACTATTTTCTAAATATCCTTACTTGGGCTTCTCTTTTTATTTCTCCAGGTTCAGCCCAATAATTAGCCATCCTCAGCTGTTGAATCCCTTTGCTCCTTTGTCCTAATGACCCTGTTCTCTTACCAAACCCCAACTCCAGATGATTTCCACCATCTGCCCTCTCTGCTCCTATTCACTAGCTGCTAAATGCAGCTGAAAGAAATCTCAGGCATATATTTGCTATATACATTAAATATTGAAGTTACCTAACTTCACATGGGCCCTCAATGCAGCAAGGTAGTACTTATATTCAACTCTAATTGATTCTGTATCTCACTCCCCAAACTTTCTCTTCCCTCCTCAAGTCTACCATAACAGTTCCTCCCTCACGTCTCCCAGCAGAGAATCTTGCCTCTTACTTTACTGAGGCCATTAGATTTCTTTCTCCAATTTTCTTAATTTCAAAAACCCTCAACATTATCTCCCATTCTCTTCTCTTTCTCCAAACCTCCAACAAAGAGGAGGTGGCCTTTCTCCTTAAGAAGATCAACAGCTCTATATGTACAGTTAATCACATCTCCTCCTCCTCCTCCTCCTTCTTCCTCTCTCTGTCTCTCTCGCTCTCCGTCTCCTTCTCTCCCTGTCTCCCTCTCTGTCTCCTTCTCTGTCTCTCTGTCTCTATCTGTATGTGTCTGTGTCTGTCTCTGTCTCTCTCTCCCTCTCTGTCTCTCTCTCTCTCTGTGTCTCTGTCTCTGTCTGTCTGTCTGTCTCTCTTTCTGTCTCTCTCTCTCTCTCCCTCCCTCCCTCTCTTTCTCCCTGTCTTTTGTGATTCTTTCCCTACTATCTTAGACCTGACCAGGGCTCCCCCTTCCATCCTTAAAAAAACCTTCACTAGACCCTACCATCACCTCAAGCTATCATCCTATATCTCTTCTCTCTTCATCAGTTCAATCTCTTCCTTCTGCTCGCTGAATGCCCTCAATTCCCCTCCAACCAGCATACCACTTAAGCAGTGGTCCTTTATCCAGATTTTTTTCCTCTTGTTTCTCCTCCTCTTCAGTCAAAATTTATCTTTATTTTGTCTCATTTCCTCAGAGTCCGGTTCTTTATTTTCTAAAAAAAAAATTGTTTATTTAGTATTTTATATTTCCCCAGTTACATGTAAAAATAATTTTTAACGTTCATTTTTTAGAAATGTTGAGCTCCAAATTCTCCCTCTTCCTCTCTCCCCACCCCTCTCATTGAGAAGGCCAGTAATTTGATACAGGTTATACATGTGTAGTCATGAAAAACATTTCCATAATAGCCATGTTGTGAAAGAAAACATAAACCAAAAGAAAAAAACTCAAGAAAATTAAAGAAAGTAAAAAAATTATGTTTCAATTTGTATTCAGACACCATCAGTTCTTTCTAGCATTTTTCATCACAAGTCTTTCAGAGTTGTATTGGATCATTGTATTGCTGAGAACAGCTAAGTCATTGATGGCTGAGCATCTTTCAATCTTACTGTTACTTTGTACACAGTACATTTCACTTTGCATCACCTCATGTGAGCCCAGGTTTTTCTGAGAGCATCCTGCTCATCATTTCTTATAGCACAATAGTATTTCATCACAATCATATACCACATTCCCCACTTGATGGGCATCCCTTCAATTTCCAATTCATTGCCCCCAGAAAAGAGCTGCTATAAATATTTTTGTACCTATAGGTGCTTTTCCTTTTTGTTTTTTTATCTCTCTTGGGATAAAGACCTAGTAGTGGTATTGCTAGATCAAAGGGTCTGCGTGGTTTTATAGCCTTTGGAGCATAGTTCCAAGTTGTTCCATAGAATGGTTGAATCAATTCACAACTCCACCAACAATGCATTAATATCCCATTTTTCAAACACCCCCTCCACCATTTGCCATTTTCCTTTTCTGTCCTATTAGCCACTCTAATAGGGATGAGATAGTACCTCAGAATTGTTTTAATTTGCATTTCTCCAACCAATAGCAAGAGCATTTTTTCATATGCTTTGATATAGACGGCTTTGATTACTTCATCTGAAAACTGTTCATATCTTTTTATCATTTACCAATTGGGGAATGGCTCTTATTTTTATAAATTTGAGAGTCCAGTTCTTTAAACCAATTGGATAAACTCATCCATGATCATGTTCCTAGATTTTAGCAACTTCATATTTTATTCCTCCCAGATAGCCTAGCTCTATTTCAGCAAGCACCTTTTATACACAAAAAGCCTTCATCCACAGAAGTGATTCTGATGGTAGGAATTTCATTGATTCATTTAAGAAATATTTGCTAAGTATCTATATAAGATGTTTGGTGTTGGGGAAGATATAAAAGCAAATGACATTATAGCTACCTGCTCTGTAGGAGGTCAGAGTATAATGGGGGAGGAAAGAAATATGACACAAGCCACACAAATCAATATGTAGACATTAGGATTGATGAGTATGTAAGTGAGAACTGACTACTGGAATAAAAGCTATCCAGGTAATGTCTGAAGGAGGTGGGCTAGTCATGTAGTAAGATGCAGGGATGACACATAACACAATCTGAGTGCTACTTGGGGAACGGTTTTTAAAATCATTTTATTGATATCTTTTTAATAGTACCTACACCCTCCAATTTACTATTCCCCTTCCAGAGTCATCCCTGCCATCAAAGAATGAAAATGAGAAAAATAAAGACAATTCAGCAAAGCAAGCATATTGAAAAAACCTGACATTACAGTTAGGCACGGCAATCTGGAAAATCTGCATAAATTTTTTGGCTCTCCCTTCATACCAGAGAAGAAGCCTGAATTTTTTTTCTTTTTCTTTTATGGGGTGTTTATAGTGCCTTCTTGTAAAATTTGGGTTAAGTATTTGTTCATAGGCTCAGTGACATCTTCTGGCCTTCGTGTGTTGTCTGCAGCTTACACAAAACCCTCCAAAATTCCCATTTAATTTCTTATGTGACATATCGAAATACACTACACTGAAGACATAATGGGGAAAGTTGCAATGTAGAAGGGATAACTATATATTAGTGTTTCATACTGATAGTCCCCTCCCTTTGCAAAGAAATTGAGGAGGTGCCTTCTCATTTGTCATCTTTGAGGACAAGTTTGGCCCTTATAATTTTGCCACATTTTATCAGCACACTCCTGCCCAAGCCTGAGGCAGTTCTCCTGAGTGATAGACCATGTGCCTCTGTATGATGCATTTGTAGAGAGCTATGTGATTCCTGACTGGCTGGAAGAACATGGAACTCTGGGTACCATCTAACTTCTAAGTAGGGTTGTTTTCCTCAGATGGCTGAAGGAGTTTGAGAGAAACAGATGAGAGAGAGGAGCTCAGATCTCCCTAATGGGAGAGACAACATGCAAACATCTGTGTACATAGAAGGAATGTGTGGGCTATGGTATATCAAAATTAGATTAGTTAATAAAGGTAGATTGTGGCCAGATTGTGAAAGTCTTTAAAAGCTAAAGAGGGGAGGTCGTACTGGATCCTAGAAGAAATGAGGCACCAATGGAGCTTACAGAGTAGGGAAGTGATGCAATCAGTTCCTCTTTTTAGGAAAATCATTTTGATAACTGGGTAAAGAGAGAAGAGACACAAGAGAAACACTTTGAGGAGTTTATTGCAGTAGTCCAGGTGAGGGGTGATAAGGGATTGAATGAGGGTGGTGGCTATGTGAACAGAAGAGAAGAGGATGGAAGTGAGAGATGTCATCAAGCACATGGATGATACGCTTCCAATGCATCATCGATTCAGAGCTAGAAGGAACCTCAATCTCTTTATTTTACAGGTGTGTAAACTGATCCCCAGGGAGATTAAGCAACATGTCTGAGAATTCAAAGCTAGGTTCTCTAATTCCACATCTAGCTCTCTTTCCCAGAACTCTCATCTTAGCCTTCTTAAAAACAAACAAACAAATAAAAATACCTGAGCCAGGAAGTGAACCAAGGCTACTCCAGCCAATCCTGCGCTATGAAAATGAGGAACCTTGGGCAAATTACTTCATATCTCTGGACCTCAGTTATTTCATTGCAAAATCAGAAAGTTGAGCCCGTTTATCTTCCAGACAGTTTCTTTCATATTGAAAATCCTAGGATCTAATGATACTATGAATGTTTGCCCAGGATGGACAACTTCTTTAAAAATTCTGCTTATGCAGCAAATCAAAGAAGGGTTGCAAAGTGTCTGGGCAATTCAAGCTGCAGATGTCCCAAAGTTGCTCTGAGTCACCTCTAAAAAACATTCTATTCCTATGAAGGGTCACCTATGAACCACTAGAAATCTTGAAGAGTCAACCAAAGGATTCCTTCTGGGATACACGCAAGAAGACTTGATCTCAGTCAGTGCTCATAAATATGATAAAGTCATAGTTTGTAGAGCTCGCTGGTAGATTCAGCCCAACCACTTCATCTTATAAATGGGGAAACTGAGGTCCAGATAAAGCTTACATTTCCCAAGATCACATCAATGGCACCTGGGCAAGTCAGGAGGATTTGCCCTGACTCCAGACCCATTGCTTTTCCCATAGCACCATGGCTGCCTCTCTCGTTAGTAGGCTTTATTAAGGTCACATTGCCCTGATCATATTAGCATTCTCCCAATAAACAGTCCTCTGATTCTGAAGTGACGTTATACTTGGCCAACCTCAGAGTAAGTGCTAGGTAGTTTGTCCTTTTAGTTAAAAAGCAGCCTCAGGGTAAAATGTAGTAAGGCGCTGCACACTCCCTCTCACCCCTGCCCTCCATGAACACTTGCACATGAGTAATATATTACAAATCAGTTGAAGTTCACAGCCAGGGAACCCTAGACAACTGTACCACAGACTTGAAAACCACATCTCAAAGTACAATATGAAACCATGGCCTGGCTTTTCACTTAATATTGTGGTTAGTCTAATGGTATAGCATGTCTCTTGAAATATATAGTGCTAGCCTCATCGACAGCCCAGGCAAACAGACCCTCTTTTCTGTCTTAGAAGCCACTAGGTTTCATGACTGCTGCTGTTTTCCCAAGAATCATTTTTCTTATTCAGCAATTAGTAGAACCCACAGCAGAATGCAGTGAAAGCATTTTAGAGGTGGGAGGGACCTTAGCTGTGATCTAGTCTAAACTTCTCACTTTGCATATGAGGAAACTGAGGACCAGAATAAATGAAGGAAGCTGCCCGATGTCCCATGGCTACTTGGTGGAGAAGCCTTCCTAGAGGTTACAGCCTCCTGATTCCTAGGCCAATGTTCCCTACGTTTCTGGAAACTATAAATCCTAGGATTATGGATTTATAGGTAGAAGGGTCTCAAATTGATTTCAGAGATAAGGAAGACCAAGTTAACACACTAGTGAAGAGCCAAGACAAGATTCAAAACCGGGTCCTCTGACTCCTAATCCAGATTTCTTTTTACTCCCCCAGGAGGCTGCCTCACATATACTCTCCACTTTTGGTATTGTTTGGAAACACTTAGAGATTTACCACTCAAGAATAGCCACAAATATTTTAACGGGGATTAAAATCGTGAGGCCAGGGATTCACTGGCTCAGACACCCCAAATCTCCCATTTTAGCTGTGGTTGAATCCACTGGCTTTACTGTTTTAAAATGTGTTTGCAGTTTATTTATTGAGGGGAGGGTCCCTTGCTTAAAATGGAGGAGGTGGCTGTGAAAAGATCCTCAAAACTGGTAGAACCGCATTTTTTTCTTTTGCCCGACTCTGTCTGCTCCTTGTTACCTATTTAGATAGTGTCTAGAAGTAGCTGACAGGTCGGGTGATGCAGATGCCAAGGTTCGGTAAGGCCCCCGGGGAGCAATTCTTTGTAAACAGGTTTAATGGTTCTGTCAATAACACAATGCCTGTTTTAAGGCCAAGGACTGAAGGTTAGTTCTCTTCTGGCTCTGTAGGTCCTGCCTGGCCTACATATATACACAGTGGAGTAGAGATGGGATCCCTAGACTGACCCAAATCACTGTTGGCATCACAGAATGACTTACATGTACAATCATTTATTTGCCCCTGAAATCGTTTGTGTGTAGAAAGGAGCAGTAATGCATCTCCAAAAATAATATGTCCCTCCTCCCCCAATATTATTGATTGAAATATCAACTAATACCTTACATAAGTACAAAGGAATGGAATGAGCTCTGGATTTAGGGATAGAGGACCTAGGTTCAAATCTTAGGAATATTAGATTCTTTGAGTACAGGAATGACCTCATTTTTAATATGATAATAATAATCATAATAGTGATAGCTTTTATTTGCCACTTCAAACTTTGCCAAAGACTTGACAAATACCTCATTTGATCCTCATGACAACCCTAAGAGTTAGGTGCTGTTATGATCCCCATTTTACAACTGAAGCAGGCAGGGGCGAAATGACTTGGCCAAGGTCACACACCTAGTAAGCCTCTGAAGCTGAATTTGAACTCAGGTCATCCTGACTCCAGGCCCAAGGCTCTCTCCATGGTGCCCCAAGCTACTCTTCAGTCCTCCGGTGAATTCTGAAAGAGCCTCAAAGCCTTCAGACTAGAGGTTCTGCCAGATGATGAACCCAGCTGCAGTGATCTGTGGGCTGTCATGCTGGCAGTCTTGAACGAGCCCGCAGAGCTGTTAACGTGGGTTAGTGGAAAGGAGCCTAGCTCTGGACCTGCTGCCGAACCTCACCTGTGGTGCTGGCTGTTTGTGACTCACCTTTGAGAGTTCCAAAAGCTGCTCATCTGATCTTGGGCCCGTCAAATAAGAATGATGAGTGATAAAAAATGACAAAGGTAACAATACCTAGCATTTATGTCGTGCGTTAGGGTTTGCAAAGTGACTGGCATACATGGCCTTATTTGTTCCTTACGCCAACTCTGCTAGACAAGTACTGGGAGGACAATTTCCCATTTTGTAGTTGAGGAAACCGCGATTAGCAGAGATCACACAGCTAACTGATATGTGAGACCAAATGTGAATGTAGGTGTCCCTGACTCGAGGTCCACTGAGATACCTAGCTGCCTAACCTCTATGGGCCTCAGGGCCTCAAGGCCGAAGGTTCCCCAACAAAATTTGGATTCAGGCAAAGGGCCACACTTGAGGATCTAGAGGGCCACGTGTGGCCTCAAAGCCACAGGTTCCCCACCCCTGCCTTAGTCTGTAATAGAAGGCCCCAAGGTCCCTTACCACTTTAGATCGATGGTCCTATCCTGTGGGACAAAAAAGGAAGGGATGGTGAGGAAGGAACTCTCTTGGGACAAGTAGGGAAAAAAATCTAAGATACATTATTGCATTTATTATTCCCATGGTATATGAACTATGAATGGATCAGACAAATTATATCCTAAAGAGACCTCTTGGGACCATCAGCTAAGCATCTTGGTGCTGGATTATTATTGCCCAGAGTGCTTTTCCACATTTTCATTGATGACCTTGGGTCACAGTATCTCACTTTTAATTTATGGGGGATTTTCTGCTGTGCTGTTATTGTGACTTTGTGTGCTAGCTAAGCTGCCAAAGGGTACACATAAGTTAACATAAGAAAAGCCTAATAAAGTTCCCCTCAGAACTGTAAGTACTGTGGCTTTTTTCCACACTGAGAATTGTGAGGCACCACAGTAAATTAGCAAAAGATAGAGGGGCTTGTGGCTGTGCAAAACCCACCAAGGATCAACACGGAGGGCAAGTGGGGGTGAGGCATTTTTATTCCTGCGTTCCTCACAAAGCAACAGAAAAACACTCAAGACTCGCTTACCCATCTTAATGTAGCAAGAAAAGTTGAACAATCTCTTAATTGCATCACTTCAGGCCCCAAGGAGGAATCTATTTGGCAAACGGCTATAACTTCTTTTCTTCCACTCCATTTTGAAGATTAAGAAACATGGGATTTTTTGTTTGTTTTCTTCCCCCATGAAATCAAAACAACCTCCCCCCATCTTCTTCCCTTCTCCGCCTCCTTCTCTGCCTCGGCATTAGAATCCAAGTCCTTTTGAACAGGGCTCAAATTAAGTTGAGGTATAAGGTTTGATCAGTGTTAAAAGCAGAAAGTGGGACAACATGCAAGACAGTCATATATCACAAAGCTTTTGGAAGCCCAGAGTAGACTGTCTTTGAACTCTGAAAAGAACTACCCAGAATAAGAAACAGAGGGGAATGTGTCAAAAGCATTTAAGTCACAGTCTCATAAGCAGAACTGCTAACTTCTAAATAGTAGCTAAAATTTCAAAGTGCAGAATAGGCCTTTTACCACTAAGCTAAAGCCGTAAAGTGGTTGATTTTTTTTTCTATTTGATTTAGGTGAAAATGTACCAAGGCCTTCATCTAAGATTAATCCACAGGTTGGCTGTTGGCAAAAAAGCACCCTAAAATAAAAATTCTGTCAGTTGGTTCCAGCACCTCCTAAATAGAAGAGGGAAGCGTGTTGATGAAGAAAAAGTGGTTTAGAGATGATTAAATACCGAAGTACACCAACACCTCTAGACTAAACCTTTGATTCAATATTGGCCAACCAAATGACTGGCCCAAAATCCTCAGTTCTCATCACCTTACACATCACCAGTATTTTCAAGACTTATATGTACATTGTTAAAGGTATAAATGATCAGCTCACTCCCTTCAAGTCAGGCCAGCCAATTTTTTTTGTTTTTTTTTTCCCTAGTCTATATTTTTCCCCCACGTCAGGGGTTTTAGTTCTCCAAATATTCTGATTAATTGTTCAGTTGTTTGAGTTGGGTCCAATTCTCCGTGATCTGATTTGGGGTTTTCTTGGCAAAGATACTGGGGTGGTTTGTCCTTTCCTTCTCCAGCTTGTTTTACAGATGAGGAAACTAACAGGGTTCAGTGACTTGCCCAGGGTCACACAGCTAGGAAATGCCTGAGGCCAGATTTAACCTCAAGAAGACAAGTCGTCCTGACTCTAGGTCTGGCAGTGTATCCACTGGACTACCTACCTGCCAGTTTCCAAAGAATTAGAACAAAGCTAGATATAACTTAATATTGCAACCATGGTAAACGTTATTGAATCTTCATTTAATGATTCTGAAAGTAGGTTCTTGTACCATCTCAAAGCCCCCATTATGCATATCAGTTCTAATTCTCCTGTAGAAGGGAGAGGCATACCATACCATTAATAGACAGTCTTGGTTAATGGAAAGACAGATCATTGTTCGTTTACCTTATTTCTAAAACATTTTCGAAGGGATATAGACTTTTCCATGCTGGGCTGGACCCAATATTTGCCAGTCAGACCCAATATTCTACTATGAACACAGAGACCTACTATGGAAGAGTTTTTCATGCTCTCTGACCTCAAACTGAAGGATTAGGTCTCTCCCAGATTCTCCAAGCAGTTTGTTATGATTCTGCCAACTATAAATCTGTCAAAAAAAACCTTATTGGATCTTATAACATTTTCTTAGCTTGTCAAGTTCAATCAAGAGACTTGAGTTCCAGTCTTTGCTCTGCAAGTAACTTGCTTTATCACCTTGGGCAAGTCACTTAAATCTCTCTTAGAGGATCAGGTTCTTTATAAAATTAAGGAATTGGGGGGGGAAGCTAGGTAGAGCAGTGAATAGAGCACCGGCCCTGGAGTCAGGGGGACCTGAGCTCAAATCTGGCCTCAGACACTTGACACTTACTAGCTGTGTGACTTTGGGCAAGTCACTTAACCCCTATAGCCTCTCCTATCTCCTCCAAAAAAAAATTAAGGGTTTGGATGAAATGACCCTCTGAGGGCCTTCTGGAACTAACATTCTATTCTATTTCATTCAAATAAATATCTTTGAGACTCTGCCTCATGTTTTATGACTCTTCCTCCCCGCCCTCCAACATTATCTCATTGTGTCAGAGTGAGAATTAGGCACCCTGAAACATATAGGATTCCACCCTCTTTGAATTCACAGGAACATTATAGAATTTTCTCTTTCTTGCCCACTGTGAAGAAGGGTAAGGGTAAAGAGAGGTCTTTCCTCCCTCTTAGGCCCTCAGAAAGTCCTGTGGAGGTATGAAAGAAGTTTGAGTGATTAATGTCTTATCCCAGAGTATTTCCAAATGCTGCAACCTTAGGTCTAATAAGGCTTCAATTTAGGCAATATGTGTCAAGTAATATTTGCTCCTGGGCAGATGGAGAAACTGAGTGAGATGACATGATTTGTTACAAAGAATAATGACTCTACTCCAACTGCCACTTGGCTCCTCTTAATTTCTTCTGCTTTTCCTACATAACTTCAGTTCCTCCTTCTTTTAGCCTTAAAGCAGACCTTTAAATTACAAAAAAGAAACCACAGGATAAGCCAAGTGACTTGACAGAGCAACATCAAACTTAAAGAATAAGCTTTCTTTGGATTCCAAAGACAGAAAGAAAAACAGGGGAGAGCTGACAAGAGCGATCTGGTAACCTATCGGGGAAAACTAAATCAATGCTCCCAATCAATTATCTCTTATTTCTTACAAAGAGAACATCATTTGGTTTCCATAAAAATCTGGCCACAGTCTCTTGGAAAAGTCCATGGAGCCAACAAGGAAAGAGTGAGGAAATAATTAAAAAAACTTTTCTCTCAATGCCACTAATTCATTGAAACCTCTTCAAAGTATTGAGTGGCAGAGAGTGTGTTGCTTATTCTCCCTGGTTCTCTCTCTTTGATTTTTTTTTCTTACTGTATTTCCACTTATTCTTGAGGACTTGCTTAGCCTCGAGTCAGAGTTAAGATGTCTTATACCAATACTGGTATACAAATGCACTGTGTCTGAGGCCGCATCTCCCCTAAGTCATTCTTGATCAGAGATGTTCGGGGGAAGGAAAAAAAAATGAAACTCAATCCCATGAAGTCTCATTTATTCTGGAGATAGGATCACCAGAACCACAGGACTCTCAGACTTCCCTCAAGTCAAGTGAATAATAACAGAACTCATATAGCTAAAGTATCTGTACAGTACTAGATATCACAGAATGCTGAGATGAATTGTGGTGAAATCTTATCTAATGTTCTTTGTTCTTGTGATAAAAAGGAAGTAGAAAGAACAAATGAAAAGTAAAGGTTGCATAAACTTATGGACCCATTTCCTTTGTAATAGTAACAACTCTACAGGGAGTGTTGTTAGTTCCGACTTATCCTCCACATCCTCCATGAATCCTGCTCTGACCCGATGGTCCACATTGAAATCCTTCCCCTCTGAACTCACAGAATTACAGCCCTTAGAGTTCATCTGGCCCAACCTAAAGAATCCCTTCTACAACATTCAGCCTTTTCCAGAAGACATCAGGTAAAGGGGAACCCACCGCATCCCAAAGTGGTCCGTTTCACTTAGGGATAAAATTGATAATAAGACTGTTGATAAGAATAAGAATATCTTCATATTAAGATTGTTCTGCCATTAAACCATAGCACCTCTACCCATTACGCTTAGTTTTGATTTCCAGAAACAATAAGAACTAGTCCAATCCCACTTCTACCTGGAGGCACTTCAGATGCTTGAAGTGATAGCATTGTCCTCTATCCCCACCCCCACCCCCATATTTTCTTTTCTTCGGGCTAATCATTTCTATTACCAAAAACTGATCCTCATATGGCAGGATGCTTTTCCCTGTGCTGCTCAGTCTTCTCGCCATATCATTTCACTTATCAATGGCCAAACTCGGCCCCAGAGAAGAGATGAGAAGATGTGCTTTCCTCCATTCTTTGTAGGGGTGGCAGACCATGGGTTTGGAACATTGTGTATACTGTCAGATTATGTTAGTGTTTTTCTTAATTTTCTTTAACTGCTTGGTAAAAAATCTTTATCTTTTTCATCCTATTTTTATGAGGGATGGCTGATTGCATAAGGGAGAGGGGAAGGATATATTTGAAAATGAAGGTAATGTAAAAACAAAATTTTGTTTAGCCATGTCCAACTCTTCCTGACCCCATCTGGGGTATTGTGGGCAAAGGTACTGGAGTGGTTTGCCATTTCCTTCTCCAGCTCATTTTGTAGTTGAGCAACTGAGTCAAACAGGGTTAAGTGACTTGCCCAGGGTCACACAGGTAGTCAGTGACTAAGGCCAGATGTGAACTCAAGTCTTCTTGACTCCATGCTAGGTGCTCTATCCACTGCACCTCCTAGCTGCCCCCAAACAAAAATAAGTAAGATCTATTTAACCTATATCTGCACAATCTCTTAATCTTATGTAGCCCTATCACAAAAGGAAGTGAGTTTAGACTAACTTGATCTGTTCTTAAGGAAGTTCTGTTGTCTTTTTGTCATCATTGCTTCCTTTCCCAGAGACCCACATTAAACATACTACGAAATTGGTTCTAGAATTTTGCTAGGAATCTAGATCAAAGACTCTGTTGTCTTCCTTTTTTTTAAATGAGAGAAAAAAATGTACCCTTATCTACTTCTTCATGCTTATTTTAAAATTGAGGACCAGAGCTCAGTAATCATAGCCATCCAATCTTTCCCTACTCTAAAATGTAGCTTCTTTGGGACTGGTGCCCTGAACTCATCAAGGGCAGTGAAGCTGTGCCTTTTTTTCCTCTCTACCATTTTGGGGTTTCAACTCCTTAACTAAATTAAATTTCTGCCTTGTTCTTTCCTACCTAAAATTTGCTGTGGCTGAGAAAATGGGAACAAAGCAGGAGCTGAACAGATCTATCTTTTCTCCATCCCCTGAGGAGTGGTCTTATCCAGGGACGTCCTGCAGCTCTAACTGGCTCCTGAGAGTCACTTGTCAAATTTTCAGTGTGAGCATTTATACTTGGAAACTGGAATGTCTAATGAATCAACTAATTGATTTATTGTTTTATTGATTGTCTAGATTTTTTTTAAAATTAGGGAGAAAATATTAATAATGCAGATCAAGCTTAAAAGCAGGTCATACATACTTTTTCCTGTCTGGGAGCTGGTTGTTAAACATTTACCAACTTACCACTGCTACTTTCTCTTCTTCAATCCTTATTTTTCCCTGAGAGCCAAACAAGATATAATTTCATTATTATTGATGTTCCTGCTTTTTTTTCAGCCCCCATATACTGTGAACTTGGGCATTACTGATGCCTTTTTTGTCAAGGGGACATCAGACAGCTTTTCACTGTCTCACTCAAAAGGTAGTATGATTATTCAGGAGCATATATTTACAATGAAACCTAACTTCTCTAGCATCTTGCCATCCAGAAAATTTTTAACCAGCTCATCTTCTGAAGTACAATGAAAGCCTTTAGACATGACAAGGATCTGAAGTATATTCTGAACAAGGAGGAGAAGGTGGAGAGGGAAGAAGCGGAGGGGAAGGAGAGGAAAAGGGAAAAGGGAAACAAGAGGGAGGAGAGAGGGAGGGAAGGAAGGAAGGAAGGGGTGAGAGAATGAGAGAATAAAGCAGAGAGGGAGGAAAGGGAGGGGAGAGATAAAGAAAGAGAAAAGGAGGGAGAAGGAAAGGTAAGATAGGGAGGGATTTCAGGATATTTTGCTATCAACTTCCCTTTATTCTATAAGTCCCCCATTCCCCATGCCCAGTCAGTAATGATTATTCCTACCTCAGAACTTGAATAGCACCACATACTTCTCTTACACACTTTTCTACATGTATAATTTTGTAGTATTGTTATTCGGCTTTATAATATGGTTTATAGTATAGTTTTGGTTATGCATCATCCTACCTCTCCTTTCCTCACCCCCATGATTGTGAGTTAAATTAATGTAGGCAGAGAGAACATTATATTTGATTTTTGTGCATCTCCTACCATGTAACAGTGTGAGACCCATAGTAGGTACTTTAAAAATGTTTGTTAAAATCAATTTTTTTAAAATTAGGAATCCATGTATAGCATATTATGACCTAGAAGTAGACCTTAGAACCTAGGAGTCATCTAGTGGAAACCATTTGTTTGACATGTAAGACAATGGAGGCCCAGAGATACAAATTGGACTTTCTTTTCTTTTTTTTACTATTTCATTTTTTCCAATTACATGTAAAAACAATGTTTAACATTCATTTAAAAATTTTTTTGAGTTCCAAATTCTCTCCCTCTCTCCCTTTCTCTCTCATTGAGAAGGCAAGCAATTTGATACAGGTTATACATGTGCAGTAATGCAAAATATTTCCCCATTAGTCATGTTGTGAAAGAAAGCACAGCCAAAAAAAAAAAAAAAGAAAAAGAAAGTTAAGAAAGAGGTGCTTCAATCTGCACTCAGACTCCAGCAGTTCTTTCTCTGGAGGTAGAGAACATTTTTCATCATAAGTCCTTTGGATCATCATCTTAGATCATTCTATTGCTATGAATAACTAAGTCATTTGCAGTTAATCACTTTACAGTATTGGTGTTACTGTGTAAAATGTTCTCCTGGTTCTGTTCACTACATTTTGCATCTGTTCATGTAAGTCTTTCCAGGTTTTTCTGAAATCCACCTACTCATCATTTCTTATAGCACAATAATATTCCATTACATTCATATACCACAACTTGTTCAGCCAATTGATGAACATACTCTCAATTTCCAATTCTTTACTGTAACAAAAAGAGTTGCTATAAATAGTTTTGTACATATAGGTCATTTTCCTTTTCTAAAACATCAACAGACCTATTAGTGATATTGCTGGGTGAGAAGGTATGTATGATTTTATAGCAGTTTGGGCATAGCTCTAATTTGCCCTCTAGAAAGATTGGATCAGTTTACAACTCCACCAACAGTACTTTGGTGTCCTAATTTTCCCACATTCTTTCCAACATTTGTCAATTTCCTTTTCTGTCATATTAGCCAAACTGATAGGTGTGACATGGTACTTCAGAGTTTTTTCCATTTGCATTTCTCTAATCTATCCTGATTTACAGAGTTTTGTTTTTCATATGGCTATAGGTAGTTTTGATTTCTTCATCTGAAAATTGCCTATTCATATCCTTTAACCATTTATCAACTGGGGAATGCCTTGTATTCTTATAGATGTGACTTAGTTTGCTATATATTTGAGAAATGAGGCCTTTATCAGAGAAACTTGCTTTGTTCACAGTTATGATTATTATATATTTCCCTCAATCCTGTTTTCTCCTGTTTATCCTTCTCTCTCTCTCTCTCTCTCTCTCTCTCTCTCTCTCTCTCTCTCTCTCTCTCTCTCTCCTTTCACCCTGTCCTTCCTCAAAAATGTTTTACTTCTGACCCCCACCTTCCCCAATCTGCCCCTCATCTTCTCTTGTCCCCTTCCATTCCTACTTCACTGTAGGCTAAGATAGATTTATATACCGAATTGAGTGTGTATGTTATTCCATCTTTGAGGCATGAATTGGACTTTCTAAAGCTTCACAATTAGATTGTGAAAGACAGGACAAGGATTCCAGTTCTCTTGACTTCTAGTCCATTGCTCCTTCCCCTCCACTATGCTTCTTGCCCTGGTGGGATCTGACCAATCTCTCACAATTAATTTGAAAGAGTGCAGGATTTGGAGTCAAAGGCTCAGGGTTCAAATCTCAACTCTACTATCTATTACTTGTATCATCTTTGGCAAATTACTGCACCTCTCAGGGCCTCAGTTTTGTTTTTAACTAAAATGAGAGGCCCTCTGAAAATAAGATGGCCTCTGAGAACCCTTCTAGATATAATTCCCTGATCATATTAAATTTGGATTAGAGAGAAAAAATATTCCACAATGGAAAATAGAGAGTATATAAAATATATTAACACATCTAAGATGGGTGGTTTCGTCTAGAGGTACAAGCTATCTATGGCTTATAGTCTTAAGCGGCAAAGATAGGATTTGAAACCAGATCATCCTGATTCAGTCAACAAACATTTATTAAGCAGTTACTATGTACTAGGCACTGTGCTAAATGCTAACATTCCATATTATGTCCACTAAGCCACATTTTCTCTGGAAACCTATTTAAAAAATAAAAAGAGGCGGGAGTGTTAATCCTAAAGATACTGTCTGTTTCTGACTCTGTAATCATCATACAACTCAATTTAGAAGTTAAAAGACTTCACACTGCATAGGAAATGTGCTAGATCAGAGGACTGGGTTGAATTCCATTCTTACCCACCATGGTCCTCAGTTTCTTCACCTGTGGAAAATGTGGAAGTTGGACAGAAGTGTCAAGCTGACTATGGGCTTCACATGCCACTTGCAAAACTCCTAGATGCTACCCAAACCAGATTAAAATGTAAATGGGAAATATTTAACAAAATAAATAAAAATATGATACAACCTAGATAATAATCTTTTGTGGTTTTCTAAGTCAATATGTAGTCTACAGGATCTATTTCTATTAGAGTTTGACACCATTGGAATGTATGACCTCTAAGATTCTTTCCAGCTCAAAATCCATGAACTTGTCAACAAGGCACATTATTTAAAATAATTCATTATTCATCAAATAATGAAGTTTCAAAATGTTCATGAAAATACCAGAAATGCAGTCAGGCCATTCTCACTGAACATTCCCTACCTTGCCCTATGCTAACCACATTAATTGATGCTTCTTTCTGAAATAAAAGACCACTTTTTCAACACACGGTTTGCCTGTCAAATATACTTTGAACACGTGCTTTTTCTTACAAGATAATTTCTACAGCCACTGAGTTCTTCAAATTTCCCCTACAGTGGTTCTTAATTTTTTCTAATTATTCACTGCTGTTTTACACTGTTCATTATGGTTTATAATAACAAGGGTAAGATACGGTTCATTACTGTTGTTAACAACAACTGTGTTTTTAAAGCGTTAACTACCTTTGGCTTCCCCTCATGATGACTACCAGACTAGCAGATCATTAAATCCTGGAAATGACCAATTTTTCAGGGATTATGCTTAACCATTTGGTTTCAGGGCTTTTATGGAAGGAGCTTAGGCTTCCTGAGCATTTGAGCTGAAGCCAGTGGGCTTTTTTGTTGTGTTGTTTCTTTGGTTTGTTTTTTTTAAGACTGGCAAATAGTGATGCTGTTGTTCCTATCTCAGGCTACTGTTGGGGATTCCTGTTAAGTCTGGCCATTTCTTCACTTTAGGAGAGTATGGACTTGCTGGAGCAGTTAAGGTCTAAGAAACTCACTTTTATATCTCTGCTAATAAGGACAATGTGTACTTTCACTGGCCGCTGTTGAATGATGGAACTGTCAGGGGATGTCACTTAAACAGGTGCCTCAAAGAAGCCTTGAGCTCTTGTGACATTGCCATTATAACCAAAATCTGTAGGTTTTGTGCATATGTGTATGTATATATACACATCTGTGTGTATACACACACACATAGAGAGAGATATAGATAGATAGACAGTTTCCCAGTTTGTATTTTTGTCTTGTGTATATGAATTGCCATCCATGACCAGAAGAATGACCATGACCACCAAGCAGCCAGCTCCCAAGGCTATTTCTCAAAAAAAAGAGGCGAAATGTCTTCTTGGGATGAAGTTCAAAGCCTTTCCAGCATGGCAGAATTTGCCAGAACTTGCAATGAAGCGTTAGAAAAAAATCTTTATGGAGTCTTATTTTTTGGGGGGGTGGTTCTGGCCTATTTTAATATAGGGAGCTTCCTTGAGGAAATCCCCTCTACCAACACAGATCACCAACAATTCTGCAACTTAGAAAGTTGTATTAGAAAGTTTCTTAGATCCATGAGGTTTAAGTAACTGACCCAGAGTTACACAGCCAGTATGTGTTAGAGGTGAGACTTGAACCCAGGTCATTCTCATGCAAAGCTAAGAATTTTTCCACAACGTCAAGCTATCTCTCTTCTGGAGTCCTATTTGGTTTCCTATCAACACAAGAAGGCTGTAAGACAGATATTCTTGTTCTAACACCATTCCTCTACCACCCCCATACACTAGTGTTAGAACTGAGTTCTATCATATGGTCAATGATGGTGCAAGTGAAACTCTTGACAGTATACAAAGACATTTCTCATTATACTTTGAATAAAGTGATGTAATTTAGTGGAAAGAAAACTGGATTTGGAATCAAAGGAGATGCTAAGTGAACTTAGACAAGCCACTTCATTTCTCTGGATTTCAGTTCTCTCATCTGTAAACTAAGGAGGTTAGATTGAATGATCTCTAAGGTCCATCCCAGCCCTGCATCTAAAGTCCCTGGTCCAAATCATGCTGGCCCTCTACTCTAGTAAGCCTGTATGTGTGATCACTTTCAAACCAGAAGCACCAATTCAACCTGATTGGCCATTGCAATGGAAACTGGTATTGCCCAACAGTGGGCACAGAACTATAAGAAATAGGTACATGTCTTCTGGCTCATAGTTGCAACCTTTAGTTGGTGCGTATCCAGAAAATTTGTATTTGCCCAGACACCTACACAAAGGAGTAAGCCAATTGGACCAAGACAGAATGCCCAGTCAGCCAAAAGCAAGCACTCCCAGGCTCTGTATTTAGCTTCAGTCTAAGCAAGCACATGACAAGATTGCCTCACTTGTCAAGAGGACAGTTCCTGATCCAATTGACTTAATCATTTGGAAGTAGAGGTAGACTGCTAAGCTGTCTCCTTCATAGTTCTGCTTAATTGAATTAATGGACCACATGACACCATTCCCAGAATCACATGAAACAATGCATCAGCCACCTGGCTTCTGCTGCTTTCAAATATTTCTAGGTTGCCTTATAGGATACGTCATTTTTTCAATCCAATTGGACACAAACATTTTTGCCCTTGAGTGAGAAAAAAAAATTGATTCATTCATCTTTGTAGGATCTCTTTTGATTCCTTTCTTATTTCCTTACAAAATCTACCACCAGAAGATGTGAAATGTTCTCAACTCAATTCAATTCAAATACTAACTACCTGCTATATCCAAAGTATTGTCCTAGATGCTAGGGATGTGGAGACCAACAAAGGAAGCAATCTCAGAGGGCTGAGGATCTACTGAGAGGATGCAACACATATATAAGTAAGTAAATAGAAATTTTATATGGTTTCAGAAGTAATTTCACAATGGAATGTGCATTAACAACTTTGGAGGGAATCAGGAAGGGTCTCATGTACAAGAGCTGTGCTTAGAAGGAAGCTAGAGATTCTAAAAGGACAGGGAAGGAGCTAGTGAATTTCAGGCAGGTGGGTCAGCTAATGCAATGGTGTGGAAGTGGGAGATTGGAATTTGAGCAAATTAATGCATTACCAGATAGTCATTTCCTTGTCTACCATAATGCTTCCACGCATGCAGAGAAATAAGGTTTTGGTTTTGTTTTTTCCGAGCACTACTGCTTCATTTAACTGAATCCCCCGTTTATTCCCAAACCTAATGTTTGTAGTGTTTGTAGCAACATTGGGGCTCCCTCTCCCCAATTTTCCATCAAGAGTTCAGGCACTGTGTTTTGCATGACTACACATGTATAACCTATATCGAATTGCTTGCCTTCTCAATGAGGAGGGGGTGGGGAGGGAGGAAGGGAGAGTATTTGGAGCTTAAAGTTTTAAAAACAAATGTTAAAAAATGTTTTTTAAGTGTAACTGGAGAAAAATAAACTATTAAACAAAACAAAACAAAAAATTCAGGTGCTGTCTGTCAGTTGTCTTATTTTTTCCCCCAGGAAAGAACTCACGCTTACTAAGAATGAACAGAGTTGAGGCTTAAACATCATCCCCTTGATTTATGAGGTTTGCCTCTGAGTGCGATTGTTAACTGCCAGAGTACTTAAGTTGTCAAACAGAACTTGAATATCTGGTCACTGAACATGTGAAGCAATTTGATTGAACTCCCTGACCTGCCACTCCTATAGGAATTGCTGTAGCAAAGAAGGAAAATGAAATTTACTGGAGGAGGGGAGTAGTGGATGTGGTCCTGATGACTTCCCCCTCCCCTTCTTTTCCTCACCCCCTTCCCTTTGCGGCTCTTCTAGGGAGGGGAGCATGTTAATTGTTCTCACATTGTCCTGAACTGAAATGAACCTTCAAGCTGTTCTGAAGCAGGTGAGCAGGTCCTGATTTCTTTTCTTTTATTCTACTAGACCCACATCAGTGTCTTCCTGTGCCTGCCTTCCCAGCTAGCTCACAGATTAGCTTTCAGCTCCTGCTTGCTCCAATTGCCTCATATTTTACTCACAGGGCCGAGCTGTTGAAAGATTTGTGGAGCAATATCTCGGTGTTATTTTAAGCTGGTTAGAACAAAAGCCTTCTATTGCTCCTTGATTTTCCTGAAGAATGAGGTAAGATGGGCTCAAAAACAGACTCAAGGAACCCCTTTCCTCCCTCCCAATTAAAAAAAAAAAAGCAAAACCTAGACCGGCTTGAAAAATACATGCATTCGTGACACTCAAAATTTATTGCTTTGATTAAGCAGGCATAGTCTTGTTGACTCTGACTCTATCACGAAAGGGCCAAGGAAGCATTCTGTATACCCTACAGCAAACTCTATTGATTTTTATAATTGGTGTCAGAAAATCATATTTCACTGTACATGTTTCATGGGATTTTTTTCAGCTTTTATTTTACAAATGGGCAGGGTCCTCCTATCCGTCTATTAGAGCAAGTCTCTCCTTTTACTATAAAGCCATCTCGGAGGATGAGCCAAAAAAGACCAAAATGATTTTACAGGATTTTTAAAACTCACCTTACTGATTTTTACAAGTCTATCATTCTGCTGGAGCAAAATGAATAAAATATGAAGTCGAGAAAGAGTAACCCATCAGTGGTGAAATTGGTGGATTTCAGACATCTGGTCAGCTTTCCTGGGGATTTATGATAAATGAAGTTTTAATAATAGAAAACATCTGACTTTGAAGGTCTTGTTTTCATACTTATTGTGTGTCCTGCATGTGCTGCCACACCAGATGCACTCTGTATAATGATATAAGTAAGGACTTTATTTTTTGGTAATACCCATATTGAAACTTCAAACCTGAGCCCATAACTCATTTTACTGACCCTACTTAACGAGGTTCGTACACTGTTATTTCAAAGCCTAGTCACCCCAGGGATGCCACAATTAGTAGCAGTATACGGCAACTAATTCTGGTTCCCTTGACTAAAAATGGGAGTATTTGACCATCATCATGTGACCAGAGTATAATATTAGAAAATGAAAAAGAATTCAACTGTATGACTCCCCTCATGTTCTGGGGGGAAAATATGTATGAGTACTTCTAGACTCTCAAAAGAAAAATATTGGGCATTCAATATGAAGAACATAACATTTACAACAAACTTGAATATAAATCATCTATTTCAAGGCATGGAATCCTTTCCTATTTTCCAAAAATGTACAGGGCTGTGGTATGCATCTATGTAAATACATACACGCGTATGAGCCAGCATGAACAGAGAGCTAGACTTGAAGTCAGGAGGACGTAAGGCTCAAATCCCTATGTCACCCTAAGCAAGGCATGACTTCTAACAGTTTCAGGCAACTTCCTG
Source organism: Trichosurus vulpecula (assembly GCF_011100635.1). NCBI lineage: Eukaryota > Metazoa > Chordata > Mammalia > Diprotodontia > Phalangeridae > Trichosurus > Trichosurus vulpecula. The sequence continues at coordinate 90,920,113 of NC_050580.1, read as the reverse complement.
CAGCAGATGTACTGAGTCCTTGATAAGTTGGGATCTGTTTTGGTGGAGGGATAGAAGTCCTCATGTTGATGTCCATTTTTCACAAATTCACAAACACACACAAACTTATATGTATGTATGTATGTATGCATGTATATATGTATAAAGTTGGTTAAATGGATGCTAGATGGATAGACAGATAGACAGTCAGACAGACAGGTAGATAGATTGCAGGGTTAAGTCCTACTTCTGGCACATACCAGCTGAGTGACTGTTCATTGTGCTCCAGAAGCTATCTAAAATTATAACTTGCAGAGTAAGTGCCTAATACCATATCATTCGCATAAATTCATTCATTATCTATCATCAGCCTAATATTATAGTAGAAAAACTACTGGTCAGAGAACCCAGGTTCAAATCCTGGATCTGCTACTTGAGAGTTATATCAGTATACGTGTGTCACCTGGCCTCAGTTTTCTCATTTGTAAAATGAGAGGGCTGGAAGGGGGTCCTTGAAATATTTGTGACCATTCATCAGAGCTTTTACTAGTTCCAGATATCCAGGGCTTTGCCCCAAAACACTGACATACATCAAGTGGCTCATCCAGGGACCATTAACTACTCCATCATTCAAAACTCGTTCTCCGTTTCTCACTGCCTAATGCCATATTCCTACCTCCCTCAGCACAATCCCACCAATGTCCCACTCTAAGTAAGGCTATCTACACCTTTCACTGTACTTTTTGGAGTGACTGCTCCAAGGGTAATAAACTAGCTTTCATCTTAAAACTTCCTTTCCCACCTCTTCCATCTTCTGGCTCTCACTGCCACCAGGATCTCTCTTGATGACAGAGGCTCACTGGCCACCCTTTCCAGCACTGGTTATACTTTCACTCATTCCCCCCAAACTCACTGGTCAAGGGGACAGCTGGAATATTCCTTGTTCCTCAATGCCACTTCCAGGCTATCACCCACCATATTTAGTTACCATTCTTCTTTTGAGTCTCACTCAATCCATATCTCCCATCTAATTAAAATTCTGGCAGCTTTTATTTACTGACCTCCAGAACATCCCCCTTCTTTCCTCAATCCTCAAGTTTAATGCCTGGCTTACAGTTTTTTTCTCCTCCCCTAATCCTGACCTCATGCTAGGAAACTTCAATATACATTTTGACTCTCCCTCAATCACCCTAACCTCTCAACTCATCAACTTACTCATTTCCCATGACTTACTCCTCCATCCCACCTCAGCCACACACAAAGATGATTGGACCCTCAATATTGCCATCACTCACAAATGCACCACTCCTATGTTCACAAACTCTGAAATTCCTCTCTTTGATCCCAATCTATAGTCATGCCACTTCCCCCTCTGCCTGGCAATTCCAAATCCTCTTCTTTATCCTCAAAGTGACCTCCAATACCTCAGTCCCTCAGTCCCTCTATACTTTCCCATGTCATCACCCCTATATTAGCTAAAATTTCTACCATGTCTTCTTCTCTCGGGTCATTTGCCCTCTTCAGCCTATCACTGATCTTTCCCTTCCCAGCTTCAGCCTTAGATTATTCCTCCCCATCCACTGCCTTCATTCCTATTCACATGAAGCTGGGGAAAAATCATGAAACCTTAATGACTAGGTTCACTATAAATTTATGTTACACAATCTCAACTGGGATCTCATCAAGGCAAAGCAATCCTTTTCTACCCCTCTAATTAACAGACTATCCCAGTCACCATAGGGTCTTACCCAAGTTTTGTCCTCCCTCATCAGACTCCACATAGAACTTTCCTCATATTTTGTGGGAAAAGTGACACCACCCTCTGAGAGCTCCCTCATATTTCCACCTTCCTTATCTCATATTACCTAAATGCCTTCTGCCACTATCTCCTTCTTTACCTCTGTCTCACATGAAGAGATGGTCCTTTCTCTTCTGCTAACCCTCTATACGCACAAATGATTCTCTATTCCATCCTGTCTTCTATAGCAGATTGCCCCCCATTATCCCCACTCTCTCATTTATCTTTAATATATCCCTACCTGCTGGCTTCTTCCCTACTGCCTATAAATATGCCCATAGCTTTTCCATCCTCAAAAAGCCCTTACTTGTTCCATCTAAACCCATTAGCTTAGCATCCTATATCTCTTTTCTTTTTCATGGTTAAACTCCATGAGAAGTCGATCTACAATAGGTGCTCCCATTTCTTCACCTCTCACTCTCTCATTAATACTCTACAATCCACCTTTTGACCATGTCATACAACTAAAACTATTCTCTTTGAAGTAATCAGTGATCAAAGTTAATTCTCAGATCTAATGGACTTTTAAAAAATCCTCATAGTTCTTGACATCTCTGAAGCCTTTGACACTGTTGATCACCATCTTGATGCTCTCTTCTAGTTTTCTAGGGCACTATTCTATTCTGCTTCTCCTAACTGACCACTCTTTCTCAGTATCCTTTGCTCATCTTCATCCAGGTCATGCCCATTAACCTTGGTTGTCCCCCAAGTTTCTGTCCCAGTGCTCTTCTCTTCTCCCTAAATACTGAACCAAATAGTGAATCAAATTCACTTGGTGACCTCATCAGCAACCATGGATTCAATTATCATCTCTGTGCTAATGATCCTCAAGTCTATTCAGCCCAAACCTCTCTGCAGACATGTTAAATTCAACATGACCAAAACTGAACCCATTATCTTTTCCTCCCAAACCCTCCCCTCTTCCTAACTTCACCCAGGCTCACAATCTACACGTCATCTTAAATTCCCTCCTTTTACCCCCAATAACCAATCTGTTGTCAAGGCTTGTCATTTTATCTTTGGAAGAACTCTCAGATGTGCTTCCTTCTCTCCTCTGATACTGCCACCGTCCTAGTGCAGGCCCTCAGCAATAGCCTGCTGACAGGTCTCTCTACCTCCAGTCTGTCCATATTCCAGCCCATACTCCACTTCTGCCAAGGTGATTTTTCTCAAAAGCTCCTGGTTTGACCATATCGCTCCCCTCCTCAGTAAATTCCAGTGGCTCCCTATCACCTCCAGGATCAAATGTAAAATCCTTTATTTGGAATTCAAAGCCCTTTATAACCTGCCTACCCTGAATCTTTCTCATCTTCTTGTACATTCCTCTCTTCCCCAACATGATCTTTGATGCAGCATCATTGGAATCCTTATGTTCCTTACATAAGGCACTCAGTCTCATGACTCTGGCTGTTTTCACTAGCTGTCCCCCATGCTTGGAATTCTCTCTTCCCTTATGCTGCCACCTGGCTTCCTTCAAGTCTCAGCTAAAATTCCATCTTATATAGGAAGTCTTTCCCATGATCCCTTACTTCTAGTGCCTTCCTTCTGCTGGTTATCTCCAATGTATGCAATAATCCTGTATAAAGCATGTTTTCACATAGTTGTTTGTATCTTATCTACACCATTAGACTTTGAACTCCTTAAAAAGCAAAGACTGTCTTGACTCTCCTTGTATCTTAGCACAGTGTCTGGAACATAGCCAGTGCTTAATAAATGTTTTCTGATTAAATAGATAACATATGTGAACTGAAATATTAAGAATAAGAAAGTATCAGAACACACACTTAGTCCATATTCACAAATGATTCTGTTGACCACTGGGCAATTGAACTAATTAACTCTGCTAGGGTGATTGACCCTTCACATTAAACAGTCAAAGTGAACCAGTCTCAGGAGTCCCTATCAATCCATTTCCCCGCCCTTTCCAAAATGGGCAGAGGAAGGAGCAATCGATTTCAAGAGGAATAAAATCCCAACTTTGACAATTATTTACTATCTGCATGACTTTGGATAAATCACTTTACCTCTCCAACCCCTCTTCATTTAATAAATTACGAGATCGGACTGAATGACCTCCAAAGTCTTTTCCAGCTCTAAATTTCTTATCCAGTGTGATCATTCTAATATATACACATGAAGTAAAGGAGGCAATCAGAGCGATTTTCCAGATAAGTTAAGCCAAAACCAAAGTTTTTTTTTCAATTATCTGGGTATGCCGGGACAAACCAGGTGCAATTGTCGAGATATTTCTAGTCTCACTTCACTTGATGCCTTGAACACACAGTGTTTGGAAGTGCTTAGAAGTTTCCCTGGCCCTACTGGTTCCATGTGGCCCTTTTTCTTATCTTGAATTTGTTTTCTCAAGTACTCTAACAAGAGTAGCAAGTGTGAACGTCTGTCTCAACTTGGAGCCACAGACTATTTTATTCAAAGAAAACCTTTTCATTACAACACCCATGAACTGAGCTCTCCTTTATTTATCTTCTGTCATCCCATCGCATTGCACCGGAAGGATCCAGGTCATTTTCTGAGTTTCAGGACACTGAGAGACCAGTTAGGTTATGATTTATGTTATTGTGAGCGATGCTTCCCAGGACTATTATGTGCAATTGACCTAGAGAACAGGACAGCCAGAATGGTTCCCACTGCACATCTAAAACACATTTTCAGCCTCAGTACTTGAGAAATTACATTCTAATTGAGACATAGAAGCACCATTCCTTTAGTCATTCAAGATAGGGAAGAATTTATATTGGAACAGTAAACAAGAAGGCCACATTTATAAATCTTATTACTGAAGAAGGCCATAAAATATGTTATGTAGGTTGCCCAATAAAGTTTCTTTTTCTCATTTGTAAGTCTACTTGCTAAGTTTTCAAGTTACAAATCATGCCAACAACAACTTATCTTTTGTTATCTTTAATAGTATGGAAATAACAATAGATCACCTGGTCCCAGCCTGTGGGCTGTAGGGGGTTTGCACGTTATTGCAAAGGGTCAGTGAATCCATGCGCGCACCAGTCATCTCATTAAATGACTCAGTGTAATAAGCATATGTATTTTCTGCAGATTGAACAACGGCTTACATGTTTTCTAATGTACATACTATAGATTCCATTATTGTCAATAAAATCAAAATTTTGCTTCAAAGTATCACTGAATTTATAATATCTTTTTGTCACCATTTATTTTTCCAATCAACAGAGGCTAATAGCATGATGATGCTATCATAGTGAAGGGAGGAGTGGAGGATTCAATAAATTTTTTAATATTAATTAGGGATTCTCATACTATGAAATACTGTGAATCAATATGGTCATTTTTGGAAGAGGAACAATTCTTCAAACACCAGACTTCTCTTCCTCATTCAGTCAGGATGCAAACATTAAGTGCCTGCCTACTGTGTATGTAGGCACTCTGGTTACCAAAATGAAAATGCAGGAATTCCCTCAAGGAGCTTACTTTTGAAAAATATGAATGTTCAATACGATCTGTTACATTGTAATAGGAAAAGCATTGGACTCTCTGGATCTTAGTCCTGATTCTGACACTCTCAGTTCCATGACCTAAAACAGACCTAAACAACTTGGCAGTAGATGGGGGGTCAAAATTAAAATAAGCTGAACTTCTCCAAGCCACAGATAGTTTACACTAGAGACAGGCTGACGATGGTTGGTTGTTGTGGGTCACATGACAAACAGAATGCGTGCAGGGGCAACCTTACATTTTTCACGGCTGCCCAAAATCCTCTGGCAGGCCACAAGCAGCCTGCTGGGCATATGTTGTGCAGGCCTGACCTAAAACAAGTCACTCAGTCTGTAGGAGCTATACCTTCTTCATCTGTAAAATGGGATGAGTAAAGCCTTACCTGCCGACATAGGCGATTGTGAAGATCAAATGAGATGATGAATATAAGATGTTTAAAATAAAATTTAATGGTATAAGGATATGGCCCACATACTTGAGATCTGCTCTTTTCCCATGTCATTTCAGTACTGTAATTAGATTGGGTCATAAATCAGTATAATAAGTCATTGCTAATCATGTTGTGGAAAATTATCAATTTTTCCTGTTTCATGGACAAAAAAAAAAAAACAAGACTCATCCAAAAGGAGGCTCTCATTTTCTGATACCTTATAGAGGATATTAATTCTTCAATGGTGTATAGAATTTCTAAGTAATTCACCTTAAAAAAAAACTGCAGTGTTCAACAATTTTGACATATAAGTACAGTTATTTAAAAAAGTGTGTTACGGGACAGAACGTAAAACTAGGTCCAAAGTAGGAAATACCCTCCATTTCACTGCTATCTCACTGACTGTGTTTACACAGTATCAAATCATGCCTATGAAAAAGGAAGCTTTCCAGTTATTCGCTGTCTTTTGTTCACTCAGTAAACTTCAATGACTTCCTATTAACTCCACTATCAAATATAAAACCCCCTGTTTGGCTTTAAAAGCAATTCACTACCTGGCCCTTTCCTACCTTTTCTACCTTTCCAGTCTTTTTAGACTTTACTTCCCCCACACCCACCTCTGTAATCCAGTGATGATGGCCTCCTGCTGTTCCTTGAACTTGTTGCTCTGTCCATAGCTTTTCACTGGCTATATGCCATACCTAGAACATTCTAGGTCCTCGCTTCTGCCTCCTGGCTACTCTGGCCTCCTTCAACACCAATGTTCTGTAAGAGGCATTTTTTGACTTTCATATGCTTACCTCTCCTAGTGATTTCCCTCTAAGATTATCTTCCAATACACACACACACACACACACACACATACACACACCCCTCTATCTCCTAGTGACTTCCTTCTGCAAATATCTTCTGATTATATCACATATCGTATGTGTGTGATATATGGTATCTATTACATTCTAGTGTAATCAGAAGATAATTTCAGAGGGAAGGCACTAGGAAGTATAGGCGCAGGTGTATAAGTATTTTTATATATATGTGTGTGTGTGTGTGTGTGTGTGTGTGTGTGTGTGTGTATATATATATATATATTACATTTTAGATAGATAAAGTTATTTGTATTTTGTTGTTTCCCCCAACCCTTCTCACTAGACTGTGAGCTCATTGAGGGCAGGGACTGGTTTTTTGCAGTGTGTGTATATGTACATGTATATATATGTATGTGTGTATATATATATATATATATATATATATATATATATATATATATATATATATATATATATATATAAAATGGGGGTGTATGGGGTGTGTGTATCTATGTCTATCTATCTATCTGTCTATATGTCCTCAATTTTGTACAGAACCTTGCATATTTTAAGAGCTTAATATATACTTGTTGACTGACAGTAACAAAACAAAACCTCTAGATAACTGACTAAATCTTTCACTTTTTTATCATATATAGAATATAGCATGCAGTGATCTTTACTCTAGTGATAAGAGTAGTAATACTCCATTCTGGCCTCATGCCCTATGAATAGTGAATGCCTTAAGTTACCTTGCAACAGTCTCCTAGCAAGGTGGGCATTACTTGGTCAACTCAGTTAAAACCAAGTGGCTTATTCCCTTACTATATGATTTGTGGAAGCCTAGAGTTCTATTTCCATAGTTGTCCCATGAGGCCTTGCTGTTATTTGGTTTTTTTTTGGGGGGGGCAGGGCAATTTGGGTTAAGTGACTTGTCCAAGGTCACACAGCTAAGAAGTGTGTCAAGTGTCTGAGGTCAGATTTGAACTCAGGGCCTCCTGACTCCAGGGCCGGTGCTCTACTCACTGTGCCACCTAGCTGCCCCCAGGCCTTGCTGTTATAAGTAGTACCAAAGTGGAAGTCTCTGGTTTATGCTTGGAGTATGAGTACTTCAATCAGTGAAGAATAATTATTTCAACTGCTTCACAGAGCTGTAATGAAGAATGATGGGAGTTTCTGCTAACATTTGAGCACTTTGTAAATGTGAGCTTAAGGATTACCAAGGTCTTTTATCATTCTAACCTTGTGAGGCAGATAGAACAAGGATTAACTCCATTTAGGGGTTTGGAAGGTTAAGAAACCAGCCCCAGAAAGGATTCATTACTTAACAAATATACTTGGGAAATCTGGTTGGCAGTCTAGAAGGGATGAGATTTATATCCATATTTTATAGTATTTATGCTGGTAAATTCCAGCTGGATGAAAGACTTAAACATTAAAAAAACCCTATAAAATGCGAAGGGAAAGGGGATAAAGTGTTTATCACAATCGTGAAGAGATGAATCTTTCTTTTAATTTAACAATTAGATGGCATTATTAGGGACAAGACAGATGTGTTTAATTATATGAAGTAAGCATATACAACGATCTTTGCTTGAGTCAACAGAAGCAGCTTGTGGAAGATAGTGTCCTCAGCCTGGAGTTAGGAAGACCTGAGTTCAAATCCGGCTTTAGACACCTGCTATCTGTATGACCATGGTTAAGTTACTTAACTTCTGTTTGCCTCAGTTTCCTCAGCTGTAAAGGGAATAACAGGATAATCATCATCACCATCACCACCACCACTGCCTCCCAGGGTTGTTGTGAGGTTCATTGAAGATCAAATGAAATAATATTTGTAAAAAGTACTTAATGCAGTTCTTGGCACATAGGAGGAATAGGTAAATGCTATATAAATGCTTATTCCCTCTCTCCCTAATATGGAAGATAAAAAAGCTAATGTAATATTAGTCTGGTTAAGAGAGGAGAATGTGTCTAAGATGAGGGAAATGACATTCTTGTAATAGGTCCTCATCTTAGTCAAGTCAACAAGCATTTATTAAACTCTTACTATGTGCCAGGCACTATGTGTGTGCTTAGCACTAGGGATACAGATAGAAGCCAAAAGGAAGTCAGTTCCTGCCACTGAGGAGCTTACACTCTAAGAGATGGGGGTGGGGAGGGGGAGACTACACATAAAATACACAGGGTGAATTTTGAGGGTGGAGGCAAAGAATAATGATATTGGCATAAAAGGCCCACAGGGCCTGGCAGTGTAACAGAGCTAGAGACCATGGTAGTGGGGCCAGCAATACTTAAATTATTGATGGATATGGAAGAGATTAAGTCATTTTTGGTACAGCCGACTGAATTTGTGTGTTCTAATTCATTTTCCAAATTATAACTAAATGAAGTTTAAACAGTAGTGCAAAAAGGTCAGAATAAGAGGCTTTAAAAAAATAGGCAGTTTGTGTAAAAGGTAGCTAAGTACACAACGAGGAGCTCCTGGATGTGGAGTTAGACCTGAGAGCCAGGCCTAGCTCTGGTTTATAATCTCCGCGAAACCATGGGCAAGTCACTCTCTGAGTCTATTTCCTCAGCCGTAAAATTGGAATCGCAGTATCTATACTACCAATGACACAGGATTTTTGAGAGGGAAGTACTTCGTCAACCCTGAACCACTAGATCAAAAAGGCAAACTACACCCTATAGATAGTCCGAAAAATTAGCTTTATTAAAGATAAATCTAATGTGTAATTCATTTATTAACTGTTTATGAGGAAAGGAATGCTAAAACTGTTTACAAGTAAGTGAGTGTTGAAAATATTTTGTTTTCATAAATGATTTAAACATTCCCCTTATAACCTTTTTTTAGTTTTCTAAGCAAATATGTATTTTTAAAGTTAAGCATAGGGGCTGCATCTGTGATTTAGTTAGCACAGGAAACTCCCTGGTGAGGAACTCCTTCCACAGAAGTTCGATATCTTCTCTATAATTTACAATCTCAGAGAGTTTCCTGGGGCACTGAGAGGGTGACTTAGCCGGGGTCACACAGACAGTATGTGTTGGAGGCAGCATTTGAACTCAGGTCTTCCTAACTTTGAAACTGGCATTCTATCCACTAAACCATGTTCTCTCTCTTTTTAAAAACAACAAACAATACAAACCATGAACATTTACATAAGTTATTAATAGAATCAAAATCAATTTGGTTTTGTTGCGTTGTTGAAAAAGCTGTCTAGGATTCTGGAGGCACAAGATGTCAACCCATCCATTACGAAAGAGGACTGAGAAATAATATTATTAATGCTTATTTATTATTAACATTAATAACAATAACATTGATAATATTAATAATAACCACTAGCATTTGTATAGTACTTGCTAAGTGTCAGGCACCGTGCTAAGAGCTTTACAATCAGTTCATTCGATCCTCACATCAACCCTGGAGGGGTTATCTCTATTATCTCTATTTTGCACATGAATAATAATGAGAATGTTGATGCTGCCGATGATGGTGATGGTGATGATGATGTTACTATTTATCTAATACTTTAAAGATTGCAAAAGTGTTTTTCTCAAAATAACCCCAGTCTTGTAGGTAGCATGTTTTTATATCTGTTTTACAGATGGAGAAACTGAGGTTCAATGAAGTTAAAAAGCTTACACAGTTAGTAAATTCCAGAGCTGGGACTTGAGCCCAGGCCTTCTGATTCTATCTAACAGGCTTAAGGCTGAGGGGAAGTTATCCAAACAGTCCCTAAATTCTAACCCTGGGCACAGAGAAGGGAATCAGATTTAGTCTTAGCCTACTATCTCTTTCCAAGGAATCTAAACAAACCCCAATGAAGACTAGAAATAGATTAACTCTTCTAATTGTGACTACCACAGCTCTAGGTTCTTCTCTGGGATACGGACCAGGATCACAAAATGGCATGCTTTTGTTGAAACCCAAAGGGCTAAAAGAGGTGAGGTCATGCTGCCACTCTCTATAGCCAGTATCACTCTTCCAGGGTGAGACCAGTTGAGTCATAGCAACATATACATGTTGGAAGATGCTGGCTACCTTTGAAGGAGCTGGGGAGGCTCTAAAAGTCCAACGCCCAGGTCCTTTTGGAGCAATGATGAGATTTTCTTGGCTCCTGAGTTAAGATCCCTGATGCTAAGTGTGCCAAAGACCACAGAAGCCCTGTGGTGAAGCTTGTCAAGCTGAGGACAGGCTGCTTCCTTTAGTGGTTAAGGAAATAGGAGATTAAAAAGGGACTTTTTAAATAGAAGGCAGCAAATCTTGCATAAGCTAGAATTTTAGAATCTTGGAGTATCACAACACCTTTTCTTTCAATCTATTTTTTAAAATATTGTCAAATATATATATTGAGTTCTTGGTCCGTAGCCAGGTAAGCTGCCATTTGAAGCCTTAGGTGGGACAGTGATGAAACACATAAAAGAACTGTACCTGGAAAAGTCTGTTTCCACACGTCTGATAGTTCTCTTTGGGCTTGTGGTACGTGACCACCATCGCCCAGCTTCTCCCCTTCCTCACCCTGCAGATCTGCCAATCTAGGATCTCTGGTTTGCCTCTTATTAAAAAAAAGCAAGCCCTTCTCAATTCCTTAACAACTTTAAGGTTCTATGTGCAAGGTGCTGTGTGCTGAGAGTCAGCATAGTATGGATGAAGTCAGGAAGACCTGGTTTCTAGTCATAACTCTGAACTCTACTATTAAAGCTGTGTGACTGAAGGCAATCGGGTTAATTTCTCAGAGCCACCGGCTACTCTCTAAAGACTGAGTTACAACAGAGTTGTCGATTTGTACCAGTGGAAGGAATTTCTCCAACCAGAGCTCCCTACACCGATAAAAGCTCAGATTCAAACCCAACTGAGAACAATGTGCAAGGCACCTGGCTAGGCATAAAGTGAAAAAAAAAAGACATTGCCTTCAAGGAGCTTATAGTGAAGTAGGAGACAAAAGACACAATCAATTAATCAACAAGGATTTCTTAAGTATTTACTAGGTGCCATGAGCAGCTAGATGGCATAGTGGATAAAGTATCAGTCCTGGAGTCAGGAAGATTCGTCTTCCTAAGTTCAAATCTGGCCTCAGATGCTTAATAGCTATGTTACCTGGGGAAGTCACTTAACCCTGGTTGCCTCAGTTTCCTTATCTGTAAAATGAGATGCAGAAGGAAATGGCAAACCACTTTCGTATCTTTGCCCAGAAAATGCCAAATAGGGTCATGAAGTGTTGGACATGACCGAAAATGACCAAACAACAACTGCTATGAGGTACCAAGTATTCAGGGGTGGGGAACCTGCGGCCTTGAGGCCACCTGTGGCCCTCTAAGTCCTCGAGTGCAACCCTTTGACTGAATCTAAACTTCACAGAACAAATCCCCTAAATAAAAGGATTTGTCCTTTCCCTTCCCTTCCCTTCCTTCCCCTTCCCTTCTCTTCCCTTCCCTTCTCTTCCCTTCCCTTCCCTTCCCTTCCCTTCCCTTCCCTTCCCTTCCCTTCCCTTCCCTTCCTTCCCCTTCCCTTCTCTTCCCTTCCCTTCCCTTCCCTTCCCTTTCTTTTCTTCTTTTTCTTTTCTCCTCTTCTTTTCCCTTTCCTTTTTTTCTGAGACTGTTTCTCTTTTTGACCAGGCTGGCAGCAGCCATGACTGGTTGGTTTGGGAGCTTTAACCTGTCTCATTTCTGACCTGGGCTGTTTTGCCCCTTTTTAGACAGTTTGGTGATCCCCTGCTCCCAGAGGCTCACCAAATTTGTGCCAGGCTTACTGCAGATGCATGGTAAGACCAAGCCCATTGTAGCTCAGAACTCCCTCGCTCAAGAACTATATGAACCCCAGACTCCCCAGGCTATAGTCAGCACCAACATACCCAGCATAATAATATTTCTGAATGCATAAAATACATGAAATTACAAAAGTAAATAATTATTTTTAAATAGTTACAAAATATTTTAGAAGACTCCAGGTTAGTAATCCCTGGCATATATAAAGTAAATTCTAGTTTATATTGAGAAGAAATGTAAAGGGGAGATGGGGAGAGGTTTTCTATAAGAAACAAACAACTTTTGAACTGAGTCTGAAAGGAAATGAAGGTTTCTAAGACACAAAGGTGATGAGGAAGTACATTCTAGGTATGGGGCACGGCTCTTTAAGGGTACAGAAACAGACCTGGAGTGCCATATACAAGGAACATTAAGAAGGGAAGGCCAGTTTGATAAGGCACCTGCTATTAGTGAATGGGTAATATCGAGTCGTGACTAGTCATCTATTAAGTTCTTACTCTATATCTGGCACTGTGCTAAGTGATGGGAATACAAATAGAAGCAGAAATAAAGATAAGCTCTGCCCTCAAGGATCTTACATTCTAACAAGAAAAGACAACACATGGAAGAAAACTGAAGAAGATGAAAGTACCCAACCATGGGCATTGTAGAGAACATCTAGAGAGTCCGGAACACAGCCCAGAGAGGAATGAAGACATGCCTAGCCAGGCATCCTCCTCAAAATGGAGCTTCTGGGTGGGGGTGTGAGGAACCAGCCAACCAGCCAGTCAAAGGGAAGGAATGGAGGGTGCTTCCAATGTGAGAAGTCCAAGGGTGGTGTTGACTTCCCGAGTGAAATGAACTTCAGAGTAAAAATGTGTAATAAGCCAGGAAAGGAAAGATGGACTCAACTTGTAAAAAGCTTTAAATGCCAAAGAGAAGTTTATATTTGATCCTCAACTTGAGAGACACTGGAAGGAGAGTGACATAAATATAGTACAGGTTATAGGGCGACAAGTACATTGAGATTCAAATAGGATGAAGTGAAATATTTGAGGAAGAAGATGTAACTCATAAGCAGGAGAACACAGGTATATCTCCTTGGAGGAGCAATGCATCCTCAGCCATTCACTCCCCTTCACCCTTTCCAGTGTTGGCATCTCTCAAGACTAGCATGTTGGATCCCTGACTTGATTCTCTTTCCTTTTTAAAGTTTTATTGGTTTTGGGGGTGCTGTTTTTGTACCAGTTTCCCAATACGGTCTGATGTCTTCTCCCTCCCCCACCTGGTAGCACATAGAGACTTCCCTTATAACACAGAAAAACAGTTCAGCAAACCAATAGGACCTTGTCTGACCACACACATACCCATTATCTCTCACCTTGCCTCTACGAAGGAGGTGTTTCTCATTCTCAGTCCTCAGGAACCAAGATAGATCATTACGTTTAAGATGAGCACAAATACCTTTTTATGCTGTTTTCACCTACTATGTTATTTTAGTCACCATGTAGATTATTTTGCTGGGAAGCTAGGTGGCGCAGTGGATAGAGAACTAAGCTTGGAGTCAGGGAGACTCCTCTTCCTCGGTTCAAATCTGGCCTCAGATGCTTACTAGCTGTGTGAACCTGGGCAAGTCACTTAACCCTATTTGCCTCAGTTTCTTCATCTGTAAAATGATCTGGAGAAGGAAATGGCAAACCACTCCAGTGTCTTTGCCAAAAAAAAAACCCAAATGGGGTCATGAAGAGTCAGACACTACTGAAATGACTGAACAACAAAAAATTATTCTCCTAGTCTACAAAACCTACACCAATCCATGCAAGTCATCTGTGTTTCTCTGAATTCTTTATATATGCTATTTCTTATAATATAAGAATACTCCATTACATTCATGTTCCAACTCTGGTTTAACTGTTGTCTCACCAAGAAGAACATACTCTGGTTTTAGTTTTGCTAACATTTGCTAACAAAATGTGCTGCTATAATTTTTTTGGGGGGGAGGAGTGGATTTGGAGGTGGGGAGGGTTCTTCCTGCCTGTCTTTGGTCATCTTGGAATATTTTCTGACTTGATGTTCACTCCAGGTGAAGAAATTTTTTGTTATGGCTTTATCTTATAAGCACATAATTGTGTGATTTGTTGTTCAACAAGAATCCTACAGTGGTCACTAGGGGAAGCCTTTTCAGTGGTCAAAATGCAGGGGCACCTTTAGAGATGAGGCTGATTATTCTAACCTTGCCTGAACATAAAAGTAAAGGAGTATGAACATGTTGAAACAGGTTTCCCAGCAGGCAGATTTATCACAATATCCTTCATCTGCTTACTAATAGCACCCTTGGGAGACTAGCCCTTTTTTTAGGTTGGATATGGTGTTTCAGAGCTGTGTAATGAGAGGGAAAGAGGGGAAACTGTATTCTGACTTTGATGCCTGACAAGGATTAGTGGAAATGCTGTTTGAATGCATTTATGTTGGAATTGGGGGGGGGGGGAGCAGAAGAAAAGGGAAACATACCAGAGAAATTAAGTCATCAGTGGCTGTTCCTCTTCTTAGAAGGAATGGGGACATCATGATGTCAGAATCATTGACTGACTGCATCTGAGAAGGGAGAGTCTAAGGAACTAGCTTGGAATGGGGACACCAGCCTAAGCAAGATTCTGTGACCCTGAGGAGGGGGGTTGGAGGGGCCCTGGGGGTGAATACTCACTGCTTCCCAGGGCAACTCATTCCATCGTTTGGCAATTCTAATTATTGGAAAGTTCATTTCCAATTACTTGAAAACCTGCCTTTTGGTAACTTCTACCCTTTGGTTCTGTTTCTAGCCATTAGAGCAGCAGTGTTTCTAGCCACTTTTCCACACAACAACACTTTAATATTAAAAACACTGACTGAATTCCTGAGGCCGGGGAATATTTCACTTTTGTCTTTATACACCCTGTGCCTCACATATATTAGGCCCTTAACTCTGAGTGTTTGATTAACTATTATTTCCCTCCACCTGGAGGCTATACTTCTGTTAATGTTGCTTAAAATTGCATTTTTTTAGTTGCCGTGTTGACTGATATTGAATTAGTAATCAAATAAAAGCCTCGTATCTTTTTTTTTTATGCTGACAAATGTTAAGTTAGGGCTTCCTATGTTTTTTTTGCAGGATTTTTTTAACATAAGCTCAGGACTTTATATTTCTTGTTACTAAATTTATTTTACAAAGAAATAGACCAGGCTTACCAGTAGAATGTAAACTCTGGGAAGGTAAGATCTATTTTTTCATTTTACCTCTGTGTTCCCAGTATCTAAGACAATGTCTAACATTCAGTAAGGGCCTAATAAATGCTTGCTCAATTGTATTGTAAAGGTTACTAAACCTAAAAATTAAATCCGTGAGACATCACACAGTTAGATTTCAGCAAGACAATCTTATGAGATTTTCAAGGACAAGATAAAGAAATGTATATAGTGAGCTTGATTTAGAAATGGTCAGATGACCAGATCTAAATAGTGCTGATAATGATTTGTGTCAACAAGGAGAGAGAACTCTAGTGCACTGTATCTGTTCTCAGTATGATTCTTTTAAGTAATTTTATCAGTGTCTGGATGAAGAGATAGAAGGCATCCTTATCAAATCTGAGGATAACAAAGAACAAAGAAGGATAGCTGAGACATTAATGAAATCTAGATCCAAGAAGATGCAGATAGGCTAGAGAAATGGATCCAGTCTAGCTAGGTAAGATTCATTGGGATAAATGAAAAATCCTATACAGGATCAAAAAGAAAATCAACTATAGAATGGTGATTTAGCAGTTCAAGAGAAAAAGACATGAAAGTTCTGATGAATTGCAAGCTTAATTAACTGCATGATGTGTTGGCCTAAAAAAAAGCTAAAGCAAACTTAAGTTGAATTAATAGAAGTACAATGTCCATGATGAGGAAGGTAAGTCTTGTATTCAATAAACATTTATTGAGTTCCTACTTTATCAATAGTCAATAAACATTTATCATATACCTACTACATACCAAGTATTAAGCTATATACTGCAGATGCAAAAAAGATAGTCCCTGACTTCAAGGAGATTATGTTCTAAAGGGGGAGACAACATGTAAATAATTACATACAAGCAAGATATATACATTATAAATTGGATATAATCAATAGGATGCTGCTGTATTCAAACTATACCTAGAATATTGTATTGGATGCTCATCTGGAATACTGGGTTCAGTTCTGGGTACCTAGTTAGGAAGGGCATTGGCAAGCTGTAGTGAGCTAAAGGAGTGTAACCATGATGTTGTGGGGATTGAAAATTAAGTCAAAGGAAGACAGAACTTAAGAATTTTTAATTTGGAAAAGGGGAGATACAGACCAATTATAATCATTGTCTTCAAATACTTAAGGAAGAGGAATTAGATTGAGTTGGCTTATCCTGAAGGGTAGAACAAGGACCTATAGTTAAAAACCAAATAGTGACTAATTTCAGCTCAGTGTATTGAGGAAATTTCTCATAATGAAAACTGTCCAAAAATGGAAGGGGCTACGTTAGGTAGCAATGCATGAATCCTTTATCACTGGTGGTCTTCAGCCATCAGAATGGTGGGTGGCTTTTCACTGGGGACATGGTGAAGAGGATTTTTGCTCCAATTCCAAGTTGTATTAGATCAGAAGTTTTTTAATCTTATCTGTATCATGGACCCCTTTGACAGTTTGTTGAAACATATAGACTCCATCTTTGAATGTTTTTAAATGCATAAAATAAATTACATGAGATTTCTAAGGAAATCCATTTTATTGAAGTACAATTATCAAATTTATTTTCAAAAACTGGTTCATGAACCCCAGGTTGAGAAGCCCTGTTTTAGATGGACTATGAGACTCTACGACTCTAAATTTGGCCAGTCTTTCCATGTTGGCCAGTTCTTTGTGAATCCTGATCCAGTCCTCTATCACATTATGCTTCCAAGTTCTGTGTCATACACAGATCTGATGATCATATTTGTGTCTTTGTCCAAACCATTGATGAAAAAAATACTCAAACAGACCCATGATTCCAGTCACTCTGCTCCAACCCTGATCTAGCCAATTCAGTTGTTCACAAGGCAGCATTACTAATTATTTTCACATGGCAAATTGATTTGGAGTCAAGACACCTGGGTTTTAGTATCCTAGCTCTGTCACAAACTAGGGCAAAGAGCTTTCCTCCCTGGATTTCAATTTCCTTGTCTCTAAAATGAAAGGGCTGGAATGAGTGATCTCCAATATCTCTTCCAAACCCAAAATTCTATGATGAGTTAACAAAAATAAGTCACTACCACACAATATATGGGTGTGGGGAGGGCAGGGGGCAGGGAAGTGGGGTGGGAATAATGCTTTTCTCTATTGCTCAAGTGGTTTATAAAACAGGAAAGGAAAAATAGCTACTTTTCTGGAACAGTGGATGGTATCCTAGATTATGAATTGGCAAGGGTAATATGTGGATGATTACATTCTGGTTCATAGCGAAAGTTAAAGTTTAAAACACTGCAAAGAGGGGGGAAAGCTGTTTTCTATTCACATTTGGCTGGAGATGCAAAAAAAAAAGATGGGCCACCCACTATCTGACACTTAGTCTACACAGAATGAGATGGAGGAAGTGGTGTAAGGGAATACTTCTGTGATTCAAGAGATATGTGTGTGTTCGAGCTCTTCCTTCTCTGTCACTAACTTACTGTGTGACCTTCAGTGAGATACTTTCCTTCTCTTTACCTCAGTTTGAAAGGGTTGGACTAGATCGTCTCAAAGTCCTAATGTTCTAAGTTTCTCTGATAAGTGCCAAATCTCCCCTTTTCATTGGGTAGACGTGGCCAAAAAGGGCAGTAGAGTATATTAATTCAGCAGAAATCTTTTTTAAAAGAACGTTAACAGTTACCCAGGTGAAAAACAAAACCTTTGGAAATGGCAAGTCATATTAAAACAGCCATGTTCAATTTGAATACAGATGAGAATGTATACATAATAAAACTGACTGTCTAGTAACTAATTCAGTTGAACATTCAGATAAGTATATGAATCCCCAAATGAGTTCCAGGAGTAGTGAGATCATTGAAGCTACTAGAACGAAAACATGACTGAAGCTGCCATTTTTTATAGCATGTTTTCAGTTGCAATGTCAAAGTTTTTCTAAACACAGAACATGTTTGAGTTTGAGTCAGAAGACCCAAGTTCAAGTCACACCTCTGCTGCTTACCACCTTTGTAACCTCCCTCAACCTCAGTGTCTTCATCGGTGAAATGATGGACTGGATGGCCTCTGATATTCCTTCCAGCTCTAGGTCTATGGCCCTATTATCCTATGAAAAGTTGATAATTAGTTCAACATGCCCATAATCTCCTTTCACGGATGCAGGTCACAGCATACCTATGCTTTCTCACTCTGTGAAATTCTAATCCATTTTTCCCTCTATAGGAAAATTATGCAAAATACTAGTATTTTATTCAGACTTCTTTTTTTTGGTTTGTTTTCTGGATACAAATATAACTGTTGTACCATCCACCTGCCATCCATGACTCTCCCTGTGTGATCTACTTCTTTTTCTAACCATACATATCCTTGATGTGGGAAGTGTCTTGCAAAAGTTCTCAGAGGCAGGACGGCAGCAGACAAGGTCATAGAAGAGACAAAAGTTCTGTTTGACTGGAGCTCAGAATACAAGATGGGGATAGAAACTGAACAAGGGATTTCTTTGGCATAGGAACTCCCCCTACCAATGCAGGTGGGCACCTTAACTCCCACCTGTAGTCTTAGAGAGTTGCCTAGGGTCACTAAGAAAGTCATTTACCCAGGGCCACATAACAAATGTGTCAGAAGCTGGATACTAACATAAGTCTTCCTGGCCCCAAGGCCAGTTCCTTACTACGCCACCTTGCCTTTCATATATGTGAAAGAAAGCAATGTGAATAATCTGGAAAAAGAGGTTGCAGTCTGCTTGTAGGTACTCTTAGCTGGCCGGCTAAGAAGCCTATATTTTCTTCGATATGAAATAGGAAGTCACTGAATGTCTATAGGAAATGGGAAGGCAAGTCATTCTTAGGGAGGTGGTATTGCTTGTGAAGAGAAGGGACAGAGCTGAGAACGTAGAATTATAATTGAAAGGACTAGTCCACTGATAAAATGGGTACATTTGGGGAGGGCTGTGGGGAAAGGAGAGGTAGAATCCAAGATAACCTTGAAGTCTTGAACCTAGTGACTGGGAGAATGGGGGTGCCATCAATAGCAATAGGGAGATTGGGAGGAGAAACAATTTTAAGGGCAAGGCGATGGATTCAATTTAAGGATGTTGAGTTCAAAGTGCTCAAAGGGGAATCTGGATGAAGCTGTCTAGCAGTAAATTAGAAAATGTGGGACTAGAGCTTGAGGGAGAGACTGGGACTGGATAGGTGGACTGGAAAGTATTGTCATAGAGGCAGTCTATGGGAGTAGGTGTTGTCACTAAGGGAGAAAGTGTAGACCATGAGGTTTTTAATGTTTTTGTTTCAATGGATTCTTTTGGCTGCCTGGTGAAGCCTATGGCCCCCTTTTCAGAATCATATTTTTAAATGTACAAAGTAAAATATATGAGAATAAAAAGGAAGTGAACTATACTAAAATACTTATAAAAAAAATCTTAAGTTCACAGACCATTCCCCCATTAAGAAGCCCTTTTGTAGAAAAAAGAAAGTGAGAGAGAACCTTGGAAGGCACCCACACTTAACATGTAGGAGTAGGAACATGAAACATTGAATGATGGTTCTGGACTAGTCTGGAAGGTAAGAGAAGAGCCAAGAGAGCAATATCATGAAATCCAAGAAAAGAGACAGTTTCAAAAAGGAGAAGGCAGCAAGCATTATGAAATGATGCAGAAAGGTCAAGAAAGATTATCCCTGAGAAAGATCTATTATATCTGGTAATTTAAGAGTCACTGGAAACCTCAGAGAGACTATTTTCACTGTAGTGGCTATGAAAAGCAGATTTCCAGGTTTAAGAAGTGAGTGGGTGTTGAGGAAGTGGAGGCAAAGAACATAGCTTACTATTTTCAGACATTAAGCGGTGAAAGAAAATGGAAGTATCAGATTATAGTTTGAAGAGGTAAGAAGGTCAAGAGAATGTTTGCTGTTTGGGGGAGTGATTTTTATTTGTTTAAGAATAGAGGGTGTTTGGTTATATTTGGAAGTACAGAGGAAGGAACCAAGAAAGATAGAGGGGAGGGAGGGAGAGACAAAAAGAGAGAGAGACAGAGAGACAGAGACAGAGACAGACAGAGAGAGACATAGAGAGACAGAGACAGACAAATGGAGACAGAGAAAGAGAGAGAAACTAATACAGCTAACACAACTAATACAGTCCAGAAGAAAATTGTAAATGATAAAACATAAGAATATAAAGCACAAGAACACATAATAGAAATACTAATTCTTTTTTCTTTATTTTTAATCAGATTTTTTATTTTTAGTTTACAATACTCAGTTCTACATGTTCTTGAGTTTCAAATTTTCTTCCTTTCCCTCCTTTCTCCCCTCTTCCCAATATGGCATGTAGTCTGATATAGAATATATATATATATATATATATATATATATACATATATATATATATATATGCCTTCTCATTGAACTTATTTACACAATAGTCTAGTTGTAAAGAAGGATTATGACCAATGGAATGAATCATGAGAGAGAAGAAACAAAACCAAAAAAGAATAGAAAAAAAGAGAGCAAATACTTTGCCTCAATCTGCATTCAGACTCCATAGTTCTTTATAGTTCTTTCTCGGGATGTAAATAGCTTTTTCCATCATGAGTCCTTTGGAACTGTCTTTGAGCCTTGTATTGCCGAGAAGAGCCAAGTCCAACAAAGTTAGTCATCACAGAATCAATATATCTGTGGTTATAATGTTCTCCTGGTTCTGCTCCTCTCACTCAGCATCATATCATTTAGGTCTTTCCAGGTTATTATGAAGTCCATATCTTCCCCATTTGTTATAGCAGAATAGTATTCCATTACATTCATATACCACAACTTGTTCGGCCATTCCCCAATTGATGGACATCCCCATTATTTCCAATTCTGTGCTACCACAATAAGAGCTGCTATAAATATTTTTGTACATATAGCTCTCTTTCCCACTTGTGTGATCTCTTTGGGATATAGCCCTAGAAGTAGTATTGCTGGGTCAAAAGGTATGCACATTTTTATAGCCCTTTGGACATAGTTCCAAACTGCTCTCCAGAATGGCTGGATCAGTTCACAACTCCACCAACAATGTATTAATGTTCCAATTTTCCCACATCCTCTCCAGCATTTATCATTTTCCTGTTTTGTCATGTTAGCCAATCTGACAGGAGAGGTATGGTACCTAAGAGTTGTTTTGATTTGCATTTTTTGGATCAAAAGTGATTTAGAGCATTTTTTCATATGCCTATAGATATCTTTAATTTCTTCCTCTGAAAACTGCCTGTTCATATCCTTTGACCGTTTCTCAATTGGGGAATGGTTTTTATTCCTATAAATTTGGCTCAGTTCCCTGTATATTTTAGATACCAATCCTTTATCAGAGACACTGGTTGTAAAGATTTTCTCCCGATTTTCTGCTTTCTGCCTAATCTTTGTTGCGTTGGCTTTATTTAAGGTCTAGCACTATCTCATCCTTAGAGACTACATGATGGGAATAAATGGTGAATGAAGACACAGAAAAGGTTCAGGTATGCAGGAGAAATGGGAAATCTCACAACTGATAGTTATTGGGGTAAAAATGGGGGCAAGGCCATTTGCTAAAGTTGGAAGACTGAGGAGAGAGGCGAAAATGCTGCTTATCATTTGGAATGACCACTGTGGTGATTACGGTAAGGAGGCAATAAGAAATGAATAAGAGAATTGAGATGCTACCACGAGGAAATAACTGAGGCTATATAATTTGAATAATTTGAAGGGGCGTGGAAAGTAAATTATATTTAAAGTAGTCAGAGGTAATGAAATAATATCAATACTTAATATTTATTGACCAAAGGGGATACTATCTAAATACTTAAAGAAAGAGTGAATTGAAATACTAAAAGAAATAGACTAAAAAGATTACAATAGTTAGGGACCTCGATGTGTCTTCTTCAGTATTAGATTATTTAATTTTTAAAAATGTACAAGGAATTTTGAAAATTAGACATGAAAGATCTCTGAAGATTACAGAATGGGAATTGAAATATATTTTCATACTTGTTAACTATGTATAGCACTTTTACAAAAACTGACCATGTGCTAGGGCTTAACAATCTCTTAAGTAAATGCAAAAAAAAAAGCAAATACGGCAAACATACCTTTTTTTTCAGACATGGCCATTGTATTGGTTTATTCCATATTGGTTTAGCTCTACTTCTTTGTGAAAAAGAAGGTTTAGGGGTTGGGAAGGGGAGGGAAAGGTGTACTGAAAGTTCTATTGTTTTGTTTGTTTTTCCAATTTTCAAAAACTTTTTTTTAAAGTTTTAAGTTCCAAATTCTATCCCTCCATCCCTCCCTGAGACAATAAGCAGATATAAGTTATACGTGTACAATAATGTAAAACATTCTGTATTAGTCATTTTGTACAAGAAGACTTGAATAAAAGAAAAAAAGGAAAGAAAGAAAGTGAAAAATAGCACACTTCAGTCTGTATTCAGTCAATATCAGTTCTTTCTCTGGAGGCAGAGAGTATACTTCATCATTAGTCCTTTGAGATCGTCTTCTTCATTATATTGCCGAGAATAGCTAAGTCATTCACAGTTCTTCATTGAACAATGTTGCTGTTGATGTGTCCAATGTTCTCCTGATTTTGTTAACTTCACTATGCATCAGTCCATGTAAGTCTTTCCAGGTTTTTCTGAAGTCATCCTGCTTGTCATTTCTTATAGCACAATAATATTCCATTACAGTCATGTACCACAGCTTGTTTAGCCATCTTAGCCACCACAAAAAGAGCTGCTATAAATACTTTTGTACAAATAGGTCCTTTCTCCTTTTTTTGGATGTCTTTGAGATATAGACCTAGCAGGGCTATTGCTGGATAAAGGGTATGCACAGTTATGCAGCCCTGCGGACATAGTTCCAAATTGCTCTCCAGAATGGTTAGACCAGTTTGCAACTCCACCAACAGTGCATTAGTTCTGTGATGACTAACCCTGATAGACTTTGCTCTTCTCAGCAATACAAGGTGCAAAGACAACTCCAAAGGACTCATGATGGAGAGAGCTATCTACATCCAGAGAAAGAACTATGGATTCTGAATGCAGATTGAGGCACACTTTATGCTCACCTGTCTTTCCCTTTTTTTTCTCTCTCTTTTTTTTGGTTTTGTTTCTTCTTTCTCATGATTCATTCCATAGGTCATAATTCTTCTTTACAACTTGACTATTGCGTAAATAAGTTCCATGCGAAGTTATATGTAGAAGATATATCAGATTCCATGCCAACTTGGGGGGGGAAAGGGTGGAAGAAAATCTGGAACTCAAAATTATGTGGAACTGAGTGTTGTAAACTAAAAATAAGAAATCTAAAAAAGAACTGCATTAGTGTCCCAGTTTTCCCACATCCCCTCCAACATCCAACATTTTCCTTTTTTTGTCATATTAGCCACTCTGATAGGTGGTACCTCAGATCAAAGATATCTTTTACAATCAATAAAGAGCACTAGAAGAAAAGACTCAAAGTATATTGAAATTAATTTAATTCAAAATGATATATGGATGAAAAGAAAAATGATGAAATAGTACATATCAAAGAAAATTACAACTGCTCTTTTGGAACTCAGTCAAAGCAGTACTTGGGGTGGGGGGAATTTACATCTCTAAGTACTTTCATTAACAAATAAACAGATCAATAAATTGGGCATACAACTTTTTTAAAACACTAGAAAACAATACATCAAAAATTTCATTGAACATAAATATAGAAAATCAAAGAAGAGATTAAACAACCAAAAATAAAATTCATTGAATTGATAAGTAAAACTAAGTTTAAAAAACCCAGAAACCAGATAACTTTTCAACTACTTAGATTTTTTAAAAGAAATTGCCAATTTCAAAAAATAAAAAAGCAAAATTTATAATTATTGAAGAGGAAATAAAAGAAATTATTAGAAACCATTTTGCCCAGTTATATATCAACAAAACTCATAAATGAAATAGATAAATATTTATTGAAAATATAAAACACCCATATAAATAGAACAAGAAATACAAAATTTAAATAGTTTAATTAAAAATATAAATTGAATAAGCCATAAAAGAACTTCCCAAGGGGAAAATACAAGACTAGGTGGATTTATCAACCGAATTCTCTCAAACACTCAAAGAACAACTAATTCCACTATTACACAAATTATAGGCAAAAGTAGGCAAAAATAATCTACAAAACTCTTGTATAAAATGGATATGGTCTTAATATACAAACCACGGAGAGATAAAGCAGAGAAAGAAAATTATAGACCTCTTTCACAAATGTATATTGATGCAAAATTTTTAAATAAAATATTAGAAAGAGGCTATAGCCTATTAAGGAGATTATACACTATTAGCAGGTCGGATTTTTCCCAGAAATGCGTGGTAGGTTTGATATTAAGAAAACTATATACATAAACTATTTAAATAAATAAAAATCTTAAAACTACATGATTCTACCAATTGATGCATAATAAGCATTTGACAAAATACTGAAAATATTAAAATATGAATAAATAGACAATTCCTTAATATAGTAGTTTTTATTTAGAATCAGGAGTCAGCATTATCTGTAATGGAGAAACACTATAGACCTTTTAAAATAATAGAAGGTAGAGCAGGGATGTCCAGTGTCACCACAAATATTTGATATAGTTCTATATGTGCTAAAAATAAATTGATGAAATAAGCAAAGACAGAGAAAAATATTGCTCTTTGCTTTTGTCACAATGGAAAACAGGAAATTCTAGAGAGTCAACTAAAATCTTATTGAAACAATTATTTAATAATAACTTCAACAAAGAATCAGGATATGAAACAGAGGTCCAAAAATATCAGCCATTCTATAATATTACCCACAGAACCCAGAAGGTAGATACAGAAAATGAAAATCATCAAAAATAACTGTAAGATATATAACTTGCAGAGGCAGCTAGGTTGTACAGTGGTTAGACCACTGTGCCTGGAGTCAGGAAGAGCTAAATTCAAATCTAGTTTCAAAAGCTTACTATCTCTGTGACTCAGGACAAGTCATTTCACCTCTATCTGCTTCTTTTTCCTCAACTATAAAATGAGGATAATAAGGGCACCTACCTCCCAGGATGGTTGTCAGGACCAAATGAGATAATATTTGTAAAGCACTTAACACAGTGCCTGGCACATGGTAAGTACTTTATAAATGCTTGTTTCCTTCCTTTCTTTCCATATGGGAGTCTAAATACCAAGGCACACAGACATTAAATGACTATAAATATAAAACAATCTTTATACACTTAAAGACAGACAAATAATTGCTCATGCTTGGATTAGAATAATATAATAAAAGTGACAATACAATATAATACAAGAATTTACAGATAACTGTGCTATATCAAGCTATCAAAGAATTACTTTATAGAATTAGACAAAATCATAAAAACAAATTGATTTGAAAGAACAAAAGGTCAAGAATCTTACAGGGAAATAGTGGAAAAAATGGGAAAGAAGGGGACCTAGTATTACCAAACACCAAACTATGCTACACAGCAATAATCATCAAAAACTATTTGTCACTGATTTTAAAAATAGGAAACTTCTCTCACCCAGATCCAGCAGTTTTCCCACTGACCTTCTAAGTTGTCTTTGGTGTTTGTGGTTTGAGAAGTCTGGTAACTGCTACAGCTCAGTGGTTCATGGCCCTAAGGCCTGCTCCACCCCATCTATTCCCAGCCTGGTCCTTCCTGGCATGGTCCATGCTGGGCTGTGCTCTGCTCCCAGTATGGTGCGATAGACCCCTCCCAGCAACCATCCAGGCTGTCCTGGGCTGGAGACCTGATTCCCTCTGTTATTTCATGGGTTATGTAGCTCTAGAATTTGTTCAGAACCATTTTTACAGGTGTTTGGAGGGATTTGAGGGAGAGCTTAAACCAGTCCCTGTTTTCTAGCTGCCATCTAGGAGGGCTTTTA
Source organism: Trichosurus vulpecula (assembly GCF_011100635.1). Lineage (NCBI taxonomy): Eukaryota > Metazoa > Chordata > Mammalia > Diprotodontia > Phalangeridae > Trichosurus > Trichosurus vulpecula. The sequence goes on along the minus strand of NC_050580.1, from coordinate 90,893,731 downwards.
TTTGGAGGAGGATATTTTATGGGGGAATTGAACTGAAAATGAAAGAAATAAAAAAAAGTGTCAACGAATCATTTAACAACATCTAAAAATAAGAACAAAAGGATATAGGAGATACAAACACAATCACTTTTGGCTTTTTTTTTTTAAATAAAACGTGCTGGACCATCCTCTTTCTCCATTTCTACAATATGGAAATGCTTTACTAAATGGTGATGGTGACCATGAGGTGGGGATTAACAAAGCAACCAGTCTAAGAACAAAGATATCAAAGAGTGCTGAGTTAAATCCTAATGAAGGGTTTAACTATAGGGTCAAGACTATAAGGAGAAGGCAATGAAATCAGAACATGAGTGATGCGCAGGAGAACTGAAGAGTTATGATGAAGATGGAGGAGGGTCAGAAGGAGTGAGCTAATGGGAGAAGTGGAGGGACTGGAGACAGCCATCAACACAACAGTAGTCCCAAAGGCTGGAGTGCCATTGAAGAATGTAGTAGAGTATGCTGGAGGTTGGTAATAGTGACAAGGATTACCTGGATTATTGTAATAGCCTTCTAATTGATGTCTCTTTTCCCAGCCTCTCCACTCCTTTTCCACACAGCTGCCAAAATAAGCTTCCTAAGGCACAAGTCTGACTAGGTCACTCCCCTGCTCAAAAGCTTTCCATGGCTGCAATATTGCTTTTAAGGCCAAAAGTCAGCTCCTCAGTCTGGCTTTTAAAGCCATCCACAATCTGGTTCTAACCCGCTTTCCCAGCCCACTCCATGCTTCCACCTTTCATGCGTTCCAATGTTCCAGCCAAACTGCATTCCTATGTCTTCCCCAAACTCAACATTCCATCTAGTGCCCCTGTGTATTTACACAAACCATCTCCCAGTCCCAGAATAACCTACATCCTCCTCTTTATTTTTCAGCATCCTCTTATTTCTTGAAGTCTTAGCTCAGGTGTCACCTCTTCTATGAAGTCTTCTGTGATCACCTAAGTTCCCCTTCAAATTGCTTCATATTTATTTATCTGTTTATATGTTACATCTCCCAGGGACTGTTTCATTTTTGTTTGTTTTTGTCTTCCCAGAACCTAGCAAAGGTCTTACATATAGTAGGTCCTTTAGTAGTAAATGGTTGTGGAATTGAATGAAATCTAGGTAGAATGATAGAATTAATTTCAAAGTCAAAGAGTTTGTTGGGTGGTGATTGTAAAAAAAAAAAGAAGTCTGGAACAAGTGTCTAGAAGAACAACAAATGACTAAAAGTAACAATGGAACCGAAGAAGTAGAATAATCTTCTTCCTGGCTTGAGTCACAGGGCATAACTGAAGGACAAGCCTGCATTGGAAAGGATGGCAAGTGATTGGATGTCTATAAGGAAAAGCCAGAAAGCAAAAGATCCAGAGAGAAGGGGTAGGCAAAGGGGGATGAAGAATGAGGAGGTGGGGCAGGATTAAGGTGGGTAGGAATGAGAATACAGGAAAAGGTATCAGGAGAAAGGAATTTTCACCTAGAAAGGGGGCTGGTTATGAATGACAGGGATTAGGGAAACAGGAGTGCTAAATTTGTTAGCCATAGGGGAGGGGGAGTGCCAAGTAAATAGAAGCTTGAAGAATAAATCACCCTCAAGGTTCTAATTAAAATGTTGGTGTGATGGAGCTTTGACAGCTGACATCTCCCAGGTGATTTCCTCAGACTTGAATGTGGCTGAAAAGGAACAGAGGATGGATTCCATGTTGAGGGAAGAGCTGGCAGTGGAAGGAAGCCTTGCTCAAAACTCTTCAGCAGTTTTTTCCCAGCTGGTGCCATTATGTCCATTATGCTCTATTTGCTAAGGCAGGAAAGTGAACTAGTTTGTTTTAAGAGGATCTTGAACAAATATGATGGAAAGCATCACCAGCAACCATCAAGTGGGGCTTCATGGACCTCCCTCTTCCCTTACCTCAGCAATCCAATGGCCAGCCAAACACAGAGACTAGCACCATCACCACCTCCATCAAACACTCCCTTTCCCTTAATCCAACCCTATTTAGCAGTTAACACCAGTTGCTGAGTACCCACTTTCAGCAGGATATTTCTCATAGTCTCACCTCACTCCCACCTCTGCCTAGGTATCCCAGAACTCTACTCCATTCTCCCTCTTAGACTCATTTTCTCCCTCCCTGGAAGTCATTGGTCAAGAACCCTTTGCTCTGACAGGATTCCCAAGGCTTTTGTCTGTCAGAATCTAAATACTACCTGTCCTATTCAACTGACATGAAACTGGACTCTCCTTTACGTGTTGTTTCACCCAATTAGAGTGTGAGTTTCTTTACAACAAAGTTTGTTAGACTTTTCTATTTGTATTTTCAGAGTTTAGTACAATGCTCAGCACACAGTAAGAATTTTTAATAAATGGTTTTCCATTCAATTCTGTTCCATTACAAACAAAACCATATGTCTATATAATCATTTACCATAAAGTTTAATGAATCAAAATGCTACAACCTTTAAGCACTGTGGGTAGTTGAGATTTTGACAGTACAGTAAGGCAGAGTAACTATCCTACATATTACAACTTTTGACTCCAATGTTTTTATCAGCAACAGCACTATCATTTTCCATTTTTTGTTGTTGTTGTTCCAAACACAGCATACAGTCTCTCAAGCCCTTCACCACTACTTCAAGCTGTGGGTCCCATTGGCATCTCCTTAAGTGCTCTCTTTTCTTTGGGGATATTACTAAACTCAGAACTGTGCCATCCCAATGTTTCACATTTTCCAAAACATTTAGGGGATTTCATGAGGAGGAAATAGGCTCCAGGCTCTCTACTGCCTACTCTCCAACAGCTGCACAAGCAAGAGATGCTTCCTTCTGCCTCCTGCTAATAATACCCATTCTCCCTATACTCCCACAACTCAAGACCTGGTTATTCAGAAAAAAAGAATCTGCTCTGGCAGTCCCCATATGCATGTATGTCTGTCTATCCATCTGTTTTGTTGAGTGAATGAATAAGTGAAGTTGAGAATCATAGGAAGGTCCTTTCTCTACTATCAAATATCTCCCCCATTTTTCCTACAACAGTGTCTGAAACCTTATTATAGAGCTTCATTCTTTCAGATTAAAATAGTTCTTCCTGATATCTTCTTTCAAAACACCTCTGGGAGGGGGTTGTGAACCCTACATAATTCTAATCTCTATGCAGGTCACTCTCTGACCCATAGACTCTCAAACTCATTATGTCCAAAAGGGATTTTGTCATATTTCTTCCCAAGACCATTTCTGTTCCAAACTTTCCTATCTCTATTAAGGTCATCGTCATTTTCCAGTCTCCCTCAATTCTTCCTTTAAGTTTACAACTTTAGTCTTATCTTTGACTCCTTACTCTCCCTCACCTCAAATAGCCAAAGTTTGCCATTTCTCCCTTTATAACATCCCTCACTTTTGTGCTCATCTCTCCCCTGTACCATTTCAAGGGCTTCTCAATTGGCCTTCCTGCTGGACATCTCTTCTCACTCCAATCCATCAGTCACATGGCCGCCAGATTGACATTCCTCAAGTCTAGATCTTACCACATATCTCTCTTACACAATAAACTCCAGTGGTTCCCTTTTTGCCTCTAAAGTCAAATAAGAACTCTTCTGTTTTACAAGGGAAGTTTCTTTACAACCTGGCCCCCTCTTTTTCAATCTCATTGTAACACACATACACACACATCTCCCCTCCTAAAATTACCAACAGGCAGAATTTCATTTTCTTTTTTTGCCTCATGCCTAGCAAAGTACCTGGAACACAAGACAATCGATTGACTAATATTTATGTAAGTCAGTTGACAAAATCACCTTCAAAGAGAATCTGCTTAGAGAAGGATACTGAAGGAATAAGGGGCTTGAAAGGGTTCTATAAAAATTAAAACACTAAATAGATGTGAATTGTTGTTATTATTTATGGGATGAAAGGAGAGGTGAGTGTAAGTTTAGATTATAGGGGACTGTCCTGAGAAGATACCCTGCATGGATGAGAGAGAAGTTGATTAAAGGAGAGCTTATAGAAAGAGCACAGCTGATCATAGGATTCAGAGCTACTAGGAACCTTAGCAATCAAAAAGTCTGACCTCCTAATTTTACAAATGAGGAAACGATAGCCTTGGAGACAGTAAGTAACTCATCCAAGATCAAACAGGTATAACATAGTACAGCCGGGATCTCATTCCCAGGTCTTATGACTGCAATTTAGTGCCATTATACCAGCAACATACCGGCAACAACATGGATACATGAATTAGGCTTATTTTACAATGAGGGTCTGTTGGCCACCCATCCTTCCCAGAGCTTCTAATGATCCCTTTCTAGAGCATGTGCTTGGGGCTGCCTTAAAGTCGCTTATGTTTCCACACATGGTTGGTCCCCTGTAATACAAGACATATATTTTCAAGACAATTCACTGCGGCAAGGAAGACAATTTAACCAAAATCCTGGGTTTTCCTCCATAGTACCAAAATTAAAAGGGATCTAATAGCAATTACACTCCAGAAGGATACAAACAACCGAGCCTAAAATATAACAAGAATAATTAGTTTTTTAAAAAGAAATAATCAGAAAGCACTTGTTTCTTCTCCTTACCTCTTACCCTCCTTTCACAATGATCCCATCTCCAATGATCTTATTGTGCACCCTTTGTTTTGCTTTTCTTTGAACCTCAAATGGATTTAAGTTAATTTTAGGGTACTCTGTGCCACTTGACCTGGCACCCATTTGTGGAGCTTGCTCTGGGTGTAACATGTGCTACTTATGAATCTGAGAACAACCCTATACTCTTTGGGGTGCTATTCTTTGGTGGAGAGAGAATGAGAAAGAAGGGAATATCAAACAAAATGAAATATTCAGGTATCAAGTCCATGCCCATACTTTGATATGCCGATAATCTCCTTGATCCAAGTATTCCCTCCAATGATGCAGATAACAACCCATCCATTCCAACCCATCCTCAGCAACTCTGGTCCATATTGTCCCATAGGTTGGTGTATATGTAAACAATATTCCAAGTGCCCATGTTTTGCAAACTGATTCTTTTCATCTTTGTGGATAGTGAGCATACATTCCAAGCTAATACTTTGCCCATCCAGCAAGAATCTCATTCTTTTTAAAAATCCCAAAGTACATATGCTCTATATTGCTCATTTGGGATATATATATATATACACATATATATATATACACACACACACATATATATATACATATATATTTGATTACAACTTACATTTACATAACACTTTGTGGTTTCTAAAGTGCTTTATATCTAGTATCTCACTTGTTCTTCATAACAACTCTGAGGTAAGTAGTAGTAAGTTGTATCTATTTATTTATCTTCTAGATACAGAAAGCATGCAATAAATACATGTAGAAGTTGAGAATTATGATCTGGGCTGGTCTTATGCATCAGTAGAATAATGTCACATATATTTGAAGGGTTTGAGGGCCACCAGGAAGGCTTTCCTGTCCCTAAATAGTAGCAATAGATAGGCAGAAGAGTAGATGCTTAGGGTGAAAAAGACCTGAGCTCAGATCTAACCTCAGATTTTTATTAGGTGTGATTCTGGACAAGTCACTCTATCTGACTCAGCTTCTTTATTTATAAAATGAGATTAAAACATAGCTCCTGACTCCCAGGTTTGCCATGAAAATAAAATAAGATACTATTGGTAAAGTGCTTTATAAACTTTAAAGCTCTATATAAATGCGAGCTATTATTACCAATACATTCAGCAGATTACTTTTCTCTTTTCTCTCAAGATTAAAGGCTAACCAAAGTACTTTAGAATCCTAAGGGGTTGTATAATACAACCTCAACCATGAGTGTAAAGTCAAAGAAGATAGGAAAGGGTCAAGTGAATTGGGGAACATAGAATCACGTAATCATCAGGTGTTAGAGCTGAAAGAGACCTTAGAAATAGTTTGGTCCAACAGATCATTTGGCTTCAAATTGAGGGAAAATAAAAGATAAAAGGGGGACCAGTCCGGACAAGGATATCTCTTAATTTACTTTAGCCAGTTTAGACCTGGGGGAGGTAAGGTAGAATGTCCCTACACATAGGCTTCTGACCTAGGAAATTAAGGAGAGGCTAAGACTCCCTGAGGACCTTGGCTATAGAAAACCATAAAGCTTGTAATTAAGCAAAAAGAAAGGAACAGGATAGAGGTTTCAGTGACTTTGGATGACTTTCTAATCTGTTTGTCAAAGCACTCAAGGCTTCCTTATCCAAGGGTGATGAATGCTTAAGAAGTAATTCCAAAGAAAGAAAAAGAAAAAGTTAACCTGAGGTGAGCACATTTTATTAAACCCTGACAAATAAAAGGAAGATCGGCAGGGACCTGTAGGGTCTTGCCAACTATTTGTTGCGCTAGGAGGGGAAGGGGTCATAGTTATCAGACATCTGCACATGTTTGAGCAATCTCCCCCTTGGAGCAGTCTCCACGGGGAGGTGACAGCACTGTTTAAGGTGGCTCATTTTAAGGCCCACAATGTTTGAAGTCTTTCTTTTAAAACACCCCCCCTCCCACCCTAAGAAATCAAATGCAAAATTAAAAAAACAAACTGCTGGACAGAAAGGCTTTATTTTGTTCTTGCTCCAGGCCATGCTATGGCCCATATCCTTTGTAACCCATGCACCTGGTGCTGACATCTTAGTGGTCTGGAGCAGGGCTGCATTCCAACAGGGCTGAGGACTGGAATGGACAAGGGGAAATTTTTGTTCTTGGAGCCAGCTGGAAGAAGTCTCTTATCTCAGCCCTGGATCTCTCCTGCATCTTCTGTTTTCAGTCCTCTGCCAGAGGAAGAGCTCAATTGAGGGATGGAATACAGAATATGAATCAAAGATTGGCAATGTGGTTCTTTGACCAGATTTGGTCCCTTGCATTTCAAAGATCATGAAACCTCTTATTTGCACCCCCCCCCCACAAAGCAGCAATTTCCCATAAGGATATGTTCCTCTGATTCTTTCAAAAGCCAAGGCTTGCTGGTAACCACAGAGTACATAAAATACAGGCTTTCTGCAAGATGCAATTATTTAAAACCCAGAGACCGAGAGAATAAGTTTGTCAAATTATGTCAGTTACAACACATACCACAACAGGATTTCTTCACATATAGGACATGCCATAGACTGGGTCTGATTTTTCTTACTAATTTCCAGGCTGTCTTTTTCTTCCTTCCTAGACATCACCCAAGCTGTCTGAGGCTCTTGACTTAAATTTTCTGGTCTTTAAATCGAAAAAACAAACAGGGAACAGGTTTGGAATTCAGATTTTTCCCTTGAAATGTGAAGCTATCCTTGTAACCATAATTAGGACGTGTGCTGATGTGTTCTTCCATCCATGAGCTGGACGGCTGTTATGGTCTGTAGAAGCCATGTAGAAATGCTAGGTTTCTGCCCTGGTTGGATTTTCTGGGCTGGCACAGGAATGTGCAACTCAGAGAATATAAATCAGCCATCCTACTCTCTAATTTCCAACCAGAACATAAGGTATGATTATCCAAGTGAGCAACAGGAATGTCGAGTCGAAGAACTGAGCTTCATTTGCCAGAAGGACAAGGCTTAGTGAAAACCAAACCTTCAATTCTGCTGTGAACGCGACCAAGGGATGTAATTACACAGGTCGCAGCATCTGTCTGTGAAAGTGCGGAAAGAGGGGAGAGAGACAGGAAAATAAGCCATCACTAAGACAACTGGGCACTCTTGAGGAAACACACCATTTGGAGTTTCATGCCCAAATTAAAACTCCAATGTTAATGACATCAGCTGTAAAAAGCTTGGAAATGAAAAATTGAGCTTCTGACAGTGACATTAAACTTACATTCCATGTTTATTGCATATACATTACAGGAGATAGTTTCATAGAATTTCTTTCTGCAAATCAGATTTTGTTCCCACACCTATAATTAGGCGAATGCATCACAAGCCTCACGCACACAGCAAATTGCAGGAACAATTGAAACCCTTGGTGGATTGCTGGGCTCACCTCATGAGGTCGAAAAGGGTTAGCATTGCACTATTCATCTAAGTGCAAGGTCACAATTGTGCCAGCGGGGAAGAGAGGTATCTCATTAGAAGCCCCGAGGATATGTATTGAGACAGACTTTTCTGATGGAGAAGCCATTCCTAAAAGCCACTTGGGCGTAAGGAGAGTGGCAGGAGAACAGAAAAATGGAAAAGATTTAATTTCTCTGATTATGACTGTGGCTTCGCCGCAATTTCTTTGTAGTAGATTTAAGTACAATTCAATGAGAAAGTCTAGTTTCAACAGTACATCATCCTCTCCATCTCCCCCCTAAAAAGAGACCCATCTATACCCTTGCCAACTTCTGACAGTATACCATCACACTTCCTCTAAGTTCCCACCACCTCCCCCTGTCACCCAACTCTGGATTTGGAACCAGACACCTGGGTTGAATAGAATCTGTCATTCTCTGTATGACCTTTGGTGTATCACTTCTTCTCTGGGCTTGGCAGATGAGGAAGTTGGATAAGAGGACCTCAAAATCTATGGCCTTTGATTCTATCCAAATATTTTGATGCTATACTTCATGTTACTTACATCATGATGCAAGTCTTTCTTACATTATGCATAGAAGAATATGCAAATTTGCAAAGAAATGAAAGGTTCTGCGATTTTGACAGCATAGGGCTAAAGTGGGAATGCCTTTCTCCTATTGAAGATGGCAACATGTCTATGAATTAGTAGGAAAGTCTGAGAAAGTTCATTAAGGAACATAGACAGTAAGTCTATGGTCACGGAGCCAGTAAGTGTCAGAGGCTTAATTTGAACCCAGTTCTTCCTAAATCCAAACTTATTATACCCTCCTTTATTTCAGCTGCTGCCATACATTACACCTAAGCCATGAAAATGTCTAGCTACTATTAAACCCTGCCTGCTGAATATCTCAAAGGCAAATACAGTAACCAAAAAAAGAGATACTTTTCATAGGAGTAAACCCTAACTTGTAGATTTTAAATTAGCTTAGTGATAGATCCAGGAAGTCTAGAATAAAGGCCTCCTTTTGTTTGCTTCTTCATTTCATCTATTTCTTGTTATATTAAAATCTTTCATAAAAAGTATCATTTTTACATTATCCAAAGAAAATTACAAAGGCATATTCTATAACCCACCTATTCAGGAACCCCATGAAATTGGCAGCATAAAAATTACATAGAATATAGGCTCCTAGAGGGCGGGGGTTTGTTTAATTTTTTTTCTTTGTATCTTCAGGACTTACCATAGTGCCTTATACACAGCAGGTGTTTAACAATTGCTTTTTGTATATGTGGATGGATGGATGGATGGATGGACATATGAATAAGTGAATGAATACATAGAGAACTCTACCAGGTTGCAGAAAAGCAAAACAACTTAAGGTTAAGAGAAAAGAAGAAAGTTCATTTCTGTGGTAGCATTGTACAGAGGAAGGAAAGCTGAGTGTGGAATCCTAGAACCCAAGTTCAAATCTTACTGCATCAGAGACCAAGGGCAAGTCACTTAACTTCTCAGTGACCTCATCTGTAAGATGTAGATATTGGACCAGATGCTTTCTAAGGTCCTCTCTGTCTAGCCCTAACATCATGATCCCATGAGATTAAAAAAACAAAATTGTATGTATGACCACCCTCCCCATATCCTGTCACATAAGAGATTCTTCTTTCAAAATGACAAGAAACACAAGACTTTCTTTGCATTATCAATGTGTCAAAGACACATCTCAAACTGTCTTTATAAGTGGGAAAAAGTAGCTTTTCTACTCTTAGCTGAAAAATGATGCAGTCTGACTTTTCAAGCCATACATTTCCATTAGGTGAGGATGAGCCATGGAAAATTCTAGCCTCAAACAGCCTTTTATTTTAAAGCAAAGATAGGAGTGAGGGAATGAGGAAGCTATGATAAAAGTTTGCATGTAACCTCAGCTATGAGGTTTGCTGCTGGAAACCACAAAAAATGGGTGTAATATTGCACCAACATGACAAAAAAGGACTTGGATAATGTATGCACAGCCCTTTCTAAAACCAAGAAAATGCAAGATGAATTTTGGGAAAATCGCTGACAGACCAAGCTCCTTTGTGATATTTAAATCACAACTTTAAAATTATGCTCTCAAAATAATGGCAGTAAGGGAGATCAATTTGGACATGAAGCAAGGGAAAGAAGCAATATTTTTAAGAAGAGATTTGAAATATTACCCAGCTCAAGAACTGGTGCCACAGGAATGTTTTTCTGGAACACAGGGGCTACAGAGGGGGTGGGTGTCTGTATGAGGAAGGGGAAGAAAGATTGTGTTTAGGAGGAGGGCCAAGGAGCCCTGAAATTTAGTGTACAAGCAAGAGCATTCAGCAAACTAGAAGGACAGAAAAGTAGAAAGTAGCTGTGAGACAACGCACAGGTCGCTTAACTTCCCTGGACCCCATTTTCCTCATCCATAAAATGAATGGGGTTGATCCCATCCAGCTGTGGATCAGTGATCCCAGGCTAGAAATAGAGCCAGTTCAAGCCTGGAATTTAAGGCTTTGTGCAATCTGGCTCAGACCTACCTTTCCAACCTTACTCTACTTTATTTCGCCTTCATCACCTTGTATTCAGCCAAACTGGGCTCCTAGCTGTTCACCCAAACTCAAACATGCCATCTCCTGCCTCCACAAATTTGCACGACATCTCTCAGTTCCTGGAATGTATTCCCTCCTCACGACCACTTCTCAGAATCTTTATTTTACTTCAAATCAAGTCTCAGGGCCCATGGCATCCATCCACAGGATGTCAGAGCTAGAAGGGACCTTAATGAGTAGCCACTTAATCCAATCCATCCCAGATAATGAATCTACACTTTATCTGAAAAGGAGCCAATCAGCTATTGCTTGAAGATGTCCACTGAGGGGGTGCCCACTACCTCCTGAAGCATCTCATTACCCTTTTTCGTGCTTCTAATTCTTAGGACCTTTTTCTCCCCTTACATCAAGCTTAAATTTGATTCTTCTACCCATAGGGGACTTCTAGATTAGCCCCATGAGGTTAAACAGAACAAGTCTAATCCTTCCAAATCACAGACTTTAAATATTTGAAGACAGCTATCACTTTCCCCACTCATTCTGCTCTAGTCCTAGCTAAACTTTCCAAAGGCCTTCAGTGTATTCTCAAATGGCGAAAACTCTAAACCCTTCATCACCATCCTGGTTGCCCTTTACTGGACTGTCTCTAGCTTTTTATTGTCCAACAAGATGCCTTCCTTGATTTGCCCACCTTTGGTTTTTAGCATTTTCTCCTTTACTCAATTCATCTTGTATTTACCTGTCTATGTACATGTGGCAACACCCAATAAAATATTATTTCCTTGAGGGCTAGGAGTACTCATTTTTGTCATTGTATCCTCAGTGCCTAGCACAATGTCTCATACAGTAGGTATTCCATAACTGTTTATTGAGTTGAATCAAGTTGAACTGAAGATCAAATCAGAAATCACTGTGACTCTCTGCTCTAACCCATCCATTACACAGACAGCAGTGATTTTGCTAAGGCTCAGGTCTGACCCCTTGCTCAACAAACTCCAGTGACTCCCTACTGCCTTCAGGGTCAAATATGAAATCCTTATTTAGCATTTAAACCCCTTCACTATCTGGCCCATTCCTCCCTTTCCACTCTTCTTATACTTTTCTCCCTTCCATAAACTCTATGATCCAGCAACACTGAACTTCTTGCTGCTCTTTACTCAGGATACTCCATCTCAGATTCCATGAATTTCCGCCAGCTCTCCACCTATACCTAGAATGTTCTTCCTCTTCATCTCCACCTCTTGGCTTCCTTCAAGACTTAGTTAAAAACCCACAATCTCTAGGAAGCCTTTTGCGATTGTCTCATTCCCCACCCCCTTCACATCGAAATTACTTTCCCTTTGAAATTACTTTCCACCATCTCCACAGTAACCATATGAGTCCCTTGAGGACAGGGACCATGTTTCTGCCTTTCTTGAATCCCCTTTATAAATCCTTATTAGCTGATTTGATGTCTTCCATTAATAATCAAAAAGCCATGTTGTATAGAAAGAAAGCACTGAACTTGGAGTCAGAAATGTTCAAAACAATTAATCAATAAACATTTATTAAATGCTTACTATATAGCAATCCCTGAGATCCAGACTCCATGTGACTAATGTTCTTCTCCATGGCCTCAACATGGCTTGGAGGTAAGCCTGCATTCTGTTGAAGGCTAGGCCAGCTGAGTCCAAGTTCTGGTAGCTCTTACCAAGTTGGGAAGGCTTCAAATGCCACCATCCTTTCAGCCAGGCATTATTTGTGACACCCCACTCTCTCTCACCCTACAAATCCCCTCTGTTGCCATGTCTTGTTATTTCTATTGCCACAGTATCTCTCGTATATGTCCCACTCACACAGGCATCACTTAAGATTAGGCCTTCTCACCTCTCACAACATCGCTTCCTACTATCTTTCCAACCTCAGTATTTATAACTCCCCTTCTCAGACAATATGGACCAACTAAACTGACTTTCGTGCTGTTCCCCCATGTAGCATTCCATTCCCTGTCTTCCTGCCCTTGTCCTTGCTGTCCACCACGCTTGGAATGCATTCCCCTCCTCACCTGCACCCCTTAGGATTCCTTTTTTTCCCTTCAAAACTCAGTATAGTTGCTACCTTCTGCATGAGTTTTTTCTGGTCTCCTCAAACTCTAGTGCTTCTCCCCCTCCCCTAATACCTTGTTTTGTTTTTGATGTTGTAGATATTTTATAAATACATGTACTGTATATGTTTACTTCACTAATAGAATGTAAGCTCTTTGAGAGTAGGAACTGATTCATTTTTGACTTGTATTCCCCATAACCAGTACATAGTAAGCCCTCAATAAATATTTGTTGAAAGATTGGCTGAGGTATGAGCTCGGTGGCAGCTGTTATCCAAGAACCTGTCTTTCTAGATTTAGAGAGGCTTGACACCAGAAGGTGGGCTGCCACGTAATGTTTTTTGGCTATAGCAACTCATGAAGCCATCTGTTAAGACCTGTAGTGTTTTTGATACTTGTCAATAAAGAGAATTGGCCAAAGGTTGGGAATGATTGGGAGTCATTCACCAGAGTGGAGCCTGAAAGTTTCTGAACACATTTTGGTGAGAGAAGAGAAAATATGGAAGCAAGGTCTGCACTATTATTAATGCTGAATTCAATTGTCAAGCTGGCCTGTCTATTGTAGAGGGTCATAGTGCAACATTGGGACAGTTAGGGAATTGGAGGTGGTGGTTTGATGTTCTTTCCTGTCTTCTTCAATGTTTGTTCTTTGTGGTCCTGGCTATTAATCTGCTGTGAAAGTAAACCAGGCATATCTGTATTCGTTCAGGTATGCGTGTCTAAGACCAAATGCCATTTAGTTCCAGAACTGGATGAAGATCACATCCAATAAGGGGTCTGACAAATACATCCACTGACCTTCCCCAAGAACCTGATGTGGTTTTCTGGACTATCTTCTTAAAATAGAGGCTGGAGACCATGGCATTTCCTGGTCCATATGAATTAGTCTCTAAGACTCAGTTCTGTTCTTTTGTCATTGATTAGGCACAAGTACCCTTTGTCACTGGGAATCTAAGAAATACTCCAGGGTAGTACTACCAAGGGAGGGGACAAGTCCTTAGCTGGGGAGTTACTCATAGTTCAAAGCCATGGTCTTGGCGTTTGCTTACAAAGAAAGAGGTGTATTGCAACATGAAGGCCCGGGTTAAAGAAAGATACCAGGTGATGAGTTGTATATATTAATAGGTCTCAGCATCATTGCTGATTGAGGTTTTCAGGAAGAAATTAAAGCATGATCTTCAAAAACATTTGACAGTAAACACAGGATGACAGATTTAGCAGAGCCAGAGATGTGAGGGTCCGGCTAAGCCGCAGCCCAGAAGAAAAGTAGAGAGGTCACAATTTTGCTGGTGAGCTCAGGAGGCAGGGAAGAAAAGAATGAAATAACCTGGACTTGACACAGTTGGGAGCTGGCCAGAGACCTCAGTCACGTAGGTTGCAGGCGTATTGGGCCTGGCACATTCCTTGTCTCAGGTGTGGTGAAACTCACCTGCCTTGGCACTGCAGGCAAAGCCCATGCAGGAGGAATCAGTTTGGGGAGAAGAAATGAACCCAGATGGGAACAACACAGGAATTCCCCAATTCAAGAAGAGTTCAGCAGAAATCACAAGAGATGGAGGGGTATAAGAGGGCAGGAAAAAGGAACTCCCCTGCCATGTATATCCTTCCAGTAGAGATAATGTGGGACCTTGGGAAGGATCCTGATTGAGTCTGAGTTATCAGGGTTATCACCTTGTCTATAGAATGGTAAGAAAATATGGAAGATCCCTCCACTGAAAAATGATGCCTGAACACAAGATGACTCTGTAAGGTAGACCTTTGTGGGAAGGTCTAGTAAAGCATGAAACCATTCCTTTCATCTGACAGGCAGAGGGTGGCAGAGAACAAATACTGCAAGGGACAACTTAAATGTTTATGTTTGAATGGCCAAGGTTGTAATGACATAATCCTCATATTGAATAGAATGTGGACCCATGCATTTCCCCAAAGCAGGAACCATCTCAACTAAATTCAAATATTCATGGATAAAACTCTCTGATCTTCCAACTAAAATTAAGAGTTAAGGGGCCCAGATATTCCTAACAGGGGTGTGCTGGAGCAAGCTTGTTAGTGCATTTTTTCCCCAAAAGGCCCGTTGTTAAACATCTATCAAAACCTCACTGCTTCTAGACTGCTGGGATTTGTGAGATGTGTTTAATGAAGAGTAGAATCAGAACTAGGGGGGTTTTATAATTTTTGTATAATTATAAGTTTTATAATTGCCAATTTGTCCTCATGATCTCTTCACCAAATGGGCAAATTTATAAATCAAGAGAGATGAACCCCACAGACATAGAGTTTGGAAAACATCAAGATGGGGATTAATCAGTGTCTTGATCACCACCTGAGAATCCCTCTTATCCCCTAGAATAAGAGGAGGGAGAAAGCTGTGGCCCTGCATTTACAATCAGGGACTCAACAAACTATCTATGACTAACTATCCATTACCTCTTTTATAGATGTACTCAAAAAGTTAGAGAGGGTTATAATTATACAAATTGAGCTAATAGGGAGCTCATAGCCTTGTGAGAATTGGGGGCAGGAATGAGTAGAAGATGGGACTCTACACTATGAGTATCAGTTTGTCTTTCGGACAGTCCAATACCCAACCAACATTTTAACATATTCTCAGTAACCATCTGGATCACTGGTTTACTGGTTTACTTTAATGATTTTTATATTTTTACCCCATGCATGTCTCTCATATACATAAGGAGGTCATTAACTCATAAGGAAGAGGTTAACCCAGTCATGGCACTTTGTCTCATGTTATATATCAGAGAAATACGCTTTTCACTAGCCTCAGAAAAACATTCTCAAGATTTATTTTATGACCATATGTACTATAAATGGATCCAAATGATGGGCAAGCCAAATGGGATTAAGTGAAAACCCCTGGAGTGCTGGCATACAATCCACAAGCTGGTCAATATTTTGGTGATGTTTATCCTGAATGGGCGGGATGATGTAGGAGCAAACTTCCAGATAAGGCTCTAGACAGTTTGGAGCACAAAGTTTCCTGCCCTGCCTTCCTTCAGTCCTGGTTCTAGGTAGCCCTGGCTTCTCATTCCCAGGAAGTTGAAGCCAGTCTTTCCATGGCACGATCTCCAGTGCCTTCGCCATCCTGATTGCTTCTTTCTACATTTTCATGTTTCAAACAATAGTCTTCCCAAAAAGTAGATCCCATAACCAAACACAATTCCAGGTCAACCATCACAAAATTCTACCTTCCCACTAATAATCAAGCAATTAATCAATAAACAATTATAAAGCACCTACTATGAGTCAGGAAAAAGATAGTCCCTGCCTCAAGGAGCTTATCCACATGTCCATTCTAGTCACTAACAGTGGGCAGGGGTTAATTCTTTTGTCCTTTTCTGCCCTAGATAACCCACTAGCAGAGCATTATGATGTACCATACTGTGAGGCCTCTTCTTGGCATTGTGGGGGCTTAGAGAAGTATCATTATCTTCCTTTGAAGGTAGGATTTTAACCTGAAGAAAAAGAAGACTTAAGGTCTATGAGACAGTTTTCAGCAGATGTATTTTTCTTTTCACATGGTGTTTGAACATCATGGCCCTGGATTCTGAACCCTTCATAAAGTCAACCAGGAGCTTATGAGGCATGAATGTGTTGTCCTAAATAACTACATGTGAGTCCATGGTCAGGTTCACCATAGCTCCAGAGCCCAGATATAGAACATAATAATGAGGAGATCTGATCAATGATGCCATGACAAATCCCAGCACTCCATCCTTCAGAAGTGGTGCCCAGAAATGGGCATCGCCACATCAGTGAAAATAAAAAACCTTTTGAAAATTAAAATATGATACTTATTATGCTCATAATAAAAATGGTCATAGTTAATTCATCATAGAACTGTCTTTGAATAGAAAATTGTAAGTAATTTTCACTGAAAAGACATAATGATGTGAAGACAACTACCATACTTAATGCCATGCTATTTGATGAGACTATTCATGGGGGGTGAGAGGAAGAGAAGCACATTCTTCAAAATGTGGAAGAAATAACAGATAGAGTGATCACTCTGGATTAATTCTGACCAACAAACAGAAAGTAGAGCTATGGGGAAAAGTAGCCCTAAGATCTAGGAGTGTGTTATTGATAGTGAAGGAAATATAGATTTCAAAACATTTAAAGAAGATGACTTCTCCCACCACTCTTTATCCCCTGACCCTAATTCATAGGGCCAAGAAGGATTGCCCACCACTACTTACAGATCATTCCATTGCTAAATATCCATCCTTTTGTAATTGATATTTGGTCAAGTTCAGATTAATTCTTAGCTGGGCAAGGATTTGAGTGTTAGCCAAGTATCCTGGTAAATAATGTCTTGAATTATCGTGTCATTTGGAAAAGTTTAAGCAAGGAGGGTGCCAAGTCAGCTAGGAAATTTCCTTTCTAGTTTAGGGCAGAGATGCCAATCTTTGGCTAGTGACTAGAGGAGAGAAATTTTTTGTTTAGGGGCAAATGGGCTATATTAATTTATTTTGAATTTTATTAGTATCTATGAATTTCCCCACAGAGCAGAGAGAGAACTCTATGCTGATGTACCTCTGGACATAAGTAAGCCTATTGATTATTGTGACTGCACATCACTGATTCATTTTCAAACTCTTACTCTACCTACCTTCCTGCTAGAAGGGAGGAGAGCAGAGTATGCAGTCACTGAGGCAACAGATTTTTACTCCTGTCCCAAAGCAAAGAGTGAGAAAGCCTGGTTCTCAACCAGCTTCTAGCACAGTGAACTGAGATAGGTGTGGTGTGAGTAGATTATTTTCTTGCCACTTTTCTGGTTAAGAGGAGAAATGAGTTTGGCTATCAACCAGTCTTCTCTGCTCTCTAATCACCTAGAGATACTTAAATAACCTTTCTTCTTTCTAAGTTCATGCAATCCATTTACACTACCCTATCTGCATTTTAGTAGTTGTCATCTATTCCTTTTTTGGAACATTTTCTTAATAATTTTGGTATCTTCAACTTTGACCCAATAGTGTTCCAATTTGTCACTTTAGAAGCTTCTTGGGAATTCCCCTCCCGAGGCATCAAGATGAAATGAGAAAAGAATTTCAGTGAAATAAGTGAAACTAGGTTAGAATTGTGACTCTGTCACTTAACACCTACCTCTGTGACCTTGGACAAATACTTAATCTCTCTGGGTCCCAGTTTCCTTAATTGTAAAATGAGTTAGACTACTTGACTGGGTTCCTTCAAACTTTAAGTCTATGATCCTCTGATGATTCCAGGACCTTCTACCATTCCTGATGTCTGACCTGTGAATGCTCATTACTAGGTAACATCCTATATCCAATTCCTCAGCTCCCATTCCAGGGCCATCAGGCATCTGGAAAGAAAGTTACAAAATGCTGCC
This sequence comes from Trichosurus vulpecula, assembly GCF_011100635.1. Classification (NCBI taxonomy): domain Eukaryota; kingdom Metazoa; phylum Chordata; class Mammalia; order Diprotodontia; family Phalangeridae; genus Trichosurus; species Trichosurus vulpecula. The sequence goes on along the minus strand of NC_050580.1, from coordinate 90,875,722 downwards.
TTTGAACTTCTCTGTCTATACTCTCCCTTTACAATATCATTTACTCTCACAGCTTCAACTATTACTTCTATGCAGATGAACCCCTAAATGTTTATTTTCAACTCCAAACTTTCTAAAACTTCAGATCTACATCACCAAATACCTATACAACAACACCCAAACACCCCAATGACAACTAAACCACCACCTGTCCAAAATCAAGGCTATTCTCTTTCTTCTCAAACCTATTCTCCCTTCTGACTTGATGACACATGTTGGCAGTACAACCACTTGCCCAGGCTCCTGTGTTTAAAACGTTGATGTTATCCATGACATCTTGAGGGAGACCTTCCTTTTCCCTCACCTCCCATTACCAACCAGTTATCAAATCTTCTAGGATCTGCCTTTCACATCCAACCCCTCCTCTCTGTTTCCCCAGGCCCATGTTCCTACCTACCTAGAGTCTTACAATAGCTTCCTAATAAATGTCATCTCCAGTGACTCTCACTTCCAATCCATCCTTCATATGCAGCCAGAGTAGGCATCCTTATTTGTAGTTCTGCCTAATTCTTTCCACCATTTATAGAATGGCAATGGTGTCCTAGCTCCTGAGAAAAACTTTAAATCCTTTGCTGGAATTCAAGGCAAAGAATTCAAGTCTCTCCACAACATGCCACCACTTTGCCTTTCTGGCATTCTGACACCAGTTATTTTATGTTCTAAAGTAGCAAGGAAAGAATGCTGGGTATGGATTCAAGAGGGCTGGAGGTCATGGAAAGGCAGCATGGTATAGTAAATAAAGTGTTAGACTTGTAGTCAGGAAGTCCTGGGTTCAAATCCCATCTCAGATACTTATAAATATGATCCTAGGGAAGTCACTTCAATTCTCTGGGTCTGTTTCTTCATCTGTAAATGAAGGAGCTAGACTTGATAGCTTCTAAGGCTCCTTCTAGCTCTAAATTTATGAATTTATGAGCTGAGTTCAAATACAAATTCTGCAAGTTCCAGCTCTAAATATCCAGCTAGTATTCTACTTGGGGCCTCCTAGATTTGCTCTGTGCTTTCCCACTTTGTCCTGCTGTTGTCCCCTATGCCTAGAATGCAAATACCACCTCCTCCATGAAGCGTTTCCTGATTTTCCCCAGCTTCCCCATCTGTCCCAGCCAATAATACACTTTTCCCCTTTGGCTCTCATGTAGTAAATTATTCTGTAACCTCTCTAATGTATTTGCCATGTATTATTAGAGCTATTCCCCTTACTACACCCTAAAACCCAAGATATAGGGGCTCAGATTGTGTATTAATTGAATCTTGTACCTCCCCAAGCACTTCTCATTGTGCTTCACTCAGTAGAGCTCTTTTTAGAAATGTTTGTTAAATTAAAATGAATTTAATTAGTCAGAGGAAAAGAGTTCTTATTCAACTCCTATTTTGCTTTCATTGTTCATTGTTTATAATCAGAGAGGACCACAATGACATAGTGTGTCTTACTGTGGCTGATCAAACCAATACTATCTCAGAAGGCTCCACCACAGGTTGGACACAAATAGTCCATATATTTGGGAAGGAGATATCTTTAAAGTTGGGCATCTTGCATTTCTTTTGAGTTACTGCTATTCTGCTTTGCTCATAGAGCAAGTAGCCTTCTTTGATGGGAGGTTCTGTGCCTGCATCTCCCATGTCTCACAATCAATACTTACAGTCTTCAGAGAGACCTTGAGAATGTCTTTGTATCACTTCTTTTGGCCTCCATGTGAGCACCTGCCTTGCCTGAGTTATCTGTAAACTTGTCTTTTAGGCAAATGTATGTTGGATATTTGAACAACATGGCCAGCCCATCAAAATTGCGCTCTCTACAGTAGAGTTTGAATGTTGGCAGTTCAGCTCGAGAAAGGACCTCAGTGTCCGGTACCTTTTGCTAGGTGATCTTCAAAATCTTTCTAAGACGATTCAAATAGAAGCAGTTAAGTTTCCTGGCAAAGCACCAGTATACTGTTCAGGTTTCACCAGCATACAACAATGAGGTCAGTACAATGGCTCTATAGACCTTCAGATTGGTAAGCAGCCTAATATTTTTTTTTCTCTCCCACACTTTCTTTCAGAGTTTCCCAAACCCTGAGCTTTATTTACCCAGAAGAATGTTTTTCAAGCTGGAAAATAGAAAACAAACATAGTTAAGAGGAAAACGAAAGCTATGATGCATGAGTAAAGAGCAACTAGTTATTCTAAATAAATTCAAATATCCAAATGAATCATATACTAAGGATAGCCTATGTACTGACATATCCTAAGTACTAAAAGAATCTGCAAATAGGGTTATAGAACTACTATGAACATTCCTGGAAAACAGAATGAGGGCCAGAAGATTGGACAAATGTTGTCCCAATTTTTGAAAGAGAAAGAAAAGTTAGACTCACAAACTAGAGAATATGGACCTTGGCATCAATCTGGAGCAAACTTCTGAACTAGATTATGAAAGAGATCACTTGCGACCACTCAGAAAGAGAATTAGTGTTCACAGAGTCAGCATTTTGTCAAGCTAACTCTACATGCTTTCTGATAACTTTAGTAGACTGGCAGATTAGGGGAATGCCATAGATATGGTTGATATGGATTTCAGCGGAAAATTTGTCTATGCCTCTCATGATATTCCATGAAGAAATGTGGATAATAGTACCATTAAGTAGACTTGTAATTGGTTGAACACAAGAACCCAAATAAAGTTGAGACTTATGTCAACCAGAAGGGAGGCTCCTAGTGGCATGCTATAGGGCCCTGTCCTATTAATTATTTTGTTCATGGCGTAGATAAAGACATGGAAAATATCGCTATCAAATTTTCAAATGAAACAAACTTGAGAATTAATGCACTGGAAAACCAGAATCAGGATCCAAAAATTTCCTGTCTGGACAGAAATATAGGTCTAAATTATAAATAAAACTTGATAAAGATAAATGCAAACCATGTATTTAGGAGTATCCACTTTAAAGGTATGGTAGAGAGTAGACAAGGCTAGCCACCATTTACATAAAAAGACATATGTTTTACGTATCCATAAATGACCCTACTATAACATAATGTGGTGGGTAAAATGCTAGCACAACTATAGACTTTATATTAATGGATGTGTACTTTTCCAAACAAGAGAGGTAAGGGGCTCATTAGACTCTTCATGGGTAGAACCTTTCGAATGTCAGTCAATCATTTCAGGTGATGAGCTTATCCTGGAGGAGGCAGGATGTAGGTGGAATTGAAACCAAGCAAAGAAGCTGGTGGAAAATTAGAATTTAGCAGGAAAGTTCTGAGCCCTTAATAAGGGAAGACTTTGGGAGGAGTTTGTGGCTCCACTCTCCAATCAAAGGGAAGAGGCAGCTGAGATGGCTGAGAAGGTATTGACTATTAAAACTGAGTTGTTCTCCATGATGATGAGATTTCAGGTGATGAATATGGTGTTGGAATGTTGGACCTTTGCCTTCACTTCTGGGTTCCATATTTGAAGAAGGAAATTAACTAACTGTAAAATATCAGAGCAAGACAGCCAGAAAGTGAAGGGGTCCACAAATCATGTCATGTGAGGAACTGGTGAATTGAATGGAAATGTCTGTAAATGAAAATTGCAAAGAGTTGCCTTCAAAAACGGGGAATAAACACATTTGGCATGGGCAATAGAAAGAACATTGGCTTTCAAGTCAGAAGATCTGCGTTCAAATCATGTGTCTGCTAATTATGGCCTCGGTGACTTTGGGCAAGTCACTTTACCTTCTGGGCCTCAGTTTTCACATCTGGAATGTGAAAAGGTTTAATTAGATGACCTCTAAAATCCCTTCCTGCTCTAAATTTATTATCTCGGTAGCTGTAGAAGACAGAATCATATAATACTGGAACTAGGAAAGGACCTTCAAGGTCATTTAATTCAACTAGAATATTTTTTATAGGTCATAGGTGCCAGATTTAAAGTTTTAAGGAATCTCGAAGATTATCTAGCCAATAAAAAAGGCCTAAAGAGGTTAACTGACTAGTCTCAAGTCACACAAATAGCGCGAGAGTTTGAATTAGAATCTAGGTCATTCCCCGCCCCTCCCCCCCGTTTTGCAAAAGGGAAGGACGGAACCAGGGTCACACACCCCTCATTCTGTAATTCTGTATAAAAAGGGGGACTATGGGTATGGAATGCTACATATAATGTTAGTCTTTTTTGTCTGGTTTTGTGGAACTTGTTTTTTTTCTTTTGTCCTTCATATTTTATTTTAAAAGATGGCTATCTGTGAGGGGATGGAGAGGAATACAATAGGGAAATATAGATGATACAGATTACATGTGTGAATATGACTGATATATGAATAAAATATTATATGCAAATAAAAATTATTTTTAAACAAAAAATAAATTATGTAAGGAAAAATGACTCTAGGTCTCCAGATTCCCCTCTTAATGCCCTCAACATCACACACACAAAATACTGCCTCTGAAATAGGGTATAAATTACAGAACTACAGAGGTTAAGTCAATCTAAAGATTCATTTTCTAACAATTGGAGATATCAAAAATTGGAAATCAATGTGAATTTCTTTTTAAATTTTATTTTATTTTACTTTTTTTCAATGAACAAACATTTATTTTTATTTCCTCTAACTTCCCCAATTGAAAATAGAAAAGAAAAGAAAATCAAACCCTTGTAATAAATGTGCAGTCAACCAACACAATTCCCACATTGGACATGTCCAAAAATATAGTTTTTATTCTGCATCTTGAGTCCATCACCACTCTAGGAAGAGATGCATAGATAGCATTCTTCATCTTCGGTCCTCTGGGTTTGTGGTTGAGCATTATCATCAGAGTTCTTAAGTTTTTCAAAATTGTTTTTCTCTATAATGTTGTAGTTAGTGTCTAAATTGTTCTCCTGGTTCTGCTCACTTCACCTTGCATCAGTTCATGCAAGTCCTCCCAAGTTTCTTGGAAACCATCCCTCTAGTGATTTCCATAGTTCATGGTGTCTTACTGTAGACCAGGATAAATGGTGAGGGTGCTGGATTGGAGGGAAGGAGGTCATTCAAGTGATATGCTGGTGGACAAGAAGGACATATCCGTCCTGATTCTCTCCATAGAACTCCTCCATGAGACTTTCTGCCACAGTAGTGTATCTGGAGTATCTTGTTCAGTCCCAACGACCAGCCTAATCATGTTTGAAGGGGCTAGGTTGCTTTCAGGAGGATGAATAAAAATTTCAGTCTCAAAGATAAGACCTGGAACTTCTTAAGGTTTCAATTATCATGGAATCACAGAAATCTCAAGGATCCGAGCTGCCCTTTTGTCCAACCAATGGCCAAAAAACAATTCCCATTACAATATACCAACAAATGATCATCTAGCATTTACTTGAAGACATCCACTGATGGGAAACACTCCCTCCTAAGGCAGCCCTTTCTTTCTACATTGGAAAAGGGCTCTAGTTGTTAGGATACTTTTCTTTACATTGAGCCGACTCAGTTTCTTTGCAACATTCTTTTACTATTTTTAGTTCTGTCCTCTGGTGCCAAAAGGAACCACCCCAATTCCTCTTGAATGTGAAGTTTTTCAAATACTTGAAAGTATACATACCATCTCCCTCTCGAGTATTTTCTTCATCAGAATAAAAATTCCCCATTCCCACAATTGCTATATATATGGATTTAAGACATATGACATGCCATCTCCCCTATCTTAATCAGTACCTCCAAACTTGGCCACAGATCTCTTTAATTATGCCATGTGTAATAATTTGTCATAGTTATTTGTGTCTTTTCCTCCTATTAGAGTATAAACTCCACAAGGGTAAGGATCACAACCTATCTACACTTGGTATCTTCTTTGTTTTTCTTTTTCTTTTTTTTGGCAGGGCAATTAGGGTTAAGTGACTTGCCCAAGGTCACATAGCTAGTACATGTGTCAAGTGTCTGAGACTGGCTTTGAACTCAGGTCCTCCTGACTCCAGAGCTGGTGCTCTACTCACTGCGCCACCTAGTTGCCCCCACACTTGGCATCTTCTTTAGAGCCTAGGATATAGTAGGCACTTTATAAATGTTGGTGGAATTGAATAAAATGACAACTTGTTGGTGTTCAGAGAGGCTTTCTGCTTTAGGGACAGGCAATAGCTGGAGGTAACATCAACATTAACTTACAACAATGAAATTCTATAACTCTTTAAAGCTGGAGAATTAGTATCATAGATTCATTAGTCCTAAAATAATAATGATAATAATACCATTAATAGTAATTTAATAACAATAACTGGCATTTGAAGGTTTGCAAAAAACTTTTCAAATATAATCTTATCTTATCCTCACAGGAGCCCTAGGAGGTAGGTGCTATTATTATCCCCATTTTACAGATGAGGTTCACTGAGGCAAAAGTAAGGTTAGTGAATTGCCCAAGGCCACACAACTACTAAGTATCCAAAGCTAGATTTGAACTCAAACCTTCCTGACCGTAGAACCGGTGCTTTATCCACTATACCACATAACTTCCTCTAAATTTCAAATATTACCATATTTTCATTCTATACTCTAGAATTTTATTACGAATATTTTAAGGAAATAATTATCACTGTTCTGGTTTCCCTACCTGATTTTCCTTAATATAAGAGCATTACATACACAACTGGAGACAGTGATGAAATTGTAAATTATGTTTTAAATGATGGCGCCATCAAAATCAGACTTGCTGATAAAACATAAAATTAGAAGTTAAGAAGTTAAAGTAGACATCAATTAAGATAGGACCTACAAAGGTTCAGTCATATTCTCCAATCTCTATTTTATGTATAAACATTTATATTATAAGTACAATAACCTCTCTGTTTCTCTAAATATGGGATTAATAATTGGACAGACAGGACTGTCCTTTCTTTGTGTTTTACTTTTTAACTTTATATAAAAGCAATCTTCTAATGTATGCCCAAAGACCCATGATAATTGTCTTGTATTTTAACCTCCGGTTTTAAAAGGTTATGCTCATGTGGTTCACTTTAAATTTCACGTTTTTGTTATATTTTTCCAGTTCATGCCTCACAAAAATAGGTCCAATGAAAGACATAGTTTTAGTTTTAATACCACGTCTCAAAGAATCAGAGCATTTAAAAGAACACAGTCAAAAAATCAGTTCCATGATCCATTGACTGAATCGATTTTTGTTGTTGAGCACATTAACTCATCAACTGAGTTGACCAGCTGATTTTGATTGTTTTGGTGGGGAGGGGAGGGTATCCTGTAGCTATCGCCTGTTTTCCACCTTTTTGGAACCTAACTAGGAGAGTAACTGTGCAGGGGCTCATGGGTGTTGAAGCGATAGAGCATCCATTGCAAATTTAGGATTTCGTCACCCTTACAGCCAAAATTCTTTTTTGAATTGAGTGGAGGGACAGGGCTAGACCTGTACTTTAGGCAGTAGACTGGATCAGGGAGAGATTTAGGGCAGAGAGACCAGTTGGAATTGCCATAATCCAGGCAAAAAGCAATAAGGGCCTGAACTAGAGTAATAGTTCTTTGAATGAAGAGAAGGGGACATATATGGGAGACGTTATAGAGAAAGAAATTACAATATTTGGCAACTTTTGGATATGCAGGGTGAAAGAGAGGAAGAGGAGCTGAGGATCACATGGAGGTTCTCAACCTGGAAGACTAGAATGATAGTCCCTCCCGTGAGACCCATCACTAGCTACAACTACATAAAAGCTGACCATGTCCCCCAGACACACCCGGGCTTTCCAACTGAGGATCTCAGAATCACTCAGGTTAAGGCCAAAAACCAAACAAACAAACATCAATGACCATCACTCTCCATCTTCCCAGAGTCATGCTTTTCAACCCTGGCACTCAACCACAAAATAAATATAACCCACTGTGCCCTCATTGTCTTTGTTCTTTCATTGGCTTGCGCTGTACATCTTCAAAATGACAAGGACCCAGGAGAATTCTCCCGAGTTTCATGTGCACTGCAGTTGAAACTACTTTTTTTTCTAGAAACACATTTGTCTTTTTGTTTCATGGTCTCACTTGGCACCAAGTACCCAGTTCATGTGCCCATCAGATTAGATCGAATTACATGCTTTTACTACTCCTACAAGCTAATGCAACAGACCTACAATTAACTGTGGGCTGGTTTAAGCCCTAAATGGAACTAATGTCTGCCCTGACCAAATGCCTCAGGACCTACTTTTTTTCTGTAAATTGCTATTTTTTTAGGCTGTCTTCCAAAAGTTGAGCCCCTGAAACAAGTCAGAACTGTGAGCCTCCTAGACTCTATTCACAATTATTGTTGATCCTTAGCCATTTGTACTATCTCTGACAGCTAGCAAAAAGCACAATATTGCCCTTGTAAGGGAAGAACGGATCAAGACCAATGATGTAATGTCATTCATGCTTATATAATATCATAACTGAGAAGAAACTCCCCCCTACTATCCCTCCTCTCTCTGGGCTCATATTTATATCTCAAGACATGCGATGAAATAACGTTGCCTCAGACTCAAGTTGAGAACCTGACTAGCACGTGAGTTAAAAAAAAATCCACTTGGCATCTGAGTTGAAAATGCCAAGAGTGTTGGAAGCTCCCAGCACCATGAGTTCTGAAATAATGACAGTATTCAGTTTTGGTCTGGCTGCTTACATTTTGAAAAATTCAGAAGTGGAAATAGATAGAAGGATGGTAAGCGGCATGTCTCCTGCCTGTGGGCCCCCTAAAGAAGCAGCCTAATGTCAGGATGGCTTTTCCTTTCATTTTCCTCAATATAGCCTTGCTGTATGTCATCCACTGAGAAGGACAATCAGATAACATCATACCTGGTACCTGTGGAATTTGCTACTCCTGGCATGAGAACTGAAAGGAGGGCTATAGTCAATTAAGTTTAGGGGAGGAGAGGATGACATTTTTGGAAGGGTAATGGTGCTATATCATTCTTTGGTGGAGCAACAGGTCATATTTCCCTAAATAGGCATCAAGAAGCCACTGATGTAGTTAATTAAGAACAAGAATGCCTTTCTGGTCATCATTTCTGTGGTCCTGACTATGGAGGAATGGTCACTGGAATGACTTTGATGGGACATGACATATCTAATACTTCATCTGAAAGATCGTGATCATTGCATCATTTTCAGCTTTCATTTTGTTCTGCTCAAATTTCTGACTAAGTAAACTACATTGCTGTATCCTAGGAGGCTCTGACTCTGCTCTCCTGCCACAATAGCAAACTCCTTGAAATAAACTTAATATCTATTCTACCTAACTTTGGTTTCTCTTTCCTCTGAGGTCTTTGTCCAACTCCACGTGATTAATACATCTAAATAGTCAACCACTTCACACCCGTCACTTCCAAATTGGGAGAAATAGGCAATGGAAAATAAGTGGCTCGAAGGATATGCAAATATAGAATTATAATGGTACATTCATAGAACGGTTGAATTTCAAAGTCAGAAGTGACTTCAGTGAATAGTCCAACCCACACTAGAAAAAGAATCCTCATTACTTGAAGCCAACTGACCTTTGCTTGCAAACCTATTCAGGTAAACCCACCATTTCCTGAGGAAGTGCTTTCCTCTTTGGGATAACTCTATTTGCTAGGATATCTCCCCCAAACCTATCCTCATATCAAGGCTAAATTTACCTCTGCAACTTCTGCTCCCTGGGCTCAAATAGAAAATGGATAATCCTTCTTCTATTTGCTGGCTTTTCACATGCTTGGCTATAATGTTCTTCCCCCTCCTTGCCAATCATTCTTCTTAGTCTTCTCTTCTTCAGGTAAATATTCTTTCTTCCTTCAACCTGTTCTCATATGGTATGTATTCATGAACTTGAGATCCTTCACTATTCTGGCTATCTTCTCTGGAAGTTTTCTCATTTACCCTCAGTGTTCCCTCAAATAATTCCAATTCACAAGGATCTATGGACTTTGCTGTCACCTGCTGAAGCAGGTGGTCTCTGGTTTTATGTGATGCTGGCTGGCCACATGCTAATACTGGGTAACAGAGCAGTATGCATGTTGATTCTACGAGCTTTATTGACTTCCTCTGGAAATATTAGATCAAATACTCATTCCTGGAAATTTTCCACTTTATTTTGGAAGGGAGAGTTTGTCATAGGATAATGTCTAATAGGATAGCATTTCTAAGGTCATACCTGTACATATGTTATATTCACAGTATATACAAAAGCTCCAACCTCAATGAGTGGGTCCTGTTAGCCCCTGTACTCCCAGAAGAGCTTCTGTTATGCCAATATTGTCCAGTTTTGATTAGAAGCTATAAGAATGACTTTGAATGTCCTATTAGAAAATACTCTCAAGATCTCTCTGAAGAACTTTGAAATCTATTTTGAGACATGGGAAACACTGGCACAGGACCGCCAAGCATGGTGTGCCTGCATCAAAGAAGGTTCTGTGCTCTATGAGCAAGGCAGAATTGCAGTGACTCAAAAGAAACATGAGATGCACAAATTTAGAGACATCTCTGTTCCAAGTGTTCATATGGGCTTTTTGTGCCTGACCTATGGTAGAGCCTTCCGAGCTCATATTGGTCTGATCAGCCACAGATTCCAACATAGTAATGTCATTTCGGTTCTCTTCAAGCACGAAGGACAACAACCAAGAAGAACATGGGATTCATGTGAGAAGATCAGGGTTGAAATCCATGTTCTGTGGCTTATGTTCTATGTTACTCTGGGGACATAGCTCCTCCTCCCTTTGCCTCAGTTTCCTCATATATGAAATGAGAAGGTTGGACCAGATGGTCTCTAAAAGCCCTTGTAACTCCAAATCTTATATTCCTACATGTATTCAAGCTAAATCTCCCTCTTCCTAATTGCATTATAATTATGATTTCCTTTTCCTCTGATCACTAAGAGAATCCCATTTATCCCAGAAACTACTTACATCTCCAACTCTGCTGTTTGTGCCATATTCCTTTTCTAGGTCACCAGGTTTAAAGAAATCTTTTCTCAAAGCACTCTCCTTTTGTATACCGAATGATTCTCCCTTACCCCTCCTCCACATCTACAATCTTGTTTACACATTTTACTCATAATCAGAGCATTAATCTAAGCTACACACACGTGCATACATGTTTGGTAGATACCTGTCAGCACGTAATTATCTTCCACGCTGATGACTTTGAATTATTGGATTCCTTCCAGCTATGTTCAACCTTCAAACTCCATTTCCCCACCTTTTCATAGTTGCTTCTGACTTAGGCAGCCCCTGGGGCACCTGGCCTATCCCATCCTTTTAATCTTGCCTTTTCTTGTCCCTATAAAGATATGTAGCCAAAGGCCATATGATTTTGAGACAAAACATGTAATACATTTTACTACCCAACTGAGTCTGGGAGCAGAAACCCTTCTCTCTGTACTTCAATCTAACTGTTGTCTTATTAATTAGTATTTTATTGGTTCAACTGCTTGCTCAAACACAGTAGGACTATTTTTACCATGTTTTTCATGTTTTTGTTCTTGCTGCCCTGCTGTCTGGGCTTGCATACTGTCAGCTAACACAGAGACTGAGGAAAAACAGACATGTGCTTAGGTCAAGATCTTTACGCCTGAAAATGTGAGTTTGGCCTTCAAGGGTGTTTTCCCCTATTCTTTGAGGCAAGTTGAGCAATTCTCCCAACATATGTGAGAGGGTATGACATAAGAATGGAGCAGAGACAGAAAGTTTACATGGCTGCCATTCCTGGGCAGGAAGAATCATTGAAACTTGTATTAAAAGCAAAAAAAATTGTGAAGCAAAATAATAACAATAATAGTAATTTCAACAGATTTTTCCAGAGCTGGCCCCCTAGGTGGGTGGCCCTTTGGTTTGGGGTCCAAGGGTCACATTTCCTGCTACTAACCAAGTTGGGTCAAGGTTCCAGGCATTTTGGTATTATTATGCAGTCCTTTTAAATTCATGTCCTACTTGAATGCCTCCAAATTTGACCTTGTCAAGAGAAAATTATTCGTATAAAGGCAATTTTGGAAAAATGTTGAATTTCATAAGTAGGGTGTGAAGGCACTTGTGACTATTATGAAATGCCACATGCTAAAATTCGGGAGAAAAAATGCTGGCTTTGCATGGATTGCTACACTCACCTCTTTCTCACCAAACAAATCCAACTAACAAGTGATCATTGCTTTTTCATATACTCAAAGAGCTTTTATTTTCTTTCTGAAAAATTCATAAGAAAACAAAAAGTTGTCCCCATCGTTATCAGATAAAGAACATCCGCATAAGAGATAAACCTCAGGTTGAAACTCTCCATCCTTGTCCTTGTTTTTTCACAAATAAACCTCCAGATGGCTTGCTTAGAAGATTGTGCTCACCAACTCTTGTTTTCCTCCTAGGCAATCTGTTTCCGCTAACCTCCCCATTCCTGAAGCGAGAGACAGCATTTTCAAGCTCATTCAATGGAAAGTTTACTATAAGGCTCGATCCACCAGCCCTACTATCTCCTCATACCCCTAGCAAAAGAGCTAAGAAACAAAAACAGGACATCCCAGTGACGGGGCTCTTGGGGTTTTTTGTTTGTTTGTTTGATATTGTTGGACCAAAAGTTATTTCAAATGGATTCAGGGTTGAATAACTTCCCATCTCAAAGAATTTGATTGTTGGAAGGGATCTCGTCTAAAGTCTTCATTCATGACAAAGCAGGCTGAGAAAAGCCATTTTGGCCCAGGTCACATAGTTAATAATAATAGTAACAGCTAGCGTATAGTGCAAAGCATTACACACACACACACACACACACGTATGCATGTATGTATGTATACATACATACACACACATACATAGACTATCTCATTTGACCCACCCAACAACCCTATAACCCTGTGAGGCAGGTGTTATTATCTTCATTTTACAAATGAGGAAACTGAGGCTGGAGCAAGAAGCTAGGACTCCCGAAAACAACTCTGATCTGGACTTACTGTTTTTACTCCAGGAGACCATGCTGAATTTCCATAAAAGCCCAAGCTTTCCTATCCTGATGTAATTAAAGGAGAATACCTAGAAATATATTTATATGTACATGAACATGAACATACACACACATACTACATATATAAACATATACACACATATATGCATGCCTATATATTTATACACACATACACATATACATGCATATACATACACACATACATACACATATACATATACACATATACATGTATGTGCACATATGTACATATATATAGTATGTGCCGATAGAAGATTTTGAAAGAAAGAATTGTCATCCAAGCATAAAGAGGGTAAAAATTCAAGTTGGAGAGATGATCCATTGTCTCCTCAAGGGCAGAATTGATAGTAATGAAATAAATGACTGCAGATGTTGGCTGTGAATGAAATCAGAGTCTATGCTACCATGTGTGGCAAGGGCCAGGTTCTCGTCTTGCTTAGGAGCAGAACAGCAGTTACCGTGGGTCCGGCTATCTCTGATCGTCTCTGTGTGTGAAGGTGTTCCCTGTCACAGATCAAGGCTCCATCCAGACCCAGCTCTGCATCTGAGTGACTCGGCCGTTGCAGGCTCCCCATCCTCCTCCTGGGTCTGGTCTGTTCCTTCCATAGGCTTCACAGACTTCAAAGTCAGTGCTGACCTAGAGGTTAGTTTGTTCTGGTCTTTTGCTGACTTTGGCGACCATTGTTATTCACATCATTTGGAAAAAAAAAAGATGAAAAGGAAAGGGGAAAAAAACACTTAGGATCAAAAAAGAAAATAACAAGGTAGATAGTGCTGTGCTTCACACCATTATTTAAAATTTTTTATAGCATAAAAGTAGTACTCACAATAGAGTTGCTAATGGAAAAAAGAAAACAGGTTTATGAGGCAGTAAGTAATGAGAAAATAAGAAAACATGTAAAGACTTGAAGAAAAACCAGTTCCTCCATCTTATTAGTAACAACCAAGCAGAAGAAGACATGGAGAAAGGAAAGTAAGCCCTAGACCGGGAATCCAGAGCTACACATTCTAGTCCTTCCTAGTTTTGCCATTATTTAGTTACGTGACATCAGTCAGGTCTCTTATTCATTCTGTGCCTCAGTTTCCTTGTCTGTAAAAATGAAGAGATTATACTAGGTTATCTCTAGTATACCTAGTATACAACCCTTGTGATTGTTTTTTTTTGGGGGGGGGGCATTGACCTAAGTAGAAGCATCTTGCCACTACTTCCCACCATCACCCCCTACCTTTGGTCATGCATTTCTCCAAGACTAGATTGTCACTTGCTCCCTGTTTCGGATTCGAAGCAATAATTCCTTTCTTCCCTCTCACATATGCTTCCTTCATTTTACATCTTTATGTCCTCATTCTGATTTGGGTTTCAGCAATTTTAAATTCTCTGGCTCCAAGTCAGCACTTCTATCAGAACCAGTGTGGCTCCAGACTGTTCTACCCCCATTAAATCCAGGAAATAAAACAAAGGCTGTCTTGTTCCCAGTTTGATAGCCTGTGAGTTTAAAGAACGGGGGCTTCAAATCTTTTCACAATTTTGTTTTGGCACCAGAACGTCTGTGTTTAATTCTGAGTCTCCCGGCCAGACTTGGGAAGCCGAAGTGATAATATCAACATGAGGGGAGATGGAGAGCACAATGAACTAGTGAGGATAATCACCCTTTTTTTCTCCAGGGAGGGAGGCAGAGGGGGAAGGCTACACACACAATCTGTACATATATGTATGTATATGTACACACATAGATTAATATATATAGATATAGATAGTTTGTGTAGTTTTAAAAATGTATATTTGTGTGCGTGTCTATGAGTGTGTGTGTGTGTGTATGTTTTAAAAGAAACTTGGTGAGAGATGAGGAAGGGAAGTCACAGAAATCCTACCCTGACCTAGGACAAAATAAAATGTCTGATATCAAGGCCTATTTCCAACAGCACTCATTATAAAAGACACCCAATTAAGCAGACAGTTTATATAGAGACATTTGTTTCTCTCATCTCTGAAGTACAATTGCCCCTGACCGTGTACTCTAAGATAGGATGTGCGGGGGGAGGTTCTATTCAGTCTGACACAAGACTAAAACAGCTACAATCCCAATTGGATAATGAAACCTCTCTGTAGAGTAGCACAGGTTTTGTTTTTATTTATTTATTTTAATGTAGGACATATGAGTGGTACTGCATCGTGCCTCTGGTCTGGCCTGGCACTTGACAGATGCTGGTGGAGAATGGTTTTCATTTATCATCAAGTTGTATGCTATAAAAGTAATGGGTGTTATCTTGCTCTACTCCCCATTAGAAAGTCTATGCTTTAGAGGCAACAAACTATTCCCAATCCAATAAACCCCCCCACTTTCCCATTTCTGCACTTTTGCTTATGCCATTCCCCACACCTTACCATTCCTATCACAAAATCCTCCCATCTCTGTCCATTCACATCCTATCTATTCTTCAAAGCCAAGATAAAAATGGCACCTCTACCATGAAATCTTCCCTGATCCGGCCTAGCTATATATCACCTCTCACTTCTCTGAACTTCCACAGTACATTGTACTTCCTTCATGTACTTCTCACTTTTTTATTGTCTTATTTTAATCGGTGCAGTTTCTCTTTGAAACTGTAAACTCTAAGAAGGTAAGACTTTGTCTTAACAATTTTTCAAAAAATTTCCACAGAGCTAATCACAATGCCTTGTACATAGTACATAGAAGGTATATGCAAATGTCTTTATTTGCAAAATGTGTGTGTATACATATATCCATATATACATAAATTGCTTAATAAATATTTAATGAATGAACAGATGCATACCAGAACTTATATTTCAAAATGAACGTGAAAACTCAAATACTTAACCATTTGAGTAGTTGTGAGAGCTATGATTTTAATTATGTCAGTATTCCTACCTACAATGAAGATGGAAACTCATTGACACCTGCCTATCCTATATGATTCTTGCCTATGCCCTCCCATAAATGCTCCATCCAATCTACTGGGGGCCTTCCTCTATTTCTCTTGACATATCAAAGATATCCACCACAGGAAGGAGGGAGGGGAGTTTGCATTCTAGTGGAGGGTGGGGAGGCATCACAACCTAAATATGTAAGTAATTACAAAATATATGCAAAGTAAATACAAAATAATTTCCAAAGTGGAGGGAAGGTGCACCAAAAACTAGAAGAGGGGTTCAGTGAAGAATTTGTATAGGAAATAGTAGTTGAGCTGAGCTTTAAAGAAAGATATTTGACGTAAAGAGAATGTGTCTTTCAGGCATAGGAGACAGTTTATGTAGAGGAAAATAGAGTCTGAGGAATCAACAAGCTTGGCTGGAGTGTTGAATGTGTGAAGAAGAATAGTGTGCACTAAGCCTGGAAAGCTAGGTTGGTACCAGGTTGAGAATGGCTCTAAATGTGAGTGAGTAGAGTTAGTATCTTACTCTAAAGGCAAGAGGGGCCTACTTGAGCTTCATGGGTGCAGGAGTAATGTGGCCAAATTTATGCTTTAGGGATATCACTTTGGCAGCTGTGTAGAGAGGATGGGTGGGAATGGGGAGAGAATGAAAACATGGAGGCCAATGAAGAAGCTATTGAAATAGCCAAGGTGAGAGGTCCTGAGGGCCTGAAAAAGGGCTATGGTTATGTGAGGGGAGAGGAAAGGATCAGTACAAGGTCTTCTCATGGAGGAAAGATACTTAAGACTTGGCAACTGATTGGATATGGAAGGAAGAGAGATGGAAAAGTCAAGATGACTACAATATTATGACCATGGGTGATTGGAAAAATGATGGTACCCTCAATAGCAACAAAAAAGTTAAGAAGAGGGAAGGGTTTGAGAGGATTTTTTTATGTCCATAAGTCCATCAGTTATCCAACAGTTACCCATGGAACAAAAACAAATGAATATTGTCTTTCAAAGTACTGGCATACTGCACCTAATACTGCTAATTGATTTTGCAAAAAAACCATAATACTGGATGAAACAACATCACAGGCACCTTTAGTTCCACAGGAACGGTGCCATAAACGCTACAAATAGGCAGTCAGATGACCAACATTTCAATGAGTTTTGATGACAATGAGGTGTCAGATGCAGAATTCTGACTGGAGCCTAGACTTTTTGACACTGTCTAGCATTCTTTCCACTATGCTATGAATTACATAAAAATCCCAGTCAATGCTTTATGAAGAAAGTTGAACAGAAATAGTCTCTTTTGATGGTCATTTAAAGAATATTAATCATTGTAAATTATGTTGACATCCCTGTGAAATGTTCTATGTAATGCCTTTAGAACCTCATTTTCATTTAACATTAATTAAAGCCCGCTTACCGTAAAGTATTAATGAAATCAATCCCCATGGGGAAACGCTGGCTGACAGACTTCAGCCTTCAGCAAGTTATAAAACCCTCAGCAAAATATGGTCTGTAATGGAATTTTAATTATGGCAATGTAATCAGCTCGGCTACATTGAAGAGAGGGCACCAAGCAGCAAGATACTGTAATAGATAATTTCAGTAATGAAATTTATGGGCTCCATTATGATATCTCCAGCCACCTAGTAGGATTAAAGGTATTTAGCAAGCTTTTCTAATCACATTGGCTTCTTAGCTCACTCAATCTTTCTTATTTAGAAACGATATTTGATTATGATATAAAGACTAGGCTGGACATTTTGGTAATTGGTGATTCGGTTGCCTTTGGCTGTAGCAAAGATGGTACAGATGCCGTGGCGATACCTCTGACACAGCTTCCCTGAGCCAAAGGAACTTCATTAGGACTGATTTTCATCCATCTGTCTCAGATCTGTCCAAGATTCCCATCTCTTCTTTGGTTGTGTCTTCTGCCCCCGTACTCTCCCTAACCTCTGGCAGGTTTATGGAGCAAATGTTTTGTTTGGTTTCCAGTCTGTATTTTAGGGACCTGAGTCATTCGTACATCTTAAAAGCTTTTTTGTTGTATCCTAGATTTATTTCACATCATAACACATTTAAATATTAGTTTAGATCTTTTGACTGATAGAGGGGACAGCCCAAGTTCCATCTGCCTCTCAGTCCTTTGCTCAGTTCTGGCTAAAACATTGATACACTCTGCCTGTGTGACACTCACTACCTCTATGATGGAGCACATTACTTCACCTTTGCTTCCTCATCTGTAAAAAACAAAAAAAGAAAACAAAAAAAACAAAAAAAAACAGTTAAACTAGATGATTTCAGAGGGCCCTTCCAGCTTTATGATCCTTGGAGTTAATTTTGGATAAATCCAATCTTGAAAATGGATTTTTGGAGTTGGCGTTCACAACTGTAGAGCACTACATATATTATCAGATATTTTTGGTGTTTTGATCAGTTTTACTTATTTTTTCCTCTTCTTCCTCTTTTTTTATTTCCTCATTAAAAACAAAATCTCTGTTATATGGAATGCTCTCCGGGAGTGCAGGAGGGGATGGATATGGGGGAAATTTAGGTGCTCTAAAAACAAAAAGATAGAACAGCTAGGTAGTGCAGTGAAGGGCCTGGGGTCAGGAAGACTAATCTTCCCAAGTTCAAATCAAAGTTAGATACTTTCTACCTGGGCAAGTCACCTAGCCCTGTTTGTCTCACTTTCCTCATCTATAAAATGAGCTGGAGAAGGAAATGGCAAACCACTCCAGCATCTTTGCCAAGAAAACCCCAAATGGGGTCACAAAGAATCAGACACAACTGAAAACGACGGAGCAACAAGAAAAAAATAAATCAATAAAAGTTTATTTTAAAAATGAACATAATGAAGAAAGAAAAAAGGGTGTGTGTAACTATCTCCAAATGAACATTTGGGGAGGGGAGGAACATCCCCATATCTCCCTCATTCATCAGCCCTCATACTGTGTCCCCTTCCTCAGCGCCCCCACCACCACCCCCCCCAGTCAAAGTTTCCTGAAAGAGCCCCAGGGTGATTGTTTAGGTTCACTCTGCCTGGGGATATTTACCTTCTGTTCATCCTCCCGGACAGGCAGCCTATTACTTCTATGTATACTGACTATAAGGAGGTGGGAGTCAGGGGTTGGAGGGGGAGATGGAGAAGAGCTTTAATGAAGTTTTATTCATAACATACTCTGATAATCAAAAAAATACCTCTTCAATTTTTGAAACATCGGGGAAATCAGGATCACTTACAGCAGTACCTCTGCTCTGTATATGGCCCTTCATATGATTTCATACTGTATGCCCACTTTCTTAATTTTCATCTCTGGCCTATCAGAGCATCTGGTGGGGGGTGGGGTGGGACAGGAGGTATACATTTATTCATTATTATACATTATTATTTGTGGTCCCAGCCACTCCTATGACTTCAATGCCCAAGTCTATAGATCCTTTCTCCCTCCATGACTCCAGCATCATATTTCCATTTCTTTGTTGGATACATTTCCTCAAACTCATGTTTAAAACTGAACAGATTTCCCCAAAAAAAACTAACTCCTCTATTTCTGTTGATGACACAATCATCCTCTCAATCAGCCAGGCTCGTAACCTTAAAGACACCCTTCACTCTTCCCTTTAGCTCCCCCATATTCAAGCAGTTACTAAATCCACTTATCTCTAACTCTATAATATTTCATCCATCCATTCAGCCCTCCCATTGCAACCACTCGAGGAGACCCTAAGTTCTTCTCACTGAGGAGACAATAGTCTCCTTGATGGCATCTGCTATCCAATCTAGCCTCCACACTATTCTCTCAATATTTTGAAGGCATTGCTCTGATGCATAGGATCATAGGACTTAGGGCTAGAAGGAACCTTAAAAATTAATTCAATACCTTCATTTAAGTAGATAAGGAAACTGAGGTCAAAGAATTGAAATGAATTACCAAAGATCACAGAGGTGGAAAGAAGCAGATTCAAACCCAGGTCTTCTTTCTCCAATGATCTTCCCATTACATCATATTGCTTCTACTTAAAAATCTTCAATGGTTTCCTATTGCCTCCTCTGCTCCATATACATACAAATGAACACGTGTGTATATATACATATATGTATAACATATATGTATATATACATATATGTGTGTGTGTGTGTGTGTGTATTCTGATCCTCCTATTCAAGATCTACCATAATCTGGCTCTAGCCTACCCTTCCAGATTTATTCATTAATTCTGGTGGCACAGTGGATAAAGTGACTGGCCTAGAATCAGGAAGATTCCTCTTCCTGAGTTCAAATCTGGCCTCAGACATTTACTAGCTGTATGACCCTGTTTACCTCAGTTTCCTTATCGATAGAATGAGCTAGAAAAGGAAATGGCAAACCACTCCAGTATCTTTGCCAAGAAAACCCCAAATGGGGTCATGAAGAGTTGGACACAACTGAACAACAACAACCAATAAACATTAACTCTAGGTTCTGATCAAATTGCATTCTTCCTCTTATTTCTCACTCTTATTCAGCTCTCACCTACCATTGTACCTTTGCCCCAACTGTCCCACATGGCTGAGAATGTGCTCCCTCTATTGCTATTTGTTAAAGACCTTCCCTTTGAGTCTCAATTCAAATACTACCTCATCCCTGAAGCCTTCTCTACCTATACCCTCTCCCTTATCTGATCCCCAGATAAAAGTGATATTTTCTCTTTTGGTTTGTTATAGTACTTTACCTGGGACCTCTACAACAACAAAAACAACAAAGAATGGTCATATTAATAGTCAACAGAGAACATTTTAAAGTTTGCAAAGCATTTTAATATAATGCATATAATAATCTAGCATCTCACTTCCTCTTGTCCATACAACCTTCTAGTGCTCCCCACACCATGCTGCCTGCATTCTAGTCATCATCTTCACCTCTGTCTGTATGTCCCTCCCTCCCCCTTTTCAGCTCCCCTCTATGTGTTGCTTTCATCCCCTGAAATATAAGCTCATTGAGAGAAGGGGCTGTCATGATTGCTTGTATTAGTATCTTCATGTTTAGCAAAGAGTCTGGTTCATAATAACTATGCAATAAATGCTTTAATATATTGATCTATTTCATTTGAGCTTTATTACAACCCTATAAGGAAGGTACTAGAGGAAGATCACCACTACCCCAATTTACAGAAGAGGAAATCAAGTTTGAGAGGTCAAGAGACTTGCCCATTGTCACATAGCCACCAATGGAAGCCGGGCTTTCCTGACCCCAGGTCCATTACTCTTCACATTTATCATGTTCTCCTTTGTATCCAACTGCATTTATTGTGTGCATGTAGATGCACAACTCGGGACTTATCTATCTTTGTATCTACAAGTTCTATCAGGGTGTTTTGTTTAATAAATGATTAATGCCATGCAATGCAGATATCACTTAGAATGTTTTAGGAATTTCCCTCTGGGAATTATTTTCAACATTAGTTATGCAGCAAATGAGACTCATTCCTTTACCCCAAAACATGTATTTTAATGGAAAATATGTACCTATACAACATTCCTCAGCTTGCCACCTTAGTCACCAGATTCCAAATAGCTACTCGCCTGTTTCCAAAAATAATATCCAGTCTTAGAGGAAGGAGAATCATTGCCTCTAGGATATTCAAAAGAATGTTCTGGGGGTCAGAAGGCATTGTGGGGATTGCCCAGGAGATATCTCAATAATGTTAAGAACAACAGAATCACCATTGGAATAAATCTAAAGCCTACAGCCACATAATCACAGCTTCTGAGTCAGAAGAGAGCTCAAAGGTCAGCTATTAAGCACATACCTGAATAACAATACCCTAAACAACATGCAAAGCACATGACTTCCAACCTACAGGCATGTTGGAGAGTGGGAGGGAGAACCCAACTCACTCCAACTTGGGTTAACTTCAAGTTTTTCAACAAACTGAAATCTTCTCTTCAGCTCTTAACTTTTGTCCCTGGGCTCTGCCTTCTACAGCCAAGCCAAAGAGGCATAATTCATTTTCCATGTGAAAGCCCTTTGAGGACTTAAAAGTCTCTTAACCCTTGTTTGGGTCATGGACCCAAACATAGGCTGGTGAAGCCTATGTACCCCTTCTCAGAATAACGTTTTTTAAATGAACAAATAAAATACATAGGATTACAGAGAAAATCAAATATATTAAAATGAAATTATAAGAAAAAACAAGTACACGGACCTTGAGTTAAGAATCCTTACCCTGTCTTCTTCTCCAGACTAAACTTTTTAGTCCCAAGGAAACTTCATTTTCTTAATACTTAATATTTCTTAATTCTGAAATATTTTAAAACACAAAATTCTGGATGAGTGAATTTTGTTTTTAGCATTTATACTTCATACAATAAATTCTCAAATTCTTCCTATGTACTGTTATAATACCCAGATAAAGGGCAGCTAAGGTTGGTAGCTGTCTTGATCACCAACCTCTGGTAACAAAAGTATTTCAACTGGTTTATTCCCTATATGCAAAGTTGCTCGTATTTGGTTTGCAGACTTCCCAATTCCTGCATATTTGCTCATGGGTATGACTGGACAGAGGGGCCAGCTGTCTCCTAATCTGATGAGGTATCCAAAGTTATCCAGAAGTACAGATAGCTCTCAAGCATGCTCCATACAAACAGGAAGGAGCCTTTCAGCTTCCTCCACTAAATTTGCCAGTGACCTTGTCTTTCAGCCAAGCTATTTCAGTATGGTCTCTGACCTTCCTTTCCTACTCCTCTCCACGTTTGATTTCATTGGAAGTACCAGATGAGAAAACTCCCTCTACCAATGCAGGGTAGCACCTACCTTGCAACTTAGAGTCCTAAAGAGTCACCTAGAACATGAAGAGGTTAAGTGATTGGTCACAGAGCCAGGGTGTGTTAGAAGTAGACCTTGAATCAGGCCTCCCAGACTGTTTAATGTAAGTTCTCCATTCACTGCATCAAGAGGAAACATGGCACAACAGAACATCCAAATGGGTTCAAACCCCACTTCAGACAAGATGAGTCATGTAGGCTCTGTAAGCCACAGTCATCTCATATCTCAAATGGAAATAATAAGAGGATCTGCCTCACAAGGTTGTGTTGAGGAGCAAAGATGATGTAAGTACCTTTAAAGCACCTACACTAAGGCACTTAAAGCAAGGGGATCCTTCTCTGGCCCGCCTCACTTGATGTGCAGTTCCAGCTATCATCTCTGAATGCGTTGTCCTCATTCAGTGCAGAGAGCACTATTGTATTAGCCTTTCTAGGTCTCCAGTCAGGGCATGTTCCTCTCCTCTTGAGCTCGACTCATCATCCTGAGCCATGGGAATATTTTAATCACTAGCTCCGTATTCAGTTTCCATGAACTGTGCCTCATCCAAGTCCTGCTCTCCTCCTATCAACCATACCTTTGGCTGGGTTATTTTTCTCCCCGAGGGACCAACACACTGTACCTGTCAATTCAAGAGTTGACAGATCATCCCAATTGTCCCTCAGTTAATTCTCTTGGGCACTGGGAACACATTATTCAGGGTTCAGGCTTATAGATTTAGACCTTAGAGTTTGTTCAGTCCAAATGCCTACTTTTTGCAGATGAGAAACCAGGCCCCAAAGAAGTTCAATGATTTCCCCAAGATCTCACGGTTAGTAAATAGAAGGGCTGGGATTTGAACACAGGTCCCCCAACTGCAAATCCAGCACCAATTCTTTCTATTCAAGATTCTTTGGATTAGTGAAATGTATTACATGAACTTAAACTGCTGAAGGATCTGGAGGAAAGTGTAGTCTAATTTCATTGGAATAATGAAAGTGATTGATACCATGTTTGCTTCTGAATTCTATTAGTCTACACTAGTTGGGCTGGGTAAAGAACACTTTTATATCATCTTTACTATGGCCTCTGCATTTGTGTAGGAGAATATTTCCTTAAACAATTTAGCCATTGAACACTTTGGGGTTTGAAGCCTATAGTTGGAACCCCAAAAACCTGAGGGCATAGGAGCAAGAGTCTGTAGTAAAGAATATGATACTAACTAGCTATATGATTTTAGCTATTTCACCTCAGTTTCCTCATTTGTAAAATGAGAGGATTAAATTCATTGATCTCTTTCATCCCTTTTCATCTCTAAAATCCAAATGATTAGTAGAGTGTTGATATTTGGGAGCAAAAGAGAGGAAATTTAGGTTGTTTTCTTTTTTGAAAATTTGCATTGATAGCTCTTGTTTTCATATCATCTTCATTTCCCAACATAATCCTGCAAACTCCCCTACCCAGAGAGCCATACTTTATATTATAGGAAAGAAAGAAAGAAAGGAAAGAAGGAAGGAAGAAATGGAGGGAAGGAAGGAAGAAAGAAAGAGAGAAAGAAAGAAAGAAAGGGAGGAAAGGAGGAAGAGAGAAAGAAAGAAAGAAAGAAAGAAAGAAAGAAAGAAAGAAAGAGAAAGGGAGGAAGGGAGGAAAGGAGGAAGAGAGGAAGAGAGAAAGAAGGAAGGAAGGAAAGAAGGAAGGAAGGAGGGAAGGAAGGAAGGAGGGAAGGAAGGAAGGAGGAAGGAAGGAAGGAGGGAAGGAAGGAAGGAAGGAAGGAAGGAAGGAAGAAGGGAAAGAAGGAAGGCCGGAAGGAGGGAAAGAAGGAAGGAGGGAGGGAGGGGGAAAAAGACAGAAAGCCCAGAAAAAGCTAATCAATCAAATCCAACAGGATATGTAGCATTCTAATTCCATAGTTTCCCTTTTTCCCCTCTGACCCACTCTCCCCCTCTTCCTCTAAACAGGAGGCAAATGCACCTTCATATCTCTTCTTCACAGTCAAGCATTCTGATGCAATTTGTTGTTGCTGGTTTTTTTCGTTGACATTGTTGTAGTCATTATGTTGGCATGGTTTTCCTATTCTTCCTTACCTCTTCATTCTTCATCATCACGTAAATCTTCATGTTACCTTCCCGTGTTCTTAGTTCTATTTCCTATAATACCACAGTACTCCATCACATGCTTATACCACAATTTGTTTAGCTACTCCCCAATCAATGGGAATTTACTTTGTTTCCAATTCTTCACTATTATGAAAAGTGCTAAACTAAGTTTCTTTTCAAATATTCTTACACCTTTACTTTTTGGTCATACATGTAATTTGATACTGAAGAGGAAATATCACTAGCATCAAATTTTCTTACTGACTCCCCTCACCCACATTACTGTCCCTAAGGGTCTGTACTACAAAGTTTGGGAAATGTTGACATGGGGGAAAAACACATTTACCTTTCCCACTAAGGTTCTAGACAACTTTTCATTTGAGATATCTACTCAAAGAGGTGATAATCTCAAAATGGATTTAGAGATTAGGCAAGATGTCTAAAGATTTTTCCCTAGTGGGATCAACTTGGAGCAAGTTCTTGGCATAAGTGGAAAAAAACATTGCTGAAATCTTCTAAGAAAAGCTCTGTTCCTTGTCTGCCAGGAAGGGCTGTGTACAGAGAGAATGACTTGTGTCCCTGGACTGCCTTCTAACTTATTTCTGAGATTAAGCTACAGGTTTGGATCATAGGATTATAGGAGTGAGAATAAAAAAGGGATCTTAGAGAGCATCTCATCTAGTCCCTTCACTTTACAGATAATGAAACTGAGGCCAAGAAAGAAGAGTGACTGAGTCAAGGTCACAAGGCGAATCAGGGGCACAGCCTGGACTAGAATGTAAATGTCTTGACTTCTAGGCCAGTGTTCTTCATGCCACAACATGCAAGTGTCTAAGATCCAGAGAGAATTGCCTTTTACCTGAACCTTCGAAGCCTTCAAAGGTCATTCCATTGCAACGGGGAGTAGGAATAAATCAAACTGGAATCAAAAACATGAAGGAAAGTGACTGGGGATCAAATTCAAATGAGTGGCATGATCTCGATGCCTTCCAAGGGAAAGTTGCCCTCTCTACATCTGGGATACACTTAAGCTCGTGATAGAAAGTAACACAAATGGAAGAATGAATATTAAATTCAAAGGGCTCAGGGGTCCTTATTTGCCACAGGAAAAATTAGAAACATTTTCTAAAAATGGAAGGGTATTCCCCTTTCATCACAGCACATGCCAGTTCAAATCCTGGCATGAGTAAAAAGGCATTTTCCTATTCCCATCCTCATAAAACTCTCATGTAACAAATAACGTTCGAGATTTGGCTCTGTCTCTTCTATTCTCAATTAAAACCAAACCCAGACCAGGGCCAGAGGAAAGTTTGGTGTGGCTTTGAACTCTCATTCCCCCTTGACCAAGACATTACTGTCAGAGGCATCTAGGTCTGCTAATGCTAGTTCGTTTCCTTTCCCCCCAAGAGCATGGATGGGCTCAAATATTTTTATGTCCTGGATGGCAGTCTGATAGTGCCTGTGGACTCCCTCTCAAAATAATGTTTGTAAGAGTATAAAATAAAATGCACAGGATTACAAAAGAAGCCAATTATATTTAAATACAGTTATCAAAATAATTTTATAAACCAGGTTCATGGATCCCAGTTTAAGGATCTTTATTGCAAATCCCTTGTTCTTACAAGATAAAAATCACATTAATGAATATTTCATAACTGCATACTAATACTAACGTTATACAGTACTTGAAGGTTTGTAAAACACGTTACAAACTTTATCTCATTTGAGTCTTTCTCAGCCATGTGAGGAAGCTACCGCAGGCATTATAATATCCGCTATCCACACAAAGACACAGGGACTCAGAGAGATTTATTGGTTTACTCATAGTCACAGAGATAATGTGTTCTTTCTGACTTCAGGTCTAATGTTATAATCAGTACAAAATATGGCTTCTCCATAAGGCATCATGTATGCAAGTCACTAAAAGGCTCAGACACGTGGTACCCATTACCAGGTTCTGGACAGGG
Organism: Trichosurus vulpecula; assembly: GCF_011100635.1. Classification (NCBI taxonomy): domain Eukaryota; kingdom Metazoa; phylum Chordata; class Mammalia; order Diprotodontia; family Phalangeridae; genus Trichosurus; species Trichosurus vulpecula. The sequence continues at coordinate 90,849,038 of NC_050580.1, read as the reverse complement.
AATTATAAAGGGGGTTCCAAGCTGGTTGTCTCCCTTCACTTATTATACTGGCAGAGAACAAAACAGCTGGGGAATGAGAAACCAAGGAAGTCATAGAATCATAGAAGTAAGGGACCTCAGAACCCCTGCTATTGGGTAGGTTGAGGGTGGCATATAGTTTGAATTCAGAGCTAATTAGGAATCCACACTAAGTTGACAGCAATTTAGTGAGCCCCCAGAAACAGGGCCACCAGGCTAAGTGGGTAGGTGGGGTAAAATGGCCCAGATTGGAAAAACGGAACATGTTAAAGCTTCTATACCAATCAGTGGTGGGTTCAGGTCCATGGGTGGCCACTGGGTGACATAGGGATACCCAGGGACAAAGAAAGGAAGGAGAAGGAGAATGGGAAAGGAAGGGGAAGGCAAGGAAAAGAGGGGAGAGGGGAGGGGAAGGGGAAGGGAAGAGGAAGGAGAAAAAGAAGGGGAAAGGGAAAGGAAGACAAGGAAAAGAGGGAGGAGGGAAGAGGAAGGAGAAAAAGAAGGGCAAAGGGAAGGGGAAAGGAAAGATGAGGGGAGAAGGGGAAGGCAAGAAGGAGAATGGGAAAGGGGAAGGGGAAGGTAAGGAGGAGAAGGGGAAGGGGAAGAGGAATGGGAAGGAAAGGGTGAAGAGGAAGTGGAAGTAGAAGGGGAAGGAGAAATCAAGGAGAAGAGGATAGCCAAGAGGAAGGGGAAGAAGAGAGAGAAGGGAGAAGGAGAAGGGGAAGGAGAGGGAAAGGAAGAAGGAGGAGCTCAATCCTCTATTTAAGTGAGGGAACTAAGGTTCAGATAAGTAAAGTGAATTTTACACAGGGTCATACAATTATTGGAAAGGCCAAGATGAGCCCATGTATCCTAATTCCCAATGTAATTCTCTTTACACTAGCAACTCCTAGCTGTTTTTGGAAGGCTCCAATAGAGTCAAGTCAAACCAGAGAACCACAAATTCTGTAAATCAGAATTGGGCCAGAGTCAAACTCCTACAATTGATTCTCTGACTTTTTGGTCATCTTCATAGCTGTCCTTGCCTGCTATAGTACCCTAAGATATCCCCAAGGGCCTACACCTGGAATGAACATGGGTTTCACCAGCCTGACTCTGTTACTAGATAGATATCAGAGTTAGAACTATGGTGGGGTGATCAGGATTTTGTCTTAAGAGTGCCCTTAAATTTAGAGGGCATTTATAGTCTTTCAGGAGCTCAGAAACAACTGAGGTTAGCAAGGATAATTAGTTTAAAAAAAAGCTGCTAGATGGCACTTCCCCCCTGCTCCAGGTGAGTTCTTCCCTGGCCTCATCTTATACTACTTTCCATCCCAAGGCTGAGCAATAAGTCTTGAGCTCTTCACCTTCCCACCCACACATATATGAAATTAATTGAGGGTGGCTTTTGTGCCCTTTGTCCTAGACACAAACTTTTCTGGTTATTACTCAGCTGGACATGTGACAGTCACTCCTACTATGTGTCTCTCCAATTTTATCTGAGCTTGTGTAGGAGAGGCAGAAAGAGGGAGAGAAGAGGAGGAGTTTCTCAAGAGCTAGGGCAAGGTTCTGATCTTCAGAAAATTCTCTCCTCACCATCAGGTTACAGAAACCTCAGGCATCAACAGCAGAAATGACTGGATGCCCTGCCATCAGCCTCACATCTAAATCATACTGAGGTAGGGAAGTGAACAAAAAATCTTCAACAGAATATGGTTTCCAGTTGGTTTTCCTCAGAATAAAAAATGAAAAGTAATCTATAAAATGCTGAATAAAATGCATTTGGAGAATTACAGCTAAGTATAGAGGATCAGATGTTGCAATCAAAGCAAATGAATCATAGGATCATAGATTTCTAGTGAGAAGAGAGCTAGGAGGGTAACAAGTCTAAAACCCTTGTTTGGCCTGGAGAGGGTGGCACAATTAGTAAGTATCTGAGGTGAGATTTGAACCAAGGGCTTCCTAACTACAAGATCCCTGCTGTAGCCACAGCACAATGCTGCCACCAAAATGTTTACTCTAACAGAAAAAGTATGCTACATGCTCCACAACCTTCAGAATTCACAGAGTAGATTCTTTTGCTGACAGGAAGCTGAGTTTAACCACTAAGTTTACATGTTCAACATGCAAATCCACATCCTTGGTTTTATATGACAGGGAGTAGAATGAGGGTGGGCAGAGTTGAGAGAATGGGGACAAAGAGGGATTGGTGGAGGCATAGGAACATAATCTTCAGTATCCCATGGTTCTAACTGGGGAGGAGCCAGAAAGGGAGGGAAGGATCAGAGACCCCCAAAGATATCATTCAACTGTCATCCAGCTTTTGCCTTCTACCATTTCTGGGAAGGGGCCACCCTCTCTGGAAATGTTTATACCACAGACTGCCTCCATCCTTTGCTGCTCTCCAAGGACGATTGAATCTATTTTGCTCGGCACAGCATTTTTTAGGCAGTGAGGGTTTTATGGTTTTGTGAAACAGAGGGAGGGCTGGATTGCAAAACCAAATATAACTGGAAATGTATCCATAATTTCAAAATAAAATAAATGAAAACGGTTAGTTCAGACCAAGCGTTGCCCTACAGGAGTGGAAACCCAAACATAATTGTGTTCGGCTTGAGTGGTGGGGAAGGGGGAAAAGTCATTCCAAATGGACTGAGATCCAAAAGTTAAATTCAATAAACTGAAAAGGAGAAACCAACCAAGATCTTTAAAAAGAAAATCCCACTAACCTTAAGTGTTGAGAACAACAAAAATAAAAATTTATATTGTCATTTTAAACTTTCGCATGCAGGAATTAAACTAAGGATTCAGTGTCGTCTTTTGGTTTGAGATGGCAAATATTCCTAAAAACTCTCTGTGGCTGTAATTTGGCATATACTCATGTGGTAGCAAAAGACTAAGATGAAGTGTTGATACTTGGTAACCTAACCACCAAATCAAGTTCCAGGGCAGTTTGAATTCCATTATCCACAGCTGCAAATGATTCTCCTTCATCTAGGGAAGGCAGGAATTTACAAACTAGATAGACAGAAGAATTCTGGACAGACAGGAAGGTGCTGACTCTAAACCCTTCTGTCACATGGCACAGTCTGAGTCAAGGTGTTCTGTCAGAAGGGTAGTGGGAAAGAAGTGGACAGCTCTCATTTGGAGATCTTACTCTGCTTGATTTCAATAAAGTTATTTTGAAATATGTCTACTCTAACCACTAAACAAAAGGGATTCTGTACATAATCAGAAAAGATTGCTGTCAGGAAAGGGGGAGGTACAACAAGGGAAGATGAATAATTGGGGGAGTGATGGTTGTCATTTCACATGATAATTTTTTTTCTTTTAGATGACAGGTTACATACAAATCAAAAAGCAATGTGATCTCTGCTAAAGAACAAAATTTGTGCATATGACCTACTGACAGTAGGCCACAGAGATAGATAGGTGGATGGATAGGTAAAGATATATAGATATACAGAATATTTAATAATATCAGATTATAATAATATGTTATATACTAATATGTAATAAAATAATAAAATATAATTTTATTTCTATATGATTATGTAAAATATAAAATAATAAATAAAATATGCAATATATCATAATAATATAATTATAATAATTTTATTATAATAATAGATTAAGCTGCATTAAGACTTTCGGAATGATAGATACATACTTACATATTTGGAGAGAGAGAGAGAGAGAGAGAGAGACAGAGAGAGAGAGAGAGAGAGAGAGAGAGAGAGATGACTGAACCTATGATTTTCTTGGTAAAGGAAACTCCTTTTTATGCAGATTTTTCTGCAGTTTATAGTCTTAAAGAGTTACCTAGAATGATGAATAACTTATCCAGGGCCATGCAGAAATGTGTGTCAGGAACAAGGTTTAAACCCAGTTCTTGCTAGCTTCAAGGTTCGCCTCTAATCTACTATACCACAGTCCTCATATTCTATATGCGTGAATACATATAAATGCATACACATATATAGACTTAGAAGTCACCAAGTTCTAGATCATTTTACAGATGAGGAAACAGACTCAGAGAGGTTTAGTGACTTACCTAGTGTCACACAACTACAGTAATCCTTTCCACGTAATGACTTTCCCCATCATGGTTTCGATATGTCTCAGGTTAGCATAAGCAATTAAATGGGAATTTGGGGGGAGTTTTAAGGAAGCTGCAGACAACACACAAAGGCCAGCAGATGCCACAAAATGTGTTTTTACTTAACATTGACCTACATCTAGCCTATGACCAAATACTTAACCCAAATTTTACAATAAGGTACTGTAAACACCCCACAAAAGAAGAAAAAAAAATACACTTCTTCTCCAGTACAAAGGGAGGGCCAAAAAAATTTTATGAGGATTTTGCAGATTGAAGGGGTGCCACACCCCTAACCCCTGCAATGTGGAAGACAAAACTGTAGTTTCTAAAGTGGGATTCAAATTAGCATACTCTCCTGCATCATGGTCCCTCTTAGTACATTATAGACAGACAAGATGGATGGATGAGAGTCTTTTTGTAACAACCTGACACTGGCAGCAAGGACATGATTTTTGCACAGAGACAGTGCCTTGGATTTGTCATTAGTAGGTTTGCTTGGAGTTATTTTTTTCTTTAGTGGGCATGGGTTTGCACTAAACCATCCACACTTCCTAGCCCAATACTCTCCTCACCAAGACCACACAACTCTAAGACCCATAGCCAGTATTAAGGCACCATGGGATAAGGCAAATGTGGTGGGTTGTTATGGAGCTAGAATTCAGGACCCTGACTTCATCAGGACCATAATCTAACAGGCAGAGCTAATTAACTACTCACCGATCAGACGAAATGAACATCGACTTCTGTGGTTCAAAGAGATTCTTCATTTTTTTTTTCCCAAAGCCAACTTTTGCCTCTCTACATGTGTTCTACTCTATGAGGGTAGGGAGCAAGTCTGATCTAAGTTTTGTCCTTTCTTCATCACCTAGTACCTACTCTGCACAGAGTAGGGTTTAATAAATGACAGCTAAATGAAAAGCCTACTCAGTGGCATGGTGAATAGAATACCTGTTGTTGGCATGGAGTCAGGAAGACCTGAATTCAAATTTGGCCTCAGACACTTACTACTTCTGAGTCCCTAGGCAAGTCACTTAACCTCTGCTTGCCTCAGTTTCCTCATTTGTAAAATAGGAAGAATAATACTAGCATTTGCCTCCGAGAGTTGTTGTGAGAGTCAAGCGCTCAGCACAGCATCCGGCACATAGCAAACACCATGTAATTGTTAGTTATCATGGTGATTATTATTATTAGTCTAGAAAGTACCTCAGCATTCAACTGGGAAAAGGGGTAAGGACAGCATTGATGATTTCACTAGTATAGGCAACTCTCGGGTGAAGAAATTACAGACGTAGATTAGCACTTTATAGACAACTTAAACTCTGGGAGAGTTGCTTGAAGCACATAAGGGTGGCACAGCTAATGAACGGTAAAACCAGAGTTTGAACCCACGTTTTTGGACTCCAAGGTCTGTGTCCTCCCAGGTCAAACCTCAATTCTTCATTCTTATCTCTGTGATGTTGAGTAAGTCACTAAGCTGTCTGGACCTTGGTTTCCTTGTCTGTAAAATAATGGGGTCAGGCTAGATGGCCTCTGAAGTCCTTTCCAGCGCCTGGGCTGTGATTCTCTGATCCCGCGCCATAATGGAAACTTCCACACAACAACGATATCATGGAGCCTCTCAGTTCTAGGTGTATTTGATCCAGAAAATGCAAGGACAACCAAGAATTGGGACAGGTCTTTAGATTTTCACTGTAGCAAATGTAGAAGGAGGTGATAGATAGATAGATAGATAGATAGATAGATAGATAGATAGATACATATATAGATAGAGATATATACATGTGTATGTATGTATCACTGCATCTACATATGTATATATGTGCGTATGTGTGTGTATATGTACATGTGTGTGTATGTGTGTGTGTGTGTGTGTGTGTGTGTGTGTGTGTGTGAAGGGCTGGTAGGTGGCACAGTGGATAGAGCAGTGGGCCAGGAGTCAGGAATACTCATCTTCCCAAGTTCAAATCTGGCCCCAGGCACTTACTAGCTGTGTAACCCTGGGCAAGTCACTTCACCCTGTTTGTCTCAGTTTCCTCATCTGTAAAATGAGCTGGAGAAGGAAATGGCAAACCACTCTAGTGTCTTTGCCAAGAAAAACCCACATGGGGTCATGAAGAGCCAGACATGACTGAAAAACAGGTAAACAATAACGACAACAAATGTATGTATGTAGATAGATGTGTATGTATTAGGTTATGTGTGTGTATATATGTATATATGCATTTACGTATATGTATGTGTGTATATATGGGCATGCGAGTATATATGGGTATATGTATGTATATGTCTGTATGTACATGTGTGTATACGAATGTGTGGGTGTGTGTATAGCTATGCCGGCCTGAACAAACATGGATTTGCTATAGGAGCTGAACAAGCAAAGAGAAACTATTATAACACATAATGTGTTCAGCTGCTCTTTTCCTTTTGAGGTAATTGTTCCTGAAACTAATCCATTGACAAAGGCTATCATCTACCTGGAAACTTACAGATAACACTTATCTCTCAAGTAAAGAGAAGGACATGATTCTGGGTGCTAAAAAGAAAGAAAAGAAAGTTAATTTTTAAAACTGGAGACCAGCACTTTTTGAAAAGTTTATGAACAGAAAGTTAAAAAAAATTGCCTAATAAAAAGCCTTTTCAGTTAAGAAAGTTAAGCAAAGAAATCTCCAAAACTAAATTACAGGAATGCCATTTTATTAACTTTTTTTTTTCAGCTTGGAGCTTTTGAACTCAATGGAGGTGAAATTTTTTAAATTAACTTCATTTTTATTCATTTATTTATTTTTAAACACACATCTCTCTTCCAAAATTATATAGGTGCCTCCAAGGCAAAGCATAATAAAGTGAGATTAATTCAGATTCCATTCATTCAGAATTTCTGACAATTTAGCCTGGGCTCCCTGGAAGTTTGCCTTGGAATCCTAGAATAATGGTTTTGCTAAAGAAATCCACAGTGCAAACAAGATGGCTGGGAGCTAGGTTTAACCTAACTTAAAAGAACTCCTTCTGCTCATTGTTTTGCATGCAAATGCATGCTGCTAATTACAGAGGAGTCTTATCTTGTCATTAAAGCCGGCCTGCCCAGACCTGAGTTAGAGACTCAGTTGGCAATTAATTCAAAAAGTTACCTCCTTGAAAGTAAGAAAAGGCTATTTCTTTCCAATTATTCTGCCATGCTGGCCTTTTCCTGATTTAAACTAGCCTTCCCCTAAGGAAGCTGAACCAGCTAATGGACCTTGGGATGAACTGAGAACAGCCCAACTTCTGGGAATAGAAAAGTGATGGTCCCAATGCAGGGCAGAAGTTTGATAGCATGGATTGAAAGCTGCCCAGAGAATGGGAAAGGCTTGGATTCAAGATCACCTTCTAATACTGATTAACTGTGTAAAGCTGGACAAATCCCAATCTCTCAGGGCCCCAGACAACTAACTCTCTACTTGTACTGGCAGAAGGAATTTCCTCAAAGGAAGTTCCCCATACAGAAGAAATGACAGGTCTACTCCAAAAAAAAAGAAGAAAAGAAAAGAAAAAGCTCTCTGTACTATGCCCTGACCAAATTACATCTAGAATATTTTATTCAGTTCTAGTCACCACAGTTTAAGAAGGATAAGAAGAACATTGATAAGCTGGAGAATGTGTGGAGGTCAACTTGGATGGTGAAGGACCTTCTATCCATGTGAAATGGGGGTAGGTTGAAAGAACAGGGGGTGTTTAGCTCTAGAGAAGACAGGCTTGGGGCTGGGTGTGGGAGGGGATGGAAATAAGAGCTGTGTCCAAGTGTTTTAAGAATTATTATGTGGAAGAGGGACATCTCTTGTTCTACTTGGCTTCCCTCAGAGGACAGAATGAGGAACAAAGGGTTAACATTTCAAAGAGGCAAGTTTAGGTCAAATGTAAGGAAACTTCTGTCTACATCTAGAGAAAGAACTATGGAGTCAATGCAGATTGAGGCAAACTATTTGCTCTCTTTTGTTTTCCTTTTTCTCTTTTTTTTTTCTTTGGTTTTGTTTCTTCTTTCTCATAATTCATCCCATTGGTCATAATTCTTATTTACAACTTGACTACTCTGTAAATAAGTTTAATGGAAAGGTATATGTAGAACATATATCGAATTCCATGCTGTCTTGGGGGTGAGAGGAGAGGGGAGGGAGGGGAAGAAAATCTGGAACTCAAAAATATGCCGAATTGAATGTTGTAAACTTAAAATAAGAAATCTTAATTTAAAAAAAATTTAAAAATAAAAAAAATCTCTAATCACTGTTTAAAAAAATGTAAGGAAAAACTTGCTGAAATTTAGAGATGCCCCAATGGGAGATGGGTAGGAGGTAGCAGGCTTCCCCTCACCAAAGCTCACCAAGTAAAGTACAAAGAGCCTGCCCTTTCATCAGAGATGTTATGGCAGGGCTTCCTTCCTCATCTTGCTAGATGGTCACCAAAGTCCTTTCGCATTCTAAAATTCTCTGAGGCAAGGGGAAGTAGGAGTGGAAAGCAGCATGAGAATCAGTGATGTTGATAACTGGTTGCTGCTATATGTTTTGGGTTTGGGAGTTACATTTAAATATAAAGCAATCTTGTTGGAAAAAATATACAATGGGAAAGAAGTCCCCCACATATATACTCTATGGCTCAGTCCCCAACCTGGTTTTGTATGAACTGATACTGTCCAAGTTCTAGGAGTGGGGAGGTCATAACAGAATTGAGGCTATATCAGCTAAGCCAGCATTGATAGACAATTGCAGGCTGTGGAAATAAACAACTTATAACCCCCCAAAAAAATTCTCTGAGGCTTCCCAAACTATCTGATGGGGTGCTTGGGTGCCTGTGCTTGGACCCCAGCTCCAAAATCATCTCTCCCCCTAGCCTCAAAACTCTGTCCCTAACAATTTCTCTCTAGCAAGGCAGGACAGCATGCCCTAGCAAAACATTTATCACTCTTCCTGATACTGCAGCCAGCTGCACCTACAGAATTTATTAGTTTGACCAGTTGTGTATATGCTGAACTGGCCATGTACTGGGTCATAGAGATATTCACTACTCACTGGCCTAACATGTGCATGCTAGACCCACACATATATATACATATACATATACATATACATATATACATATATACATATATACATATATATATATATATATATATATATATATATATATATATATATATATATATATATATTCCCTTACATTCATCATGTCTAACAAGATATTGATGGAAGCAGCCTGGATATTTCTAGTTGGCCCTGACTGTTAAGTTGACTTAGTGACATTTCAGGCCTAAAAACACACCTCCATGTAACCACACCTTGGGCTATTTCCCAGTGAACTCTGGGTAAGATACCTGCGCAGTAGATACAAAAAGTGCATGCTCCCTTAAGAACTGACCACCCCTTAACCACTCCCTAATGCCACCCCAAAACAACTAATTAACATATTTGGCAGGCTTTACCATCATATATCCTATATAAACAATGACTGCACCCCTATAAGGTTGAATGTTCCCGAAGAACTCTTGCCCTCTGTAAAGTGTAACAAATCTTTGCCGCCTTGATTTAAAGAATGCTTGAGTCCACGAATTCATTCTAGACCTCAGGTCCTTGAGGGGTATTCCCCCTCACCTACCCTGCCTGGGAACTCTAGTCTTGGGGTTCCTGGACTTTGTGTCCCAACCTTCAACACACCCAGGACTCTCTTAGGCACCCAAATAAAGTGATTAAAAGACTTAGATAAGTCTTATGATTTCTTTAGTCTTACCTTATGCTTCTAACTCAGACTGAGGTTGGGAAATATGTATTGTATGTGCAAAGACTCCTTAACAGTTGGCATATATGTAGTAGGCATTCAAAATAAGCTTTGTTAGTGAACATGCAAATAAATGAACCAGCTGGTTTCCAACCATGACCAACAAAGTCAACTGGTTGTGAGAGAATTTATATTTCTGTTCTTAACATCATGGTTATCTGTTGTCTATGTCTATATCTATAACTAAGCCTGCACACATATCTTTGTTGGTGGTGGACATATATATCTATATCTACATATCAACAAACACATATATAGATGTGTATCATACACACACACAAACACACACACACACACACACATACACACACACACACCCAATGCATGTATATGCATAGACAGATTGATGGATAGACTTATAGATAGTTGCTGTTCCAAAATTCTTAGTGCAGTTTTAGGCAACTAAAACTTTAAATTATGCTACGACTTTTGGAACATTCTGTATGTATATACATGCATGCATACTTTAATGTGCTTTCTAGTCATTTGACATATATTCCTGCATGCATGTACATATAATTTAAACCAATCTTTGATATAACCAAAATATTTTAAAGATTCAATACTTTAACATTTACAAAATTGTTCATTTTACTATTGCATTTATAAGTTGACTTTAATATTTAATTCACATTTTGTTTCAAATATAAATTTAACTCCTTAATAAGTTTCTATCTATAAATTTATCCATCAATCTATCATCTATCTATGCATATATATGTACACATATTTACAGACGTATATGCACATCTCCATATATTTGCAATATGCATGCATGTGAGAGCATACCTCTGGCAGCGAATATGGTATCTTGAGTATCTAGATATGTGTGCATATACGTATGAATATATATGTATGTACATATGTTTATATACACATCCAACCCATGTTTGAAGACTTCCAAGGAGAGGGAACCCATCACCTCTCTAGGGAGCCCACTGTATCAATTTCAAATGGAAATAAACCATAAAAAATAAATTCCAGTCAAGCAAGTTGTTCTCCATGCCCCATCCTAATTTAGAGCCAACTCTGAGTTCTCCAAGACCAGTGCAGCAGAAGCCCTCCTGGTGGGCCCCAGCAAGCTGGGAAAGTGTTGGAGAAGAGCCTGATGACATGCTTTTTATCTGAGGACCAAGTTTCTGAGAAATATGGTTTTTTAACCGTAGCAGTTCTATCTACTTAGGAATAACAACAACATTATTTCTATGGCACTTTAAGATTTACAAAGCACTTTACAAATCTTATCTTATTTTATCCTCATAACACCCTGTGTCATAGAGGTTCTATTATCATGCCCCCTTGAGAGATAAGGAAACTGAGGCAGACAGAGTTTATGTCACTTACTGAGGGTCACACAACTAGTAAGTTTTTGAGGCAGGAAAGCTCACATATCCTGGATTCCAAATCCTGCTCTCTATCCACTGTGCCACCGACTTGCTAAAAAGGAATTGTGAACTGTGTCAAGGGAGGGAAGGAATTCTAAGTTCCCCAAAGTTTGGACTTTTTTTTTCTTTTAGAACCAGCCTATAGTTTCATGGGCATATGGAATTCCAGTGAGGAAATTTCTTTATTAATGCAGATGAGAGTTTTCTCTATAATTTTATTATAGTCCTAGAGACTTACTTCAGGGCACTGAAAAGTTAAGCTATTTGCATGGGGTTCCACCAGCAGTGTTAGAGGTAAGACTTTCTGACTTTAAGACTGAATAACAAATATAAAATCAAAGAAAATAACATGAGAAAAGTGAGAAAATGGAATAAAAATTCATAAACAGTTGAATCTTTAAATGTTATTGTAATTTGAATTTAAAATAAAGATATTTTAAGAGACAGCATCTCATTCACTTTGAGATCATCTTCCAGGGCTGTTGCAAGGACTTAGTTCAGCCCAGATCTCTATTCTGTTTGCACTATTTATGCACTAAGTCCATTCACACACTAAGTAAAATAAAATTTCCTGCTATGGTCTAATCCAACGGGCATTTATCAAACGCCTGTTTTTGCAAGGTCCTATGGTAGGTGCTTAGGATATAAAGATAAAACAGAAAAACAGTCCTTATTCTCAAGGAGTGGAAAGTCTACTGAAATCCATCTCCTCAAAAAAAGGTTCAAAAGTCAAGAATTCAAAAACTCAGGCTCCAACTGTCTCAACCTGTAACTCCCCAAACCAAAACAGGCATCAATATGGAAACTTTTCCAGAAGGTAAATTGAAATCCTCACACCTAAACAAAGATCTTTTAAGGAAACATGCATGTCTTCTGGCATACTGCTACAGTGACTTTCATTAATTCCAATCAGAACACAATATATAGCACCCTATGAAATAGACAAAACACCCAGACATCACTTGAAACTGGCACAGAGCTTTCTTCCATTTACTTAAAGACTCATGGTGAAGCAGTGGGCCACCCTAGTCCATGGTCATTGCTAATGCAGATGATTCTAGAAGATTAGAAACTTCTTTTAGAAAACCTAAGTGGCCACTGGTGACACTGTGAGCTGGTTCAACCTTCTGGAAAGCAATTTGAAACTTTATTAAGAAGTCACTAGTCCGGGGCAGCTAGGTGGCACAGTGAGTAGAGCACCAGCCCTGAAGTCAGGAGGACCTGAGTTCAAATCCAGCCTCAGACACTTGACACACTTGCTAGCTGTGTGACTTTGGAGGGTGCCTTCCACCTTCCAAAAAAAAAAGATTACCAAAAAAGATGTCACTAGACCATGCATATCCTCAGACCCTGTAATACCACTAGTAGGCCTGTACCTCTAAGAAATCAAAGAGGAAAATAACCCCTATGTAAGAAAATAATTATAGTGGCTCTTTTTGTGGCAGCCATGAACTGAAAACTTAAAAGGGCATTCATCAATTGGGGAATGTCTGAACAAATTATGATTTGTGAATGAATTATTGAATTGTAAAAAATGATGAAAAGGTTAGTTTCAGAGAAACCTGGGGAGACTTGTATGAACTGATGCGGAATGAAATGAACAGAATCAGGAGAGCAATGAAATAACCAGCCTCAACTGTGGAAGACTGATCATGGTGATTCCTGCTACCACACCTCCTGACATACAGGTGATGAACTCAGGTTGTATAATGAGACATATATTTTCAGACATGGTCTATGTATAACTTTGTTTTACTTAACCATGTTTATTCATTAGAAGAATTTTCTTTTTCTTTTAATTCAGAGGGGAAACATGTGAGGGGGGATATTATAGGCAACAACACACAAAAATAGTGGCTTATTAAAGCATTTAAAAGAAATTGCAAAGACAAAAGAGAACATAAGGACATTTAGAAGGAAGTACTGATAAGCAGGATAGCTTTGAGAGTTACAGGTTGAATTATAATGGGCTGAATTTATTTTATTTATAGGTATATATGTATATATAACATAAATTAATAATAAATATATATTATATATTTACATATATAAGTATATATAAAGCAAACTGTATATAAAAGATCAAAAGTTTTAAATACAACTATTTTTGTTATGCTTTATATATCATTATCTATCTATATCTATATATCTATATGTTATATAAAAATATTCTTATTTTCACATTTGTTAAGTGCAGAATAAAAGAAAATTTAAATTTAAAAAAAGAGCCACATCAAACTCACTGACCTTGATGGGACAGAAGCCAGAATGGATACAACTCCAGTCCTCACACCCTAGTTGTACTGCATCTACTGGCACACCCTGATGAAATGAGTATAAAAGTTGGAAAAGGACTCATTGTGGAGTCAGGAGACCTGTGTTCAAATCTCACTTCTTGCCTTTGTCACTTCAGACGAGTTCCTTTTCCTTCTCCAGACCCCATGAAATGTGAATTTTGAGCAATATGACCTCCAAGGTCCTTCCTGAATATGCAAGCTTAGCTCCTACAACCTCTGTGACTGGCCCAGAGTAGACACCTTATGAAAACTTGATGATCGATTGGTAAATTGATGAGCCTCGATGCTATGATCCTAATTCTTAGAAAGTGAAGAGAAGTGCTTAGCGACATATAAGGAAATGGGATTCTTCTCCCTATATTTTCCATCCCTTTTCTCCTGGTCCTGGCTCATTGGAATACTTTAGGGCTTCTGTTGCCTCCATTTAATCCAGTCCTATCAGGCATTGGTGGTCATCTTCCTTTCTGTTCCCTTTAGTACTCTTGATGAGTTGGCCTGGGAAGCAGAGGCAGTTGCCACCTCTCTGGTTCCCATCCTACTACCTTGTTCCCTTCCCCCCCCCCAAATCCTCCCACTTCTTATCAGGCAATCAATAAGTATTAAGTGCCCATTACTACCAGGAATTATGCTGAAGCATAGGGGACATAAGTATCAAGAATATAACAATTCCCACTCTCAGAAGGAGACAAGTAGACATATGTATAAATATATACAGAAAAAAATATGTAATGGGGATACATACATGTAAATAAAGTGGCTCAATGTAAGGTAGCCAGGGAGAGAGGGCACTACACTTTGAAGGGCCTTGAAAAGTCTTCGTGCCTTTCCTCGTGGTACTCAAGCCTCTTGAGGGGAAAAAGGGATTCTATGAGGCAGGGGTGAACAAGGAGTGGGAGGGACAGGGTCACTGCTTCACTGACATTGTTTAGAGTATGGGAGGCCAAACACATGGCTTTGGAAGCTGTTGCATATCTAACCCTCATGGGGAGGATGTTCCATGAAACACAGAGTGAAGGGAAAGAAAGTATGAGGCAGCAGGAGCCTCTGAGTACAACTGTAGAGATGTGCCTGGGCTAGGCAGAAACCAAGAGATGGGAGACTGAAAATGCTGTATCCTGGTGCATACAGCAGTAACGGGGACATAGTAGTAGCTTAATAAATGCAAGATTATTGACTGATTGACTGGACATAGAGGACATGAAGGAAAGGAGTAGAAGGGAAGCCTGGGAGAGTTTGCTGGAACAAGATTGTGAAGGCAAAGGAGTTTGCATTTTATCTTATGGACAATGAAGAGATACAGGAGGTTTTGGAGTGACAATGTCAGACCAGAGCACTAAGAAAACTAATCTGGCAGCTGTGTAAATGTTGGAGTGCCTGGAGGCAGGGAGACTCCCTGGAGAGGATTTTATATTTGTCCAAGTGAATGAGGATTAGGATAGGGAGCTAAGGGAGGAATCATGGGAGTGGAAGGAAGGGGACAAATGATAGGGCTTGGTCAATGATTGAATGTGGGTGAGAAAAAGGGAAGAGGGAAAGATCTTAGGCTTATGACAGGGAGTCCCTGGGAGAATGATGGTAGCATGAACAGAAAGAAGGAAGTGGGGAGGAAGGGAATGAGCTCCATTTTGGACATGTTAAGTTGGAAGTATCAGCAAGATATATGCAAATATGTGTATTTCCATGCACTCAAATATGTTAGGGAATCTGGACCCTGATTGATGTGTATATTCTCTCCTGTGATACAGGTAGGAGTCCATCCAGACCTTCACATCCCATGGGACTTTTCTCTTTGTCTTCCTATAAGTCTGCCACAGAAGGTCCACCAAATACACCGGGGACCTTTTCTGCTTTCTCTTGACATCTCAAGGATACCAGCAAACCATAAAGGGAGCCCATCCGTTATCCCTCCACCTTGTCACATAATGACATGGCAAACTGATTCACCAACATATGCATGTGTATTTCACTGATGACTGTAATTATTGCTGCTGTTCCTCCTTTGTTTTCTAAGAGGACCGATGCCATAGGGGTGACGTCTTGACTTGCAAGTGAACTGGATTTAAGTGAGGCGGAGCTGCACAAAGTTATCAGCCTCACTCTCTCTCCCAGAGTCATAGAAAGTCCAGTGGTGAGACAAAAGTTGAAACAACTGGCTATGGTCCAGGATGCAGGGGCTGACCTAGGTGTCTTTAATGTCTGACCAAGTTCTAAGTGCTCCACATCATCTGTTTCAGCCATCACCCATTCCACTGGGAGATGTCTTCATGTGCTTGGGATAGGCATCCCCCTAGCTCGCTGATGGGTTTGAAGACTGTTTGTCACCTGGTTTTAGCCTGTTTGCCAAGATGGTCAACCAGAGTGTGGCCATTGATCATGCTAAAGCTTTTTGGAACTACAGGTCAAAGTTAGATGAAAGGTAGACACCAAAGGTGGATAAGCAGCCCCAAAAAGGGCTCAGCAAGACCTCAGAGGTACTAGTCCTCTTGAATACCCCAGAACTAAATTAATTTAATTAGCAGAAATGAAATACTATGCAAATGCTTATTCAGCAAGCTAACAACCTAACATGTAGTGTGCCTTATGAAAATAATAATAATGATAACAGCTAACATTTATATAGCGATTAAAAGTTTTTAAAGCCTTTACATATAAAAGCTTTACATACAAACCAGAATCACATCAAAGAACATTTACTCATATAATTCAATTCTTACTGAAACTTTTGTTTGAATGATAAATAAATAGATGTTGTATGGCTTAAACCATCACTGCTGCCGCCATAAATGCCACTTTTTGACTATACAAGTTCCCCTACGACTTGCTGCCTCTGTCATTTTCCATAGCAGGTACCTAAGAGTGCTTGTTGACTTGGTTGACTACCAAAGAACCAGGTTGTCTTTTGGCATACTCATCAGTATGCAATCATTGGGATTCCTTTCATGTAGGAGTGGACCAAATGACCACCAAGGTCCTTTCTAAATCTAACTTCTGGGATTCTAGGATGTTTTTTATGCCTAATTCAGATTTAAATGTTATTAGTTACACAGGCCATACCTTGGATCTTGCCAGTATGTAACCACTATGAAGCGAATAGAGACCTGGCCCCAGAGCCTGAAAGTCCCACCTCTGACAAGTATTGGCTGCATAAACCTGGGCAAATCACTTAACTTGTCAGTTAGAAGAAGGCTTCTCTCTACAACCATAAAAGTTGCAGAGATAGAGCGAGTTTCCTCACCTGGGAAATCCCATGCCAGTTAACTCAGAGGACCAGTTCTTATCCTCACCCTTACTACTATGTGGTACATTAAATCTCATTGAATATATACTGTGAAGTTACATGTCATTTTTATTTTATTTTTGAAGAATGTTAGTTTCTATCTCTGTCTTAATCACAGTTTTGACAAAGCACACAAAACACTTATGAAATGACACCATGTCATGATTAGAGACGTCACTATTAGTAACAACTGCTAACATTTATATAGAACTTTCAGCTTTTTGATGTATTTATGTACATAGATAACTTGAACCTCAGATCATGAGATGGGCACTACAACTTTCCACATTTTATGGATGAGGAAACTGAGGCTTAGAGACATTCAATGGCTTGACCTCTCTCTAGAGAGGGAGAAGGGAGACCAGAAGGGTAAAAGCCTCATTGTGAGAGAGCTAGTAAGCCTAGCTGGTGGAATTTAAACTGGCATCCCTTCCATTCTAAGTCCATTGCACTATCTACTGTAACACACTGCTGGGGCTGACAACTCATTTCAAAATATGGCTTTAAAGCTGGCAAGCATTTCCCAAGCAACAACTGCGTGAGACAAATATTATTACCTCCACTTTGCAGATGGGGAAAGAGTAAGACAGAGAGATTATTTGACTTGCCTAGTATCACACACCTGGAAAGATCAAGCCAAGTCTTGGACTCAGCTCAATATTCCTATCTTTCTTCTTTCTGTCACAAGTTCTAACTAGGAGGGATTGATTGACTAACTGACTGACTAAACCAACCAACCAATCGAAGAGTGTTTATCAAGCTCTTACTATATGACAGCCATTGTGGTAGAGGCTGGGGATACAGGTACAAAAAAAATGAAACAATCCCTCCTTGCAAAGAGCTTAAACCATATTATATTCCAATGGAAGATGAATGAATAAGCTCCTGCGGTTGGTTCTACTTTGCTCAGCGCCGAACCTATCTATACTCACCCAACTACTAAGTGAAATATTGACTAAATAGCTTCATAAAAACATCTTCAAACAAGAAAATCACCATTTATATCTTCTATACTCCTCCTGGGTAATAATGGACTCTTTGCCTCTTGAAAGGAATCAGCTAATGAAAGACATACCATATATTCCAACAAAACCCTCGAGTGGGGACAGTATATTTAAAAAAATGCTTTATTAGAGAATGTTTTCAATCGAGTTACTCAATATATGCTTTGTAAAACTTTTCAGTGGGTCTATCAATGGTTAGGCAGAATGCCCTGCTTTTTTTCTCAATCTGCAAGCAGGACTTAGAAGTCATAATGGAATGTGGGCACAATAATTCAAAAGCACATTCTAGAGTACTGGGAAGCTGTGGCACCATTAAATCTTATTGAATTATGGTTAAAAGTTAAAGCTATGCTTGGAGACACTAGGGCTCTATCAAGGGTACAGGAGGACTGATCAAGGCTATAACAGGCTCAAAGGGTTTATGAATCCCCCACTCCCCCCATCCTAACATCTGACACTTGGTTAAATTTACTATTTACCTTCAGTTACAACATAGGAGGGTTTGCAATGTGTGGACCTCCCCTAAAGATAGTCAATTTACTTCTAGCAATTCACTTTAAGGGAAGGTGGTGAGAAATAGTGTTTTTACTTCAATTATGTTTGATTTCTATTAATAAATCATCTGTCCAATTAAGACATTGGGTTTTATTGCAGCAGAGTATTTATTCAGGGTGTAAATAATTATGCATTGCTTAAGCTCTTCAATTTAAAATGTTATGAAATCACAAGAGTATGAAGTTTAAATAAGAAAATACATAAAATTTATTTGGGAGGAGTACCAGGGTATACTGAAACCCATGAGAGAACTTTAAATGGGGGGAAAAGGGGGAGGAAGGGAGGGATATTCCCTGCTTTGGTCTCAGTGATTTATGTTTTCTATTGTGTTGTGTTGTGCTGTGTTGTGTGTGTGTGTGTGTCTGTGTGTTTTGGGAGGAGGGAAGGGTCTAGAGACCTGTGATTTCTTCAATGCAGAGAATTCACAGATGCTCATCAACAACTTCTCTGTAACTTATAGTCTTAGATAGTTACTTTGGTGTACCTGAGGAAAGAATAGGCTATTTGCCTAGTCACAGAGCCAGCTGGAGAAGGAAAGGACAAACCACACCAGTATCTTTGCCAAGAAAACCACAAATGGCGTCACAAAGAGTCGGAAATGACTGAAAAACAACTGAACTGAACAGAGCCAGCATATGTCAGAGGAAGGCCTCGAACCCTGTCTTCTGACTCCAAGGCCAGCCTCCTGCTACTCAGCCACAGCCACTGCTCTGACATTCCCCCTCATTCCAGGACTCTAATGTTGATACTTTTCTGTTCCATCTGCTGCTCCTATGTCATTCCTCATTTCCATGATTAGATGCACAATAACTTTTGAGAAGTCTAAAGAAAAAAAGTTGGGCCCTGGGGACCAAAGAATCTTAGGTGAGATCAATGAAAACAAAATTGTTTAACACGCGACTAACAGACTTCTTAAGCAAATGGTCTTATTTCTCAAACTTTAACTTTTCCAATTTATGACAATTCTCCTTCAAGAAGAATCTTTTGAGGTGTGGGGGATAAGGTGTGATGAGGGGAGTTCTGAACTTTCAATCTAAATCTCATCTACACCTAGGGATAGAGAGGAAGTCTCTGAAAGTTCAGGAGTATACAATTATTTTCCTCCTATCTTTATGTGTCAGGAAGATAAAGATCACAAAAGATGTCACTCTGAAGAAGAAAAATTTACTTGAAGGAAAATTTGAAGGCAAGAAAGAAAGAATATACACAAATAAGATCATTTAGAAATACTTTTCCTCGATGAGGCAAGCAGCTAGTAATTCATGCTATATTAAAGGAAAAGCTTCTTGCAAGATATGGAAGAGATGAATTTTAAGACTCCAGACCTCCTCATTACCCTGGGTGATCTGACAAACTCCAAAAGACAAGAGGTGTCACTTTCTAAACAAGCAAAGAGATCTTGCCTGGTCTACTCCATGGGGGAGAGGAGGCTGAATCAGCCGGGAGGAGCTTCTGTTATAGAGCTCGCTAAGCAAAGTGCAGACAAGCATAGATAATCTCACCTCCCATTACAGATGGACTGCCCACAAAACTGTCACCTCACATCGAGCCTGTAACTGAGAAACCACAATTATCTGCTGGTGCACATTTACTAGGGAACACCAAGCCAAAGCCAATAAGGGTGATACTATTTAGAACAGGTGGAAATGAGCAGAGAGGGAGGGAGGATTTTCAGATGCGTCTCTCTGCAGGCGGCAGAGAGAAGGGAGATCAGAAAGGCAGGCACTTCTAAATGAAGGATGCAGAAGAAAGAAAGTAGATATAAACAAAGAAGGAAAAGTAAGTGGGAACCACACTAAAGAGGATAAGATTTATTAACAAAGATGCCAACTTGCAAAAGAGAGACAAGTCAACACTATCTCAAGGGTCTCACACAAGTTTTCCATCTTTGGCACAGGAAGGATTGAGTCCGGCTCAATCCGACTTCCAACTTTGTCATGGAAGGCTGGGAGAAAACAAGATTGATTTACAAAAGACTGATGAAGAGATGATTTTCCTGAAATACTTTTATTCCCTAAAGGAAGGGGAGCTGTATTCATGATGTAAACAAGAATATGGTCATAGGATCAAAGATTTAGAGATATACTAAACCTTAGAGATCATCTAATCCAACCTCCTCATTTTATAGGTGATAGAACAGAGGCTCATAGAGGTCAAGTGACTTGCCCAAGGTCACATAGAGAAGAGTTAAAAAAACATATATACAAATATAACTGTATATATGCATGTGTGCATATATGCATGTGTATGCATACATGTGCATATACATACATACATGCATACATACATACGTACATACACACACAGTTATCCCTTCCACATTGCAACTTTCTCTTTAGGAGTTTTGTAGTAGGCATAAAAAATTAAATGGGAATTTTGGGGGGAGTTTTGTGGAAGCCACAGGTGAAATGCAAAGGCCAGAAGACAACACAGAAAAAGTTTAGAAACTCAGAAATAAAATATATGTATAGTATTTTATAATATCCATCCAAATTTTACAATAAGGTACTATGAACCCCCCCATTAAAAAAAGGAAAAAATTCAGACCTGTTTTTCTGCTATGAAGGAAGGGTCAACAAATTTTACATGGATTTTCTGCATATACACATACATACAAACATTTAAACACATATATACATACATTCATATGCATGCAACATATATGTTTATATTTAGATGTGCATATATGCCTTTTTATAGATATAGATGTGGATATGCACATAGACATGTCTATGCATCTATACATATAGATATATCTATAGACATAGTTACATATCTCTATTGATATGTAACACATAACAGATATATGTATATATGTGGATGTGTATATTACGTGTGTATATGTGTACATTTTATGTATATACACACACGTATATGTACATGTGTGTATATATGTGTATATAAACATGTCAACCTTTTCCCCACAAAAACATGTTTCCCTTTGAAACTAAAACTAGCCATTTTAAGGAGCTTTTATCAGCTCCAAAATGCCACCCCCTACGATTCCTGTATCTTCTGGATTAAGGCTATGGTTGGTTTTGTTTCCTTCATCTTTAACAGCCTTTTTAGGTCTCTCTGCCCACTCACTGCCTGCAGGCAGACTCTCTCTGCAGAGTATGAAACCTGGGAGTTCCCAGTACCTACTCATGCACCAGTGCCATAACACAGGATCCCATACATGGGCTGTTCAGATGTTTTGCAGAAACAGTGACTTTCCTTTCCCATTTGTTTGGCTCGTGTGTGTTTAGCATAGATCATCATTTTTCTATAAACACTGTCAATATCCTTCTTTTACTTTTTTTTTGGGGGGGGGGGTTGGTGGTTGTTTTGGTCATTTCAGGTAACGATCCCCAATTCTGCCTGTAGCACACAGAAGTCTGGGCAGTGTTAGAACTGTCGTTTCTTGCTCTCTTGCTTGCTTTTTTCAGGCGGGAAGTGACTGCAGCATTAACACTATCCAGAAGTGAGTGGTGATAAACTTTGGCGCTGCTACAAAAAAGCCTAGCCAGGCAGAGTGACACGGAAACTTGTGGGATACATTCTGCAGTCCAGGGGAGAAACCCTCATGAACTCAAAACAAACCAGTTCAAATAAACCTTGCCCCTTGCCATCTATAAACAGTAAGTTCGAGGAAGAATCTACTTGCCCTGACAGGAACTGTGGAATGAGATGAGTGAGGCCTTTTTACTTCCCTCTCCCCCCTTTTTTTTAATAAAGACATGGTATGTTTTGGGGCTTTCTTATAAATGCATTTTAAATATCCATAAAATTTTAATCGGCTCAGTTCTATTCAGCCATGACTACTTTCTGGAATTCTTCTGGGGAGAGTTTCCTGTTGTTATCCTAAGACTCTGGCAGCTTAATGGAGTCTATATGTCAGCAAACACCATTAAAAAAAATCTAAGGATAAACTTACAAGAAGAAATAAAAACGTTGCCAATCTGACTTCAGATGCTGAGGTGCCATTCATGGCTAAACTTGACTCAGTCTGATGTGGCTGCTCCAAGAAGCACCCATGACCCCATGAGATATAGCCACTGGAAGTAATGTTCACATTGAACATCAATAGACCTTCTGGCTTGAAATATAATCTGGTTAATGGATTTACCTGCTTCACATAACAGGTATTAGCTGGAATACGCAACCTGAAAATCACTGCACACAGAACCCACTGTCGTTCAAATCTCTACCCCAAAGTGTTTTGGAATCTGGATCAAATATTTTCATGCCTTCCTAAAAGAAAGTAATTTCTTTGTTTCCTTTAAAGGGGAAAGTTGACCTTCCAGCAAGCCATGACATATCACATAGGTCCATGCTGCCATGTTTTTCGAAAGAAATAGCCTGAATGCTCCCAAACTTAAAGCAAACT
This sequence comes from Trichosurus vulpecula, assembly GCF_011100635.1. Taxonomy (NCBI): domain Eukaryota; kingdom Metazoa; phylum Chordata; class Mammalia; order Diprotodontia; family Phalangeridae; genus Trichosurus; species Trichosurus vulpecula. The sequence goes on along the minus strand of NC_050580.1, from coordinate 90,826,247 downwards.
CCTTTTAATGAGTTCAGGGGGATCAGAGTATTTGCTTTGGCCTGCAAGATATTTGTAGTTCATGGGCTTAGTTGGTTCAGGCACAAACCAGCAGCAGGAGAAGGCATTAGCTCTGCTCAACATTTCTACTCAGCAAGTTTGATGGCCAAGTACAAAGCCAGGTACTTTAAAAAAACAAAAACTGACAGCCCAAGAATCACGGCCTTGGTGGAACAGCCAGTGTCATCCTTTACGAAACAAATCTTTAAATAGAGCTAACAGGAAAGTCTGTTTGATTATTTTAATTTGGTTCAAATGATTTAGGCTCTACCATATTGGATGGTTCAGAAGTCCAAAGAAATTTCAAACTCTTTCTCTCCTCATAAACTGCAGTAGGAGAGCAATTCTCCATCCGCAATGTAATCAAATTCTGAAAGGTATTAAAAGACACAAAATGAGACCTATACGTTTCTTTAAATGTGTGGTAACCACTTCAGAAAAACAGTACTAACAATACCGAGTATATCACACTTTATCTTAATTCTTAGGAAAACATGAGTCTTGGTCTGAAAGGGACATTAGAGGTATTCTAATGAATAAAACCCTAACTTCACAGAATAAGAAACTGTGTCCCTGAGAGCTCATGACTTGCCCACACTTAGGGAAGTAGGTAGGGAGGTACATAAGTAGGGGTAGATTGAAGACTAGATTTAGAGACCTAAAATCTGCTAGTCTTCTGAATATAGACATGTCAGGGAGGTCAATGTTAATGACAGGAGCCCAGAAAATCAAGGTGAGGATCAAACAATGCCAGACCACCCATACAAGAGTGCAGGAAGAGATTGAGTCTGACTCTGGCACAAAGTCCCAAATAAGTAACTGAGGTTGGAGAAGAGAAGACATCAAATACTGTAAAGAAATGTTCTGAATCAAGAGATAACCTACATGTAAGCCCAAAAGAAGAGAATAACTCCTCAAGTAAAAACTATGCATCAAAGTGGGGTGGAGGGGGAGGAGTATCTTGTCTACCAGGACTAGAAGAATATCTGAAGAAATGAAGCCAAGAATTAAAATAATAATAATAAAACAAAATTGCAAGTGAAATAAGATCTCTGGAGGAAATAATTGGAAAGAAAATAAACAGCTTAGAATAGAAAACAAAAAATCCTTGTCAAAGCAATATATACCCTGAAAATTAAAATAAAACAACTGCAGTCAATGCCTCTATTAGTAAGAATGTTAGAAAAAAATCAAATCTTTAAAAAAGAAGAAAATGTAAAGTGTCTACTTTCAAAATAGCCGATCAACAGGTTAAGGAGAGAGAATTTAAGAATAATCAGACTTCTCAAAGACCATGGCCAAAAAGAAAATATGCATACCATATTTCAAAAAAATCATAAATGAAAACTGCCTGGATCTGTTAAAACCAGAGGACAAAGTAAAAATAGAGAGACTCTACCAAGCAATTCTTAAAAGAAATGACTAAATAAAAACTTGCAGGAACGTCACAGTGAAAATCCATACATTCTACCATAAAAGGAAAAAAAACCCTACAGGCAGATAGAGAGTTCAGCTACCAAGGAACCATAGTCACATAAGGGTCACATAAGACCTGGAAGCCACTATAACAAATAAAAAAAAATCTTAAATTCCAAAATGCAAAAAAAAGTTTAAAATGAAGAATATTTTAGCACACAAGGTTGAGTATAATTCTATAAAGGCAAAAAATGGGCTTTTAGTAGAACTTTAAATACACCTGATGAAAAGACCACAGCTGAATAGAAACTTTGAAATATAAACACAGGTGTCAAGACAAACCTAGAAAGGTAAAAGCATTGAACAATTGGAAAAGCCTCAACAATAATGAAGTGCTTAAATTCTAATATGGGAAAAAAGAGACATTCCTTCAGAACACTATTGTTTTCGCAGGTTATAGAGGGAGTTAAATAAGTCAATCAGAGGGAGCAGGGTAATTTTGTTCTGTTTTATTGTTTTTAAGACAGGAAAGAAAAGTGAGATCGAAAGGAATACACTGGGGAAGAAATGGAGGAGGGAGGAATGATACTTACTAATTGGAGTTCCCTAATTGATGTGCATAAGAAGAAAAGCTTACAAACATGAAGGAAGGAGTAGGAGAAGTAGGCATCATGTGAACTTCACTTCTATTTGAACCAGACAAAGGAGGGTTGAACACACACACACACACATTTTTGGTGTAGATATACAGTAAACTCAACAGCGAAACAGGTAGGTGCAGAGAATATGGAGAGGGATTTTAAAGAAAGAGGGTAGAGCTGAGATTAGAATAGTCACAAGCAAAACAAAATTTAACTTAAGAAGTTGAATACTAAAGGAAGAGACTTTAAAGGGGGGAGGGGTGGGTCAAACCCAATGATGAAAGGAATAAAGAGTAGAAACAGATTGCTTCAATTATAGATCACTAATGTTGACAGGTTTGTTCTCTTCTACCATCTTCTAGGGTAAGGCGAGAAAGGGAAAGAAATATAAAAGGGAAATGCACAATTAACTATCATAGCTGTGAACATAATTACAAAACTGAAGACAGTAGCAGAATGGATTAGAAAGCAACACCTAACAATATGGTAATGAAAAGACTCATACTTTAAAAAATAAGATAGGCAGAGTTAACATGAGGGGCTAGAATATAATCTATTATGCTTCAGGTGAGCATAAGAAAAGCAAAAGTAGCAATTATGATGTCAAACCAGGCAATAAAATAAAAATAGACATGATAAATAAATACACAGGAAATAAGATTATAAGGCACCACATAACATGATATAAATAATTTATATATGTATATAATATTGCACTGAAACATAGCATCAAAATACTTAAAAGAAAAGTCACTTATAAGCAAAAAGGTAATATTTGGGAATCTCAATATATCCCTTTTATACCTGGATAATTATAATAAAAAGATAAACAAGAAGACAATTAAGAACCTGGAGAATAGAATTTAAGAAAAATTAGATATAATAAATCTTTCATGATTGCTGAATAGATAGATAACATCAATATAGATTAGAAATCTCTAGTGATTACGGGATATAAATAGAAAGGAATATAGATATAATATGTGTATATACACATATATGCAGAAAAGCAGAAATATTAAGCACATCCTTTATCTGACCTAAGTGTAATAAAAATTCTATCAAGTAAATGGCCTTTGAAGAATGGATTTGTACTTAGAGGTTAAAAAAATGGTGGGTCAAGGAAAACATTATGGAAACAACAGGTAATTTTATCAAGGACAATGACCACAATGAGACAATATGTCAGAATTTTGAGGATGTTGTCAAATCGATTCTTAAAGGAAAATCTATGTCTCTAAACACATTTATCAACAAGAGAGAAATAGGAGACCAATGAATTGTTATGCAACTAAAAACAAAACTAAGAAAAGTAGAAATTCTGAAAAGCAATGAAAGATTTAACAAAATTAAAAGCAAGATGAATTAATAAATAAAAGTAGGAGTCTTTTTTAAAAAACTAAAAGAGATAAAATGGTAACAATCTGATTTTAAAATTTTTTCTGAACTTAAACATCAAAAAAGAGCATTACACAACAGAACACAAAAGAGAATCTACATGTGATCATAAGTACCTATTTTTTTACTATATGTATTTTAAAAGATATGTAATAATTCTATATTTTTCTTTCAAAACTGTTCTGTTCATCTCGGCTTCCTTCAGAACTTCCTTCTATTCCATTCTGCACACTACTTACAAATTTTAAGTTGACTTTTTTTGCCATCACTTTTGAAAACTGTCTCCTATCCCTCCAACTCTACCTCCAACTTTTGCTCACCCTTCATTTTCATTTTTGAAGAGGATCAATGACATCATGGGGCAATTAATTGACTTGCTCATGAATTGGATTTAAGTGAGGCAGAGTTGCACAAAATCCAAGAGAAAGACAAAAAAGTCTTCCAGTAAATAAATACATTTAAGGAAAACATCTACACAGTGATTATTTAGAAAAATATATATGTTTATATGCCTTGAGTATACCGCTTTATGAGAAACTGAGTTATATGGTTCATTATAAGACCCCCTGGAAACATGATTTGGTCATGGCTTTGATAAAATTTCTTAAACTTTTCAAAGTTTTCTTTAAACTGTTCTTATCCTTACATGAATAGTTCTCCTAGTCTTACTCACTTCACTATTCATTATTACCCAATATTATCTAAAATTGTTTCTTTTCCATTTCTTAAGGCATAATACTATGCCACTACAATCATGTACCACAATTTATTCAGCCATTCCCCCAATTTATAGGCACCCAATTAAATTCTAGTTCTTTGGTTTTTATTTCCCTCCTCTTCTAATACCCCCTTTAAGATCATAAGTATCCCTGGTATTATTCCTCTTATTATTATCCATTTTCCCATCAACTACCCAATCCCTGCTAGTTTTCCTACTCTGTTGGATATATTTCTTAACCAAACTGTTCGTGAGTGTGTATGCATGTGTTCAACCCTCCTTTGTCCATTTCAGATAAGAACAATGTTCATCAGATACCCCTTTTTTCCATGTGTGTACATTCTTCCTCTTACTACCCCAATTAGGAGACTTAATGAATTCTCAATCAACAAACATTTATTAAGTGCCAATTTTGTGACAAGCATTGCATTAAGTACTGGTGATACAAAGAAATGTACAACAGTACTCACTCTCAAGGTCCTTGAAGTCTAATGGGGGAAGACAACATGCAAACAACCATGTTATATGTATGAATAAAAACAACCTATAGACAGGATAAATTGAAAATAATCAACAGACAGAAGGTAATACAGGAATTAAGAAAGGCTTCCTGCAGTAGGTAAGATTTTAGTAGGTACATGAATTAAGCCAATGACCCCAGAAGGTAGAAAGATGAGGAGGGAGAGCATTCTAAGCATGGGAAACAGCCAATCAAAAAAGCTCAAAGTTAGGAGACAAATTATTTATGAGGAGAACAGGAAGGAGGCCAGTGTCACTGGATTGCAGAGTACATGGTGGGAAACATGGTGTAAGAAGACTGGAAATGAGGCTTGGGAGCAAAGAGCAAGACAGGTAATGATCCTACTTGGGGTTCTTTGATCCTTGAATTGCTTCTTTCTAGGTTCTTGCAATATTTTTTTCTTTGATATGAGAGTACTGAATTTGACATTCTTGGAACTCTTCTTTTGGAATATTTCTTTCAGGAAGTGATTAGTTTATTCTTTCTATCTACACTTTTCCCTGTGTTTTTAATACATCTAAGCGAATTTTATTTATGATTTTTTGAAATGTGATGTATAGGTTTTTTTAATCATTTTTAGGGAGGTCAATGATTCTTAAATTATCATGTCTTTCATCCTTCTTTCTGCATTGACATGTGTGTATGTATGTATATATGTATATGTGTATATACATACATATGTATATATACACACATACACTTGTACACTGACATACATATACCATGCACACACATATATGTATATGTGTGTATACACACACACATATATGTATACATATATATATATATATATATATATATATATATATATATATACACGTATGTATATATAACTGTCTCTTCTCTTGCCCTTGGAACACACCAATCCCTCAGGGCCTCCATTTTTCTGAACTCATTCCCTCAATACTCTTTGAAGACATCAAGATTCTTAAGGGACACTCATTTCTTCTACTCCTATTAGAATATTAGCACTACATCATCATACAGCTCCTTCCACTTGCCAAATAAATTTATCTTTTAAGTTTATTTGGACTCTTATGTATACATTACAAAATTCCTACTCAACTCATTTCATCAGGAATACCTGAAAGTACCACATGTTATCAAAGGTTCTATTTCTCCCTTAGGATTATACTCAGCTTTGCAAGGTAAGTTTTTCTTCCTTTTGGAATATTGTTGGGTCTTGTGTGATCCTACTTGGGGTTCTTTGATCCTTGAATTGCTTCTTTCTAGGTTCTTGCAATATCTTTTCTTTGATGTGAGAGCGCTGAATTTGACATTCTTGGAACTCTTCCTTCGGAATTTTTTTTTCAGAAAGTGATTAATTTATTCGTTCTATCTACACTTTCCCCTGTGTTTTTAATAGATCTAGGCCATTTTTATTTATGATTTTTTGAAATATTATGTACAGGTTTTTTAAATCATTTTTAGGGAGGCCAATGATTCTTAAATTATCTTTCTTTGACTTGTTTTCTAGGTCAGCCTTTTAAAAATATATATCTTACTTTTTTTCTATTTTTACAATCCTTTGATTTCATTCTAATATTTCACACTCTCTCATGGAGTCATTAATTTCTTTTTATTATATTCTAGTATTATGAGAATTTATTACTTGGGTCAGGTTTACTAGTTTTTCTTCTAAGTTAATTATTCTCTTTCCAAGTCTTCCCTCCAAAGCTTTAATTTTTTATGTCTTCCATCATTTTTCTGAGGTATTGATGAAGCCTGATAGAAAATCCATTTGTTCCTTTGAGTCACTCTTTCATTTTTATACAGTTACTTCACTCCTTCATTTGAGGTATCTCTATATCTTTAATAATGTCTGATACTTTAAGCAGTTTTTTTAGTTTACTTATCTCTCTATCTTTAATTCCTGAATTGTCAGTGCTCCTCTTCCTTCTGTACCTTTGGGTAAAGTAGTTGGCCCTACTTGGACTCAATTTTTTTTTTGTAGATGATATCTTCATAGAGTTCTCTAAAGATTCCACTCAATTTAGTTGTAACAATAACTTCAACAAAGTGATAGGATATAAAATAAAACTATATAAGTAATTAACTTTTCCATATATTACCAATAAAACCCAACAGGAAGAGATTAAAAAAAGAAATTCCATTCAAAATAATTATAGAATGTAGAAAATATTTTGGAGTTCAACCACTAAGATCCACAGGAACCATACAACTACAAAACACTCTCTAAAGAAACTAAGATAGACCTAAATAATCAGAGAGATAATAATTGCTTATGTTTGAGAAATGTCAATATAATAAAAAATGACAATACTAATTCAATGTCCTTCCAATCAAACTGTTACTTTATATAGCTAGGAAAAAATAATAACAAAATTCACCTGGAGGAATAGTCAAGGATCTCAAAGAAAAATGACAGAAAAAGGGACAATAGTAGTCTTGATCTTAAAGTATAAAAGAGAGAGGTCATGAAAACTAGTCATGCTTGTTCAAAGAAAATATAAAAGTCAATCAGTGGGATAGATTACACACACACACACACACACACACACACACACACACATGTACACAAGCAAATGGTCATAAACTAAGATATTAAAGGTCCCACACTATAAGCAAAATACAGGAGCAGGGATGGAGATATCTTTCTCAACTATGAATGAGAGGAGAATCCTTGACCAAACAAGGGATAGAGAAGGTCAAAAGAGATAAAACTGAAAAGTTCTTGTTAACTTGGGGGGGGTGAGAAATCTGTGTAGCAATTTTCTTTTTAAAACATCTAATATCCAAGACATCTAGGAAACAGATTCAGATATGAAAATAAGAGCTATTCCCCAATAAATGTACAAAAAATATGAATAGGTAATTCTCAATGGAAGAAACTCAAGCCATCAAAGATCATGTAAAAATTCTCCAAATCACTAATGTGAAAAGAAATGCACATTTAAGCAGGTCTGAGGTTTTACCTCATACTTACCACGCTGGTAATAATGAAGAAGCATGAATAAAGGAATAATAATAAAGGAATATGAGAATTATTGGGAGGATATGGGAGGAAAACCACACTAATGCACTTCTGGGGAAATTATTAATTGGTCCAGTCATTCTGGAAAGCAATATGGAGCTATACACCAAAAAATCACTAAACTATGCATATACTTATGACTCAGTAATGCACAATTACATATACACCCTTAAAAAGATCAAAGATCTAAAGGGAAAGTAACCATATGTACGAAAATATTTATAGCAGTTCTTTTTGTTATAGCAAAGACTTTAGTACCACCAAAAGATGGTGTGTCCATCAATTGGGGAGTGGATGAATAAGGATGAATAAAATAATGGCATATGAATGCAATGGAATATGATGAAAGGAAAAGCTTCAGAGAAACCTGGGAAGACTCTTGAACTGATTCCAAGTAAAGTAAGCAGAACAAGGAGTACAGCAATATAACACTATAAAGAAACAACATAGAAAAAACTAAGAATCTAATCCCTGCACCAATCAAGGCCAACAATGAGGCGTGCTTTCTGCAACAAGGCAATAGACTAGACAGGCAGTTTTCAGACGTGATCAATGTACAGATTTGTTTAACTATGAGCATTGTTACAAGGGTGGATTTACAAGGGGGGATTGGGAGAAGAGATGGGCTAGTGATGGGAAGTCAGAAAAAAGAGAAGAATGTTATAGTTGAAGATTTTAAAAGACAGAGAAGAAAATAGAAGGACAGTCAGAGATATGATATGTACAACAGCTTTGAAACTAACATGTTGAATTTATTATTGACTTTTTAAAAAGCTGTACATAATATTTATTATTTCACATATAATCTCTTAATGTTCTTTGTATATGTTTGTATAAATATGTTTATTAATGTTTGCCAAGTTTAGAATAACAAATAAAAATTAAAAGTTAATCCTCTTCAAAGGAATTTGTGACGCAGAATAGAGAAAATCTGGGTAGTTTCTGGCAAGCACCCTAGAATTTTGGAGGGCTTATTCTAACAGGCTCATTGAAAGGGTAGGTAGAATTTAATGGAATATAATTGCAGAGGTGTGAGGCCAGGAGGAATGAAGATGAATAAAATCACAAAGAGAAACCATTCTGGTGAGGAAGAAAATGACAATTGTCTTAAAAAAAAAAAAGAGCAAATGAAGTTACACATGGAAATCAGCAACCAACCAGATGGAAAACAATTTTAAAAGACATATGCAGATGACCCGAATAAGGACAGGAAATAGAAGACAGGTACAGAAGAACAACACAGTCCTGTAAGAATGGGGCCCTGTGTTAATGTACAAAATTTAATAAGGCTGGGGAGGAAAACTTGGGACAACACAAAGGGCTTCTAGCTATATTGAGGGAAAGAGGATTATGAGAAACAGTGACTTGGGGTAGATGAGACAATGATGACTGACCATAGAAAGACTTTACCAACTGCCTTCATATCCCCCTTAATTCTTGAGCCTTCTGTCTCTTCGTTAGCTCCTATTTATCCTGTATATAGCTTCTCTGTATATATTTGTTTGCTTGTCATCTCTCCTGTTAACTTGTGAGCTTCTTGAGAGTGATCATTTGCCTCTTTTTGTATCCCCAGTGCTTAGCGCAGTGCCCAGCATATAGTGGATTGTCGTCCTTTACGCTCAAAGAGGACCAAAATGACATCACTCCATACTGGGATACAGTAGGCCCTTAATAAATGTTTATTGGCTGACTGACTTCACATGTCTTATTTTTCATCTGTTTTCTCTGCCAAGAAAAATAATCATTGTATCAGACAGATCATAGCAAAACTGGCTAACAAGTAATTGAAGGTAAGCAGAAAGCAAATAAGAGAATATCCAACAATTCTTGATGACCTCAAGTCACCAAGGCTAGATAAATTAAATTATAGGCAATAGATGTAAGTGGCAGATATGATTTCAGCCACTGTTTTGGAATGACTGTGATTAATAAATACTGTAAGACTAGAAAAGAATAATTATTGTTCCATTTTAAGGGGAAAAATAGAATATGCACATTCAAGAGCAGTGAACTTAAGTTCACATCATGGCAAAATTCTAGAACATATCACTAGCAGAATAGCTAGAGGACATGTAGAGAAAGGAAATCATAATAACAAAGAGCCATGATGGCTTCTTCAAGAGCAAAGGAGATCAGAATAACTTTATTTCCTTTTATGAGAGGATTACTGGACTGGTAGATAAAGGGAATATTGTACACAGTTGGATTCTAGCAAAGCATTTAGCAAATTCTCAAGTCATTATCATTTTTTTAAAATCTAGAACGATGAGGCTAGATGATGATACAATTTTAGGGGGAATTCAGAATGAGTTGAATGGCCAGACCTAAAGAGAAGCCATTAATAAATGGGATGTCAGCATGGAAGGAGGTCTCCAGGGGAGGGCTCCAGGGATCTGTGCTTTGGCCTTTGTTGTATCAGTGATTCAGATAAAAACATAGATGACCAGACTTATCAAATGTACTGCTGGGGAGGACAGCTAAAGCATTTGATAATAGAATCAGGATTCAAAAAGAACTTTACAGAGTATAACATTGGGTAAAATCCAATAAAGAATAAATTTCATCAAATTCATAAAAATAAAAAAACCTAATACTTTGTAAAAAAAATAACTTCCCAGACATAGGACAATGGAGGTATGGTTTGACAGGAGAATATTCGAGAAGTGGATTATAAAATTAATGGGAGTCAGTAGTGTTTATACGGCAGCCAATAAAGCTAATGCAAGCTTGGGTTACATTAGGAGAGGAATGGCAGCAAGACTGGAACCATGATAGTTTCATTGTTCTCTTCCACAGCCAGACTGTATCTGGAACACTGTTTACAGTTATGGGCCTCCATTCTGGGAAGGTCATTAATAAGTTGGAGAACATCCAGAGGAAGGCAAGCAGGATGGTGAAGGGCTTTGAGTTCACTCCACACAAAGTCCAATTGGAGGAAATGGGCATCTTCAGCCTGGACCAAAGAACACTCATAGGATGAGTGAAAAGGGTACATGCAGTTATTTTCAAATATTGTAAAGGATGCCATGTAGAAGAGGGATGAAGCTTATTCTGCTTGGCCCCAAAGGGCAATGGATAGAAGTTGCAAAGAAACACATTTAAACTCTCTATAAGGAAAAACTTCCTAACAACTATAGCTATTTGAACAGTCTTTATTGGGAGAGAGTACAGTTATCCCTTTCACATCATGACTTTCATGGCTTCAATATATCACGGGTCAGCCTAAGAAATTAAATGAGAATTTGGGGGGAGTTTTATGGAAGCCGGAGAGGATACACAAAGGCCAGCAGATGACACAGAAAAAGTTTAGAAACCCAGAAATGAATAATCATTTTGGGCTAGACAGCCTTTTAGGGCCTCTTCTAACTCTGAGCGTCTGTGATTCTATGAACCCTGTCCCTTCCCTACCTTTGGGTCAGCCTTATGGTTTCTCCCCTCTGCTGTAGGACCTAGCATTGTGCTTTACACAGAGGAGATGATTAATAAATGTTGATAGGATGGAGGGAAAAAAGTGTGGAGAAGTACTCCATTATGAAAGTTATTATATGAAATGGACCTATTGGGACACACTGGTAATCCCAGTCTCCCAAGGGAGAGAGGGAGGAAGAGAGACGAAGAGAGAGAGAGAGAGAGAGAGAGAGAGAGAGAGAGAGAGAGAGAGGAGAGAGAGAGAGAGAGAGAGAGAGAGAGAGAGAGAGAGAGAGAGGGAGGGAGGGAGGGAGTTTTCTGAAAACATGACTGACCTACCAGAGTGATGTAGGCATAATCTTGCCTGAAAAGGAGAGAG